>NC_090267.1:336182611-336782611 GCF_040414725.1 Anabrus simplex | reverse complement strand
GTATGCCAGCCCCGCGGTGTAGGGGTTGCGTGTCTGCCTCTTACCCGGAGGGCCCGGATTTGATTCCTGGCCAGGTCAGAGAGATTTAGCTAGATCTGAGGGCTGGTTCGAGGATCACTTTGCCAACATGATTTGAGGAGCTATTTGACGGTGAGATAGCGGTCCCGGTCTAGAAAGCTACGAATAACGGCCGAGAGGATTCGTCGTACCTAGGCCCTGGCCCTTCGGGGCTGTTGCGTTGTGGTGTTCGGTTTATTTCTTTTGTGTGAAAGTACGAGGGCAAGTCAATAAATATCTTCAAGTTTTCTCTAATTATATTTAGGTTGGCTCTGTGGTGTTGTGTTCTCACCAGCCGCTAGATGGCACCGCTGTCTGCGACTGTGATAGGTTTTAGCGTTATCAGATCAGAACAGCTTGCTCTGTTGCGACGTAAAGATGGGCGCGTCACTCTCTGTTTGCACCAAGAAAGAACAGCGCTCCGTAATAAGTTTTCGTGGTCTGAGGGTGTACCAAGAGTGGAAGTTCATAGAACAATCACTGGTCTGTTATTCAGGATCATATCACACACTTATTCAATATTGGCATCAGTTACAGCTGCAGATGGACGCCCGGATCTTTCCTCATCCTTCACGCTCGTGCGACCCGTTTTGAACTCTTCAGTCTAATGGTAAACACTTCGCTGTGGCAAAACATTGTTCCCGTATTGTACTAAAAGCTTATAAGAAATTCCGTTCCTTTACGTCGCAACAGCGCTAGCTGTAGTCATCTGATAACGCTGAAACCTACCACAGGCCACGGCCGACTGGATCCCTCGCTGCGCTCTTTATACCGACGCATCAAGTCGGCCGTGCACAGACGTACATAGCGGTGCCATCTAGCGGCTGGTGAGCACACAACGCCATAGAGCCAACCTAAAGACAATTAGAATCATAGACTTAGTAAATAAGACACTAGAGGTAGCATTGGCGCCACCGTCTACGAGAGAATCACTGTAGCGAGCGGAGCATGTTGAAATCGCAGCTGTTTGGCAAAAAGCTCACTCCGCCGTACTCATCGATGTAAATTGGGGACTTTTAAAACTGTGGATATAGATACGGTTTAAATTTCTTACATGTAAACATTCTCAAATACTACAGTATACTTGCGTGCTTCTCTCCAGTAAAAAAGAAAGCCCCAAAAGCATAAGTTCAACAGAAATGCGTGATAAAATAGGACGGTGTTGAGTTGCAGTTAAGTAATACAAAATCAATTTGCTGTTCATATTAAGTCTTCTAACAACATACGTTTAAAAGGAGGGCACGTATATTCCGCTATCTTTTGTGTAAATGGCCAGGACTGCTATAATTCTGCCCAATGACCGAAAATGTCCTCTCTCGTACGAAGCGGATGAGAGAGTTTTTAGGCCTAAAAGCGTTGGCGAGATTTTGGGGTAAAGTAGACAAAATATTGTCATCGCCGGTTTAGACGCTGGCTTTCTGAGCCAAGTTGACAGGTTCGAGCCTGACTCAGTACGGTTATACTTGAAGATGCTCAAATATGTCAGCCTCTTGTAGATAAATTTACCGGCACATGAAAAAACTCCCGTGGGAAAAAAATCCGACACCTCAGCGTCTCTGAAAAGCGCGTAAGTAGTTAGTGGGACGTAAATTCATTATTATTATTATTATTATTATTATTATTATTATTATTATTATTATTATCGATGTTTTCTAAATGCGATTAGAAGTGGAAATATGACACTCGCTTGCGGTTTCAGTCTATTATGGAGTTTTTATTTAGCTTTTCCTGAAATGTATGATTTGCTTTAAGATTTTAACTTGTAAAATGATTTCTGTTAATGGAAAGGAAAAGTGGTAAATTATATGATTGAAGAGAACTGAAAAAATACAATGATTTTTACAATTTGCTTTACATCGCACCGACACAGATGGGCCTTATGGCGACGATGGGATAGGAAAGGGCTAGGAGTGGGAAGCAAACGACTGTGGCCTTAATTAAGGTGTAAACATTGTAAACCATCTTCAGGGCTGCCGACAGTGGGGTTCAAGCTGACAGCTACGTGACCTAATGCCTGCAGTCACTCGCTCGGTATCATGTACATGATTTTTCTGCATATTCGCTTTCATAGGCATGGCCATTCAGTGAAAGGAAAATGTCATCCCTTATATTTCCTAAAACTTTAATTTCTGTCTTCAAAGAAAGATCCAAAGAATCTCATTCACGCCGACAGGGGAATCATTCGCGAAGTAAACCCAAGTAGGACAATTCACATGACAATAAGTGTTACGCAAAGTACTATTTTATACGCACGGAAATGAATTTCAAGGAAACATACCTGTGAAATGATATGCCACTGCCCCTTGTGAACCTCTCTATGCAGCCATAAGCTGCACAGGAGACTGGTATTTTCCTTCAGAGAAGTATACACTTCAATTTATCGGGAAGCTCCAGTAGTGACAGTGCCAAACAATCCAGCTTTTGCCAAACAGCGCATTCGTTCAACTTCGCACGCGACTGCAGCGCCAATGCTACCTCTAGTGTATAATATACTAACTCTATGATTAGAATAAAACTGCAGATACTTATTGACTTGCCTACGTACACGCACGCACACTAATGGTGTCCCGACATAAACAATCAACACTGCCCCACTCCTGTACTGAAAAGGAGGGGAAGGGAGTGAACAGGTAGTGCTGAATACACAGTGTGTGTATTCCGGCGTTATACTGTAACATTGTAATAGGATGGCTCCTATCCTATCACAGGTGAATCGAGGCCGTATTATTGGCATGTGGGAGGCTCACATGGTCCCCCAAGCAATAGCACAAGCAATACCATGCAGTCTTAAGACAGTTTGGAGATGGATAGAAATATGGCAAGAACGAGGTGAAGGAGGATTGGTAGACCCGATATAACGCAGCTACAAAATATTCCTAACTAGTATAATATACTTTTCGGTTGCTATTTTTTGCTAGTTGCTTTACGTCGCACTGACACAGATAGGTCTTATGGCGACGATGGGACAGGAAGGGGCTAAGAGTGGGAAGGAAGCGGCCGTGGCCTTAATTAAGGTACAGCCCCAGCATTTGCCTGGTGTGAAAATGGGAAACCACGGAAAACCATCTTCAGGGCTGCCGACAGTGGGGTTCGAACCTACTATCTCCCGAATACTGGATCTGGCTGCACTTAAGCGACAGCAGCTATCGAGCTCGGTACACTACTTTTCGGTTAAAACCCTCCTTTACGTCTTAATACTGTAATTATCAGAGTAGGTTACCTTTTATTTTTTTGGTTAAAATACTATTTGTTCGAGGCGTCGACCTATAGAGTTCTTTTGCCCCTACTTGCACAATATATGAACCTGCATGTAATTGGAATTGCGGAAGTGTTGAGTGTTGAATATGAGGAACGTTAAGGACGACACAAACACGCAGTCCCCAGGCCAGGGATATTAATCATTTACAATTAAAACCCCCTGACCCGGCCAGGAATCGAACCCGGGGCGGCCGGACGCGTTGCCCCGTACACCGCGGGGCCGGATGGGTAGGTAATCTAATGCTGTACTTCAATACATCCGTCACTGTCCCCATTTCGATCACAACGAAGTCTTGTAGCGGGCTGTCTGCATGCAGTCCATGCAGCAATGCGTTAAGCGAGAAGGTGAGTCGTTGTGCTTTCGACACTACCCCTTCACTCCCTTCCCCCATGTTTTGTACTGGATTGGCCATCAACACTACCCCTTCACTCTCTCCCCTTCTTTTCAGTACTGGAGTGGGACAGTGTTGATTGTTTATGTCGGGACACCATTAATGTGCACGTCTGTACAAGCTTCAAGTTTAACTTACCAGTTCGAAAGATTTCTTTCTCTCCGGGCTCTTATAAAACTAACAGTTGCATCATTAGTACTATTAATAGTACAGTCTACTTGTCTCGTCATCTCGTTAAGAGTATAGCCCGGACTTTTGAAGCATTAACCACCAGCTCGCTTTGTATTTTGAGTTGCACATGGACCGACTGTTCCTAGCAAGCAGCTGCTTCACACCAGCACCGACGGTGTCACGTTTATTCATCCCAAACCGATTGCTTATTTAAGATACCCGTATATTGTTTGTACTTTCGAATATTTTCGCTGGTTTCTGTGACATCTAAAATGTTGTCTTCAAGAACGTTGTTGTGCATTTCACTTGTAGCCTGTTCCCAAGCGTGGTTCATAAATACATACACAAAACTCGCACAAATAAATGTAATAACGGCCCTTTTGACCGTACGCACTTGCATAAGACGCGCTATGTATTCAAAAGACGGCTGATTGGTGGAATACCTGTTCACGGACACCCAAGGTCGTTCTTGTCGCCAGAGCTGCGCTTATACCGGCTAGCGTTTCAGGTTCTAACCTTTAAACGATAATTGATAACACTAAGAACCACGCGACTTGACCTACTGTAAATGTTTATATGTGTCCTATCCCCAATGACGACATTATTTTCATGTATAACGTAGCCTCATCCATTACTCTCTCAAAACCTCGCTGCACCGAAACCGAAGAATTTCCTTTTACCATGGATTCATATTTATTTATTTATTTATTTATTTATTTATTTATTTATTTATTTATTTATTTATTTATTTATTTATTTATTTATTTATTTATTAGATATAATTGTGTTGAAGCAGTCTTTCTTTACCTATTCATCATCCATACTCGCCTCTTGCCACTGTTAAATAGAGTTATACACTTTTAACAATCGCGCGTATTGCATAGCAGCATTGCGTGGCACATGCCAGTAATTGCATTAAGGGCCACGATTGACACATTTTCATTGAGTTAGGCTTCGTTAATGTGACTGCCTCGTTTAATATTCTGGCAGTGGACAGGAGAGGGACTGACAAATATGAAGCCTTTTATGTTCATTGATTTTGTTATTAAGTTTAGACCCTCCTTTCGAAAACGTGTGTTATTTCTGTAACTATTGAAAATAGGTGCATACGATATACCAAAAAAAAAAAAAAAAAAACTTTTGGGCTAAACACCTCCATATCCTAGGCCTGGGCTGAGTGGGCCAGACGGTAATCCTCAAATACGCCAGCCTCTTGTCCAATAGATTTACTAGGACATAAAAGAACTCCTAGGAAACAAAAATCCGGCTCCTCGGCGTCTCCGAAAACTGTAACAGTAGTTTAGTGGGACGTAAAACCAGGAACATTATGACTTTCCTGCGGTAGAAACGAATTATTGGCCTCTCTTAAGCCTATCAAGCTTTAGGCAATGTAAACCGTGAGATATTGCGTCTCACCCTAGATTTAATTTGTACCTATCAAGTTTATTTATTTAATTCGTTTACCCTCTAGTGTTGGTTTTTCCCCAGACTCAGCGAGGGATCCCACCTCTGCCGCCTCAAGGGCAGTGTCCTGGAGCGTGAGACATTATTGGTCGGGATACAACTGCTATGCTGAAAAGGGGCTTTTTAGGGGATGGGGAGGTTGGAAAAGAGAGGGACGAAAGCTGCCGCGGCCGTAAGTTAGGTACCATCCTGCCATTTGCCTGGAGAAATGGGAAAGAACGGGAATTCACTTCGAGGATGGCTGAGGGGGGGAATAGAACATCCTCTACTAAGTTGACCCTCCGGCGGCTAAGTGGACCCTGTTCCAGTCCTTGTACCACTTTTCAAATTTCGTGACAGAGCCGTGAATCGAACTCGGGCAGCTAATCACACTAACCACTACAACACAGATACAATTTGTACCCGTGAAGTATTATATGTCGTATTTGTTCTTAACATCAATAAATCAGGTAGCCGTGGTTAATGTTTTCACGTCAGCAAGAACAGTATCCGAGAACTGACAATTTTCATAACCTCGCTAGTTAATTTTCGAACAGAGCTAGTAGTTCTTCAGAGTTTAGACGGAGCTCGGACCTACAGCAGATGCAGCCTGTGCGAAGGACGATGTGGTTTCTTAATACTTCTTAGAGATTAAAAATCAATTGACCGAGCTCGATAGCTGCAGTAGCTAAAGTGCGGCCAGTATCCAGTATTCGGGAGATAGTAGGTTCGAACCCCACTATCGGCAACCCTGAAAATGGTTTTCCGTGGTTTCCCGTTTTCACACCAGGCAAATGCTGGGGCTGTACCTTAATTAAGGCCACGGCCGCTTCCTTCCCACTCTTAGCCCTTCCTTGTCTCATAGTCGCCATAAGACCTATCTGTGTCGCTGCGACGTAAAGCAACTAGCAAAAAAAAAAAAAAAAAAATCAATTGAAAACGTTTCGTGTAGTAAAAAAAAAAAAGCCGTCTTCGCACACATCATGAAAGATCCTGGAGGATTAGAGATGATCATTGTTTTAGAACTTCTCTTTTTACGGCGGAAATAAGTATACAAGACCTGATTTTGTTTTGTCTTTCGGATACATGTGGTCATTCGCAACAGCTGTCGTTCGTCTCTAATTGAGAAATATTTACAACCTGCTTTCCAGGCATGCTAATCACAAGGTAACGCATTTTCCTGAAATCTTTGATTTAAATTGACACAAATTGAAATCAAAATTATGGTATATGCTATAAAGGACTGAGTTCTAGTTTCACTTTATTTTTATTTTTTTTAAGTATAAACACATTGGTCGAAGTTTACACACTAACTTTTTTTTTTTTTGAGGTCCGTAAGGCCTCAACGCCGACCATTCAGCCAAAGAGTCGCACAGTACAGCCCGAAAATAATTACATGTAAATCCAGCACAACTAGATTTCATATATAATTCTCTTTCACTGAGCACGTGCAGATGACTCGGTTTTCCAAAACCAAGGACCAATAACAAGAATTAAGTACAATACTACCTAGCTTGTGGTGAATCATTTGGAAAATGAAGTAGAAGAAAGCGCGCCTATCTGTATGTTACAGGCAAGACTGTCGTTCTTGATGTTGAACTCCCTATAGCCTTCATGGTCTGTCACTATCTCATGAGATGAGCTGCACTAATCCGTCATTGCTCCAAGAACAGCTATAGCTTATGCTATTCCTTCAGAGAAGTATACACTTCAATTTATCGGGAAGCTCCAGTTGTGACAGTGCCAAACAATCCAGCTTTTGCCAAACAGCGCATTCGTTCAACTTCGCACGCGACTGCAGCGCCAATGCTACCTCTAGTGTATAATATACTAACTCTATGATTAGAATAAAACTGCAGATACTTATTGACTTGCCTACGTACAAGCTTCAAGTTTAACTTACCAGTTCGAAAGATTTCTTTCTCTCCGGGCTCTTATAAAACTAACAGTTGCATCATTAGTACTATTAATAGTACAGTCTACTTGTCTCGTCATCTCGTTAAGAGTATAGCCCGGACTTTTGAAGCATTTCGTGGAAATGGAACGATTTCGGGTTGTTCCAGAACCGGTAATAGTCTGTTGCCGTTGTATGAATAGTAGTTGACTCTGTTTTCTAAGGATGATGATGATGATGACGCACCTATTCCAGACCTAGCCAGGGTCTATCGCTGTTGCAGGAACGATAAGGTTTGTCTCTGTTCCAGGAACTGTAATGTTGCATCTGTTCCATGGAAGGGAATGGTCTGTCGCTATTCCAGAAGCAGTTTTAATTTGTTACTCTTTCAGGAACTGTAATGGTGTATCTGATGCAGGGGTGGTAATGGTCTGTCACTGTTCCAGAAACAAGTCTGGTCTATCACTGTTTCAGGAATTCTAATGATGTATCTGTTTTAGAATTGGTATATTATTGCTTCAGGAGCTGTAATGGTGTCGTATCTAGGAATGTAATGGTGTAATGGTGTGTATCGCTATTCTAGAAACAGGTTTGACTTGTTACTGTTTCAGGAACCGAAATGGTGATGTATCTGTTCCAGGACTGGTAATGGTCTGTCACTGTTTTAGACATTGTAACGATGTGTCTGCTGCAGGAGTGGTAATGGCATTCCGGTACCAAAAACAGGTGTGACTTGCTGTTATGATAGTGATCTATCACTGTTTCAGGAATTGTAATGATGTTATGTCTATTCCAGGAGTGGTAATGGTCTGTATCCCTGTCACTCCGGGCTGAGTGTATCACACGATAGTGTGTTCACAGCCGAACAGCGATCCCCGCACTCCAGTTCCGAGGAACTGGATACCGCGCAGAGCTCGTCTTCCTTATCCATACAACAGCTGGTGCCGGGTGTCAGAGTGAGTAGCATGAAATATCATCTTACTGTTGAACTATCTGTAATCATAAGAAATGTTAATGTTTCTAAGCAGTTCCTGAAACAACCTCTCTTCCATTATGAGGGTTTTATTTGCCTTTGTTCGCGCGAATGACAGCACCGATATGGATTTGGTTTTTTTAGGGGATTATTTCCTGTTTTAACAAAGGAAACAATAATGTTTAATTTGTCCCCATGGAGAAAAATGCGAGGTATCAAACAATGATATCAAGTTTCTTAGTTATTTTGAACCCTTTTCAACACCAATTATCGAGCAAGTGGCCGCACGGTTTGAGTCACGTACAGTAGTTATCAACTTATATTCGGAAGGTAGTGGGTTCGGAACCGCACTGTCGGCAGCCCTGAAGTTAGTTTTCCGTGGTTTCCCATTTTCACACCAGGCAAATGTACCTTAATTAAGGCCACGGTCGTTACCTTCCCACACCTTGCCCTTCCCTATCCCATCATCGCCATAAGGACTATGTATGTCGGCGCGAAGTAAAGCAGGTTGTAAAAAAATCTGCACCAATTAGGGTATTACTGTAATTTAGTGTAGTTGTGTCAGGGTCGCTACACACGTTAAGTCATAGGTCGAACCACAGAATAAGAAATAAGCATCTGCACGTAATATATTCGAGGAGAGTGTGTTCAAAAGGTCCTATTTCCACTTCCAAAAAATTAATCGGTATGTCGTCCGCATGCATTACAGTAGTTCGCACCGACATACATAGGCCTTATATCTCCTGGTATGGTCTAGATCGTGTTACTTTAATTTTTCTGTCTAATAATAATAATAATAATAATAATAATAATAATAATAATAATAATTTATTATTCGTTGTACGTCTCACTAACAACTTTCACGGTTTTCGGAGACGCCGAGGTACTGGAATGTTTTCCTACAGGAGTTCTTTTACGTGCCGGTAAATCTACCGACATGAGGCTGATGTATTTGAGCACGTTCAGATACCACCGAACTGAGCCGCATTCGAACGCACCAGCTTGAGCTTAGGAGATACAGCGCTCACCGCCTGAGCTACTCGGTCTGGTAGTGTCTCAGTCTTATCCTTCGCGTTGATATGAAAGTGACTGAGGGGTGAGCGATACTAGCAAACCATTCCTTATACAGCCAGTCCCTGTAATGAATGGTATGAACGTGCTCGTCATAGCGTTGGTTGGTGTACAGTACGCGATACGTGAGCTTCCCTAGTGCTGAATCGGTAGACAAAGTGTGCCGATAATACTTCCATAAGCACTGCAAGCCTATACTTGAACACCACGACGACTGCAAATTCCTTGTGAGTTTTTGAAGTTGTATCATTTACCAGGCCGTAGTGAACCATCAACATACCTTTCTGCAGAGTGCGAATCAGGCTTCTTCTCTAGCCAATTCCTCCTCCATCAACATTCTTCGGACATTCAAGGCCTAGGGACTTTCAAGCCCTTCGTGGCCCTTGTCTTTCTTTGGCCGATATCTTCATTTTTTGAAATGTCGGATCCTTTTCATATTTTCTCTCTGATTAGTGTTTAAAGAGGATGGTTGCCTAGTTGTATTTCCTCTCAAAACAATAATCATCACCACCACCACTGGATTTTCAGAATTAAACCTTTTCTTAGTTACATAAAAAGATGCCATGCTTAATTCTGTAACGTTTTGGGAGAAATAATACATTTGTATTTTTAAGGTACACATTTCTGAATTTATGAAATGTAAAAAAAGAGCAATTACTGTTAAGAAAGTGCGTTATCCTACAGAAATCCGACTCCATGGCTAAATCGTTAGCGTGCTGGTCACAGGGGTCCCGGGTTCGATTCCCGGCAGGGTCGGAAATTTTAACCATAATTGGTTAATTTCCCTGACACGAGGACTGGGTGTATGTGTCGTCTTCATCATCATTTCATCGTCATCATGACGTGCAGGTCGCCTTTGGGAGTCAAATTAAAAGACCTGCACCTGGCGAGCCGTAGTCCTTGGACACATCCCGGCACTAAAAGCCATACGCCATTTCATTTCATCCTACAGAAATACCTTGCTTGCATGAGGTGATGTCCTTGAAGTTCCTTGTCTATGATGCATGTCTGTACAAAGTGATGGCTAAATTTTATTCAGTCAGTTGCAAAACAGTTGTGCTGATTTTTGTTATTTTATAAAGTAGGTCTTTTCATTAATATAAACATTCCGTTCCTCAGTTGAACATTGTTTCACATTCTGCTGGCCCTAGTGGTAAATATTGTATAATTTGTAGGTTATGGCAAGAGTGTTGTGATGGGGAGGTGTGGGGGCTGTTAATCAGGCAGGGAAACCATTTTACCAACCGAGGAATTAACCCCACCCCTACCCTCCCTCTCTGACTTTCTGGTGGTTAATTTTGTTTTGGATATAACACATACAATTCTCTCATCTCATAATTGGTCCTCCTGTGGGTGGATGCAGTAGGATAACACCCACGGTATCCCTTGCCTGTCGTAAGAGGCGACTAAAAGGGGCTCCAGGGGCTCTTAACTTTGGACCGTGGGTTGCGACCACGGGACCCTTAGCTGGTCCTGGCATTGCTTCCACTTACTTGTGCCAGGCTCCTCACTTTCATCTATCCTATCCGAACTGCCTTGGTCAACTCTTGTTCTTTTCCGACCCCGACGCTGTTAGATTTCCGAGGGCTAGGGAGTCTTTCATTTTCACGCCCTTCGTGACGGTTATCTTCCTATGGCCGATATATTCATTTTTTGAAGTGTCGGATCCCTTCCATTTTCTCTCTCTGATTAGTGTTATATAGATGATGGTTGCCTAGTTGTACTTCCTCTTATAAAACAATAACCACCACCACCACCACCACTCTCATAGTTGGGCTGAATGGCTCCTTTGGCAGAATACCAGGTTTAGGAGCTTGAGGTGGCGGGTTCGATCACAGTATAATTTACTGGAGGCTAGCCAGAATGAGTCCTAAAATATCAAACCAGTTTCGTTGTGAAGAACATTAAGTTAGCATTTTTGAAACATATCGCCTTTATCTGGCGTGATTGCGAAGTTCTGGACGGGTATAATATCTCAAAATGATTCCGTTTCAACACGTAGGCCTATAGTATCCTTTTATGCAGCATTGCTAGCGATAACTCAGCAACATGCTACACGTAATTTTACGAGCAGCAGATACTCCTGGGAGGCTTGTGGTGGGGAGTTGAACACGGGTAGAATAGCCCGTGACTTGAAACTCAAGATACTGCACTGCCTTAAGCACGTCTGTTTTGTTCTGAATGTTAATTAACAGCCGTGCCGGACCATATGGTGCTGCTGTTAAGTGGTCTGGCCTCTTGACATTTTAACGGTTACCTTGCGTCGTTACGTTTTGACTGTGCGCGATGGATGACCGCAAAGGCCATACCTCTGGCAGTAGACAGTCAGTCATGGGAGTGGCTGGAGAGAGAGACTGCCTTCCGGAGTACAATCTTTTTCTCTTCATCCGTCACAGGCAACAGACGGAGTGACGCCTAAGGTAAACCCTCTTTCTTCTTGCTAGGGGCTTTACGTCGCACCGACACAGATAGGTCTTATGGCGACGATGGGATAGGAAAGGCCTAGGAGTTGGAAGGAAGCGGCCGTGGCCTTAATTAAGGTACAGCCCCAGCATTTGCCTGGTGTGAAAATGGGAAACCACGGAAAACCATCTTCTCCCGGATGCAAGCTCACAGCCGCGCGCCTCTACGCGCACGGCCAACTCGCCCGGTAAGGTAAACCCTCGGGGAGACATATCTTCTCATACATGGGCTGAGTTGCTCCACTGGTTTTCTGAGCCTGAGGTGGCGGGTTCGATCACAGCTTAAATACGCCAGCAGCCTCGTGTCGATAGAATTGGCGGCACTTGAAAGACCTCCGGGGGCACGAAATTTCGGCACTTTGACGTCTCTAAATACCGTAAAAGTGGGTTGGTAACGAGGGGGACCCTAGATGAGTCTGACACTTACTTGTACCAGTCTCCTTGCTTTCATCTTTCCTATCTGACCTCTCTTTGTCAGCTCTTGTACTCTTCCGATTTCGACAGTGGGCCTAATGGATTTGCTGGGCATAGGGAGTCATCATTTCCATGCCCTGCGTGGCCCTCTTTATTTTGCCGATACCTTCATTTTTTGAAGGATTGGACCTCTTTTATTTCTCCCCTAATTATTAAAATAATGGCGTGTGGCCTTCGTAGAGGGCTGATGCAGGTAAACTTAAATAAATAAATAAATAAATAAATAAATAAATAAATAAATAAATAAATAAATAAATAAATAAATGGCGTATGGCTTTTAGTGCCTAGAGTGTCTGAGCTCAAGTTTGGTTCGTCAGATGCAGGTCTTTTCATTTGACACCCATAGGCGACCTGCGCGTCATGCTGAGGATGAAGTGTTGATGATGAAGACGACACATACACCCTGCCCCAGTGCCAGTGGAATTAACCAATTATGGTTGAAATTCCCGACCCTACCGGGACGCTAACCATTTAGCCATGGAGCCGGATGCAGGTCTTTCGAATCGATGCCTCATAGGCGATCTGCTAATTAATGATAGTAAAGGATGGTTGACCAGTTGTACCACCTCTTATAACAATCACTACCTTCATTACAAGCCATAAAAGTACGATAACTAGTGGGCCATAAACCAATAGCATTATTATTTCTTCTTATACTCCTCCCGCTGATGGTGGGGATGGTAGAAGGGATCCCCAGCGTATCGTAAAAGGCGACTAAAAGGAGACCTCAGCGGCTCTCCTCCTGATTCCGCAATTCTTTATATATTTGGTTCCCACTTTTCACTGCGTTTGGGCTACAGTATGCTGCCTGTCAAGCCAGCCACGGCTGATCCTGATCCTGACGCACTAGTGCTCTAAATATTACTGCCATCACCTACACCTCAGCAAGTTTCGTACCATTTTCGTCATAAATGAGACTAGGTTCGAACCCCACTGTCGGCAACCCTGAAGATGGTTTTCCATCGTTTCCCATTGTCACACCAGGCAAATGCTGGGGCTATACCTGTACCACGGCCCCTTCTTTCCCACTCCTAACCCTTCCCTATCCCACTGTCACCATAAGACCTATTTGTGTCGGTGCGGCGTAAAGCATATTGTTAAAAAAAAAAAAGGAAGTGGACTTAACGACTTAACTGGAAGTTACATTTAGCTCCGGTCCGAGTCACGAGAGAGGTGAAAATATACTGCACGTATTAAGAAATAATAACAGGCCTCAGTCTACTCTTAAATTACTATTAACCTGAATAAGTGCGGGTTTTCTCGTGTGTCGTATCGTATTTTTGTGTGACTGGTCAGTGCTGCAGTCACCATCTTCTATCAAACTACTGTTTGATTACTAGAATATCGGTCAACAACCTGGTCGTGATTTTGAAAATACGTATCACAGAAGAAGTAGCAGATCTTGATTCTAGATACTATCCATCATCCGTATGTGCCCTCTATCTCCTAAGAGATACGTGGTTTGCGTAATGCTGATACCGGTACGCCTTTGCGCTACTCTTTTGGCTTATTTGTGAGCGTATGTGTTTACGTAGTTTTAAAATAATTAGGCATTTTTAATAGTTTTAGGGTGTGTTTTGTTGTTTGCAATTAGTATTGATAGTTGCCCTCGATCGTATTGTCCATTGACCAGACTGGCACAGCGACCAGTACGACTGGGTATGTGGTGGGCTGCATGGTCGCCCAAAGTTGCTTTTGGTATTGCAGCGGGGCTATATCGATTGGTATATGCAGTGACTTGTTTTATATAAATTATTGAATTTATATGTGTAATGCTAGTGTGCTGGTATTGGAATTTTGAAAAGCAGAGATTAATTCTCGGAATTTAGCGGTGCACCTCGCCTCACTAGTCTCCTACTGCAGTATGCCTGACCTATATGGGGCATTGCCACCGAGTGGCACCTGAATAAGGTGCAATCCGTACAGAACCGGGCACTTTGCCTTATTACGGGTGCCAGTTGGTACGTGCGAAATGTCGACAGTCACATTACAACCCTTAGGGATAGAAGGCAGAACATGGCTGCCAAATTATACAATAAGCTACCCCTAGCGGGTAACCCAGTAGTGTAAACACGCTAGGAAACCCAAGGCCTCAAATACAAGAGGCCGAAGGTTATCCTGCATTTAGCAGCGCCTAGCGCTAGGCCAGACGCTGGTTAGCCATGATTCTAAATTCCGAATTCTAACCCGCAACTAAAACCATTCATTCAGGGGATACATTTTAACATAGGACATTCAAATCCGGTACCGGTCGGCAAGCCATAAACATAAACATAAATAGTGTGCTGCTGCGGCGACCTCCTATCGTTCTGTTGCTGTTGGTGGTTTGTTTGGAGGCAGCGTGTATGGTGGTTGGTTGTAGAAATGAGAGGATTCTTGGTTTGGAAATGGAAAAATGAATATACTTGGCGGGAAGGAGTTTTGGTTTTACGTAATATATTGGTTTACGTGAAGTGGAGGATTGACTTGGTATTACTTGGCGGGAAGAGGGAGTATCTTGGCTACAGGATCTCGGCTACTCTGTCCATCGTGGCGGCCCTGTTATTGGGAGGGGAGTGTTTCTAGAGTCCAGTCTGAGTGTAATGTTCGGGTTGTCGTGGATTAAGTTAGGGCGCCCTCCTGACTGGCGAGGTAGGCGGTTGGGTTTCCTCGTCGAGGTGCGCGGAATGCAGTGCTGCAGGCTGTACCGTCTGAGTCACTGAAGTCTGTTACGCTATTGACTCATGTGATCAGGCTGGCCAGTGTTGCTCGCGCGGTGATGTGCAGCGGAAGTGTTGGTGGAGTAGTGTATAGTGCTGTGTGTGTGTGAAATGTGTTTCTAGGTGGGTGAAGTATTTGTGCTTATAAAAATACTCGCTGTGGTTCTTCTTACGTCAACAGCTGCTTTTCACATACCGGCTTTTTATGATCTGTTTATACCGAGACCGATTATGATGAAGAAAGTAGAGATTCATCTGGCCTTCAGGGATGGGACTGACGGCGAGTAGTCAGGAAATGAAGGAATACTAATACACTTACAATGTATGGTATTTCCATCGCAAGGTTTTGAAATTAGATTTATTTCTGAAAGGTATTGTTTTATTAATACCTTGCGATCAAATGTTTAGGGTGATATCTTGTGCTTAAGACCGTAGGTTTGACTCTGCCTGCGAATGAAGACACGAACTGTCTCTGGCCATTTCTATACGTCTCTGTGCTTATTCTTGGTTTCTCTGTTAGTAGAGTGATGTAACCTGGTCGGGACAAAAGAACGTGGAAATTGACGAGCAAATTGTCTGGGTAGTATCAAATTAGCATACAGCAGAACCCCGCAAATGTCGAATAATCCGAACAGATTCCATGGTGAAGGAAATAATTCCACTTAATTGTACTTAAAAATGATTATTTTTAAGTTAGTAATTTGCGGAATGTCCGCCTCTGTGGTGTAGTGGTTAGCGTGATTAGCTGCCATCCCCGGAGGCCCGGGTTCGATTCCCGGCTCTGCCACGAAATTTGAAGTACGAGGGCTGTAACGGGGTCCACTCAGCCTCGGGAGGTCAACTGAGTAGAGGTGGGTTCGATTCCCACCTCAGCCACCCTGGAAGTGGTTTTCCGTGGTTTCCCACTTCTCCTCCAGGCGAATGCCGGGATGGTACCTAACTTAAGGCCACGGCCTCTTCCTTGCCTACCCCTTCCAATCTTCCCATCCCTCCACCAGGCCCCTGTTCAGCATAGCAGGTGAGGCCGCCTGGGCGAGGTACTGGTCATACTCCCCAGTTGTATCCCCCGACCAAGAGTCTGAAGCTCCAGGACACTGCCCTTGAGGCGGTAGAGGTGGGATCCCTCGCTAAGTCCGAGGGAAAAACCGAACCTGGAGGGTAAACTGATGATGATGATGAATTTGCGGAATACAGCGCAGAACATAATTAATTACATTCCTAGTATGCTGTAGCTGTAATAAGTCATAAAAATGGTGTCAAATTTCTCTTTGGGAAATATGTCATGTGTCACGGTCATGGCCATCCATCAACGGTGGACCTCGAACCAGCCCTCAGGTCCAGGTAAAAATCCCTGACCTGGCCGGGAATCGAACCCGGGGCCTCCGGGTAAGAGGGAAGCACGCTACCCCTACACCACGGGGAGCGTCACTTATTTCGTATCGCTAATTTTAGATGATCCCCAACCATAAGACATTTATGTCAAAATAGAATTGACAAATATTAGCCCGCCTGGCTAGTTAAGATGTTGAAGTCTAAACGGTCTGACACGGAGGTTAGCCGGTTCGAGTCCCGTTGGTCGATACAAATTCACCATCAGAATTTTGCCCGGTAGGGTAGGAAGGTGGTGGTATACAATTTCTAATCACTAGATTGCGTGCCAAAAGCCTGGATTAAATTCCAAACCTCTCCGCAATGCTCATATGGTGTGAGGGCATATGGCGCTGTTGATGGTGATTCGTCCGTCGGATGGAGACGTTAAGCCTTGAGCAGACCCCTTGGTGCTATTCGACAGGAGTAGGCTACGTTCCGGCACCGGATTTCACCCTCTCCCTTCCTAGTATCATATATCACGTCATTCATTTCATCTTGTTAACTCTTCTGATTAGGTTGACGTCAGGAGGGGCAGCCGGTCATAAAAACCCGCCACGACAGATTCATCTCACCTCGCCTCATATCCGACCCCTCAGAGAAATGGGGCAAGGGTTGGACAAACGAACAGAAACGAGAAAAACTGTATTTGGTATTATATACTGTACTTAACACGTTTGTTGCCTACAAACGTCATTTCTGTATTTTGTAATATGCTGTGTAACAATTGTCACTTTCCTCTTAATTCTCATATCAGCCACTCTAGTGGATGATTCCAGTTCGAATCACAGTAAGAACAAATATTTTTTAACTCGTTTCTCTGTTATAAACAAAACAAGCAACCAACCTGTGATACTTGCAACGCATTAAGGTCTTTGGTCTGCTGTCCAACCAATTGGCCTGCGGATTCTGGGAGTACGCCGTAGTCAGCGTAGTGAAATCTTCAGTGGCTGATATGATAGGCTGGGTTGAGTTACTCAGATGGTAGAGTGTTGGATTTCTGGTCCCAAGTTTGTCGGTTCGATGGATGTTCAAGGTGCTCGCATCCGTCAGCCTCGTGTGGCTATTTCTAGCCTGGTGGTGTGAGATGCAGGGACGTTGGGGACAGCACAACTTCCCGAGCCAAGGGAATTAACTACTTAAGCTTGAAATCTCCCACTCGGCCGGGAATCGAACTGGGGCCCTCTGAACCGAAGAGCACTAGGCTAACCATTCAGCCAAGTGGTGAACCTGCAAGAGATTTACGTCTTTCACTACCTAGAGTTCCAAATAATTGAGAGGTCCCCTATCTTCAAAGTTATTTGTAACAGTACAATTCAGTGATCATGTGAGTGTGAAAATAATAATAATAATAATAATAATAATAATAATAATAATAATAATAATAATAATAATAAGTTCATGTGCTTGCCTGCTTGTAGCCCTTGTAAGGCAAATCCTCCGTTAAATGTGGCCGGCCTCCATGGCTAAATGGTTAGCGTGCTGGCCTTTGGTCACAGGGGTCCCGGGTTCGCTTCCCGGCAGGGTCGGGAATTTTAACCTTAATTGGTTAATTTTGCTGGCCCTGGGGCTGGGTGTATGTGTCGTCCTCATCATTTCATCCTCATCACGACGCGCAGGGCATCAAATCAAAAGACCTGCACCTGGCGATCTGAACTTGTCCTCGGACACTCCCGGTACTAAAAGCCATACGCCATTTCATTTCAATGTGGCCGGCATCTGCCATGTGTGGGAAACTGCGTGTTACTCTGGTGGAGGAAAGTATTGTGTGTGGTGTGTGAATTGCAGGATGCTGCGGATAGAACAAAAGCCCAATCCTCGAGCCAAGGGAATCAACCGCTTAAAATCCCTGGACCCGGCCGGGAAACGAACCAGGAGGACGAGAAGCTGACCACTCAGCCATTGAGCCGGACAGTGAGGTGATAAGTCTTTTGTTTTTGCCCCTTGAAACAACAGTATTCATCGTCTGGCCTTTGTGCCGTTTCGAGCTCGGCTCTCCTAGTCTGAATTTTCCAATTCGTCTTGTCTCACATTATTGTTCGAGTTAGTTGGACCTCCCGTAGATCTTTATCTATAACGTACATCCAACTTTGACGAGAAATTTAAGTACCGTACTGAAAAGTAGCGTGCTAGACTCTTGAACGCTATGTTTCTAGTTTCACGATAGAAGCAACAACAGCAGAATGTTCTACTGTATTTGTTACTGTTTTAGTCGTTTCATGTTCCCCATTCTCAGATTTATGTTCCTTTACTCTTTCTCTCGTTTGCATGTTCGAGAATGAACAGTTGGGGATTTTTATATTATTTCAGAATTTCCGCTTGTGAAAAGTAAAACCAACCTTCTCGGACTACCGAGTTTGTGACACTTGCACGGAGGTAGAATTTAGTGAAGGTTGCCCGCAAGGATCTTTGTTCTGGGAGATTTGAAATTGAAGATAATCATCATCATTCCGTGTCCGGTCAGCATTTCCAAAATGTAGCAACTCCGATGGCCTTGTTGTTCGCCTCGATTAGGTCCTGTGTAGTGCAGGGATGTTCTAGTAGGGGACAAATGAGCAGGTGGTTCGGATCTTGTGTTACACCACACTCGCAGAATGCGTCTCCATCAGCTGGAAGTATGGCCCATTTTTGCATGTTGGTCTTGCAAAGAGGTACGCCCACCCTAAGACGATTAAGTGATCTCCAAATAGGGTAGGGCAGGTCATTTCCTGGAGCTAGCTCTTCCTTTGCAGGAGTATCAGGCGGCAGCATGCTCTTCCACCTGGTGATGCGGTTATACTCAGGTGTTCCTACCAGTGGTTGAGTCCTGGTGATGAAGCTCTTTCTCGACTTCAGTCGACAGACTACAGCCTGGTGATCATGCAGTGGGTGGCACTTCTGCGGAGCCACAGAGCTGTGAATGTAAACTCATTCTGAAGCCTCTCTTATAGCTATCTGTCTTGCTATTACTATTACTACTGACTTTGAGAGGACAACCGAGCGATTCGGGAGATAATGGGTTCTAACCCCACTGTTGGCAGCCCTGAAGATGCTTTTCCATGGCTTCCCATTTTCACACCAGGCAAATGCTGGGGTTGTACCTTAAGGCCACGGCCGCTTCATTCCCACTCCTAACCCTTTCCTATCCCATCATCGACTTCAATGTCATAACCAGGACTGTCACGGGTAAACCGGAATGGTTGGTCACTCTACTGTGTGTCCTTTCAACCTCTCACCGACACAGATAGGTCTTACGGCGACTAAAATTTACTGCAATTTTCTGCATTAGTATAAAATGTGTTCTTCTTATTATTATTAATGCCTTGTATTGATTTTCGAAATAGTAATGACAGGCCATTGTGCCGGGTTGGCCTTCCGAAAGGTTGGTCACATTAACACAGATACATAAATACATCTACATATATAGCCTAGCTATACGAGACTTAACGAATTCTATTGACGATGAAATGAAATGTATGGCTTTTAGTGCCGGGAAATCCCAGGACGGGTTTGGCTCGCCAGGTGCAGGTCTTTCTATTTGACACCCGTAGGTGACCTGCGCGTCATGATGAGGATGAAATAATGATGATGAAGACAACACATACACCCAGCCCCCGTGCCATTGGAATTAACCAATTAAGGTTAAAATCCCCGACCCGGCCGGGAATCGAACCCGGGACCCTCTGAACCGAAGGCCAGTACGCTGACCGTTCAGCCAACGAGTCGGACTCTATTGACGATGAGAAACCGAAAATAAAGTTTGTAAAAGAACTAGAAACATGAGAGTTATAGAAGGAAACAATAATGGCGGTGTTGCTAAAGTTCGAAAGAAAATACAGTAACCTAAACGGGGACAGACAGAGACTATTTCTATTTGGTGTTCCCTGGAAACGACGTAGTGTAGGCCAAGCTTGTCTTGAAATTCATCTGGGCGCGACAGCCAGATCACATCGTCGCTAGCTTCTCACCAAGATGGCCGTGGTTCGAATCCCGACGAATGAATGTGGGACTTTCGAAATGGATAGTTATGGCGGTATGGTTCGGAGGCCTCGTAAAATTGGAAGTCCCGTGGCTATAATCATGTTATCAGTGGTCACATAAAACTACAACCTTACTTGCTTTTTTCTTCTTAAAATAAATAGGATAAATACATGCATCCTTTATCACCTTTGGTTTCGAAGGCAACCTTGATCATGAAGACCCATGGAAGTGTAGAATGTAACAGTTGCCACCATTCGTAACCTCTGCACTTCGTGCAATAGATACGTTAGTCATATGCCTTTGCCCCCATTAATTAACTAGTCACTCATTTTTTAGAACTTCAAGGCCATGTACCACTCCATTTCTAAATTTGTTCACCTGACGGAGAAACGAACCCATGTCCTGCCCTGTGAACAGAGCCTCAGTTAGGCAGATTATGCCAGTGAACTCACGGTGTAGTGTAGCCCACGTGGTTGGGCAAGAGTACACAGGTGTGTGAGATCAGACCAGAACAACACGTAAAATCATGCGGATTTGGTTGTTGGTTTTAATTCTTTATTAGTTTTCACCGCCTCCATGTGCCATTCACGCTAGCACCTAGTATATTAATTGGAGTTTTAATAATATTGCAGTAGCGTCATTCCCCTAATCTGTTGAGTCCACCCAGATCATTGCGTAAGGTGCTTTCTGTGCAAAGGTTAACTTACTCCAGGCAGCTCTGTAGGAGTGTTCCGGCTGTCAGGGAAGGAAGGTGAAAGGACAGCTTTATACCTGAGGTGAAGTGTTCACCTACCTGTGGTGTATTGTTTACCACCTCGCCGTGTTTGGGGTATCTTGCACGTAATGTTTGGGATGCCTCTTAATTTATAACCTTCCCTACGATCTTCTCTAATCTTGCACGGAGCCCCCCTGTTGAATTCCATGCATACTGATGAGAACTTGACTCTGGAATGCAGACACACACGGCTGTGCTTATTTTCCTGCTCGCTATAACGGGTGCCATACATAAATATTTCTTCTTTTCCAATCACAAACGGGGCCACAGCAGATGTTACTTTCTTGTGTGGCTGATCACGTGCTAACTGAATCATTCAAGTCTTTGAAGGTCACAATCAGCTGTCTCGCTCACGTCCAAGCTACTGTATATTCGGAGTTATAAGAAGACTCAACATCTGACAGTCGATTTGAAAGAGAAGTTTGACACATTCTCTCATAGATGTTAGAAATGTTATAAGCGTACGGTACCGGTATCTAATTGTATTATTAATTTTCATTTCTTCTTCTTCTTTCCTGACCTTTTTCACAGTTATCTGGGTTCGGCACTGTTGTGTATTATGGCCCATTATGGCGACGATGGGATAGGAAATACCTAGGAGTGGGAAGGAAGCGGCCGTGGCCTTAATTAAGATACATCCCCAGAATTTGCCTGTTGTGGAAGTGGGGAAACCACGGAAAACCATCTTCAGGGCTGCCGACAGTGGGATTCGAACCCACTATCTCCCGGATGCAAGCTCACAGCTGCGCGCCCCTAACCGCACGGCCAACTCGCCCGGTAAGCCCAGTTTTGGCCGGATGCCTTTCCTGACCCTGGCCGTACAGTGCGTACTCTTTATTGCGTGTTTCTATGGTGGTTGGTAGTGTGATATGTTGTTTGTAAAGATGATTACAAATACCAAACCCTCACGCTAGAGGAATTAACCAAACACGGCTGAAATTTCCGGCCAGGAATCGATTCTGGGACCTTCTGCACCGAAGAGCTCATGTCTGTTTTCGCATAATTAATGTTGATTATTCTTTTCATGATTCTTTTTTGTGTGTGTGTTTGTTGTGTTAAGATACTGCTGTAAGCAGCATTGCCACCAACATATCCTCCAACTGTAATATATTTGTAAATAATAATAATATGATGGCGACTGTTGTTTTAAGGGCCACAACTTATGAATTTCATGTTGGCTCCGTATTGACAATATAATAATATATATAAATTCAATTCTTAAAAAAGAATTGTATTAATGGGTCCACCTGTTCAATACCTGTCTTGTTATACTGTAGTAAAAATGTCTTTAAAACTACAATAAGACAAGTATTGAATAGGTTGACCCATTAATTTTTTTTAAATATAAGCATTAAATGTATGTATAACTTATGTTTTAAGGGCCGTCACAACCGAATTGTGAATCCTTGTTAACATCAATTGACAGAAGGAAAGGAATTAATCCAACTCCTTGAAAAATTAAGATCTTCTTCTTCTTCTTCTTCTTCTGCTTGGGGTCACCAGATAACAGACTGATTTGATGCATGCTATCGTGTGCTAACCCGTCATTCCCACATAACTTCTGCATCCTACATATAGTCTGTCATATTAATGACTTGGCCTCGTTCTACGCTTGTTTTTAAATAATCCATAGACTCCCATTCGAAGCTAACTGAACAAGTCCTGAATGTATCACGATTTCTATCTACCTACCTATTTCTTCTGGCCAAATTTCGCCAAATCATACACCTCGCAGCAGCAGTTTCGCAGACTTAGTTTTAGAAGCGAAACTACATTCGCTTTGTGGTATTTTATACGATAACCTAAGTGGGAATTGTCATTCGAGATTTTTTTTTTTTGTTAGTGGGATTTACGTCACACCGACACAGATAGGTCTTATGGCGACGATGGGATAGGAAATGCCCAGGAGTTGGAAGGAAGCGGCCGTGGCCTTAATTAAGGTACAGCCCCAGCATTTGCCTGGTGTGAAAATGGGAAACAACGGAAAACCATCTTCAGAGCCGCCAGCAGTGAGGTTCGAACCCACTCTCTCCCGAATGCAAGCTCACAACTGCGCGACCGAAACCGCACGGCCAACTCTCTCGGTGAAGCTTCCTTTATTCGCGGTGTTAAATGTGAGACTGTGTTGCCGAAAGTGAAGAGTACCTGTATTGTCAGAGTACCGATCGAATGGTAGAATGCAGTCGCCAAATCGTCAAGTTCGTTTATTTTGGATTCAGTGGGTGTTTTTAAAAGTTCACACTTTACAGAGTGCGCACTCATCTTTTACCGAAGTATTTTGAACGAATCTCGAAACGTCCAGAGAAATTAGAATGTAGGATGGAATAGATTCCTCCATATGTGAAGTTGACAGAGCGAAAATGTTACGTCACCTTCTTTAGTTCATCGTCTCCTCAGGGTCATTCTGTGTTAACAGCGAGCTATTTTAAATAATACATATGGATGGGGTGTTTGAGGTTTAGTAATGTTCGTTCCTAGTATTTATCAAGATGTCATTAGTGTGGGATGTTTGCGATCTGAAGCTTATCCTTGTTTCATTTCCTTCGTACTGTACTGAACTAAAGGTCAAGCTGCATGTTTCCTCCTCTAGATAATATTTATTTATTTATTTATTTATTTATTTATTTATTTATTTATTTAACTTTCCTGCCCTGTCTATAACATAGTCCTGATCAAAGTCTCATGGATAACCTTCCTAATTTTGAACATAGCTGCGTCCTTTTGTGTGTCGGTTGTGTTGCGTTGTCTGTAAGGCGCCCACACTTCTGTTCTAAAGATTGTGCGATCAGATCGGTCGGCTACCTTCTAAGAATACTTAAACGCGGTAGATTTTATGGCACATTGAAAACAAAAGTGAAATTCTGTTATTCCTAGTACTCAGTACCTTCCCCCCAGCGGGAAGAAAGATGTAAGACCCCCTATTATATTTCCTGATGTTCGGTATATTATCCTTATTATTATGATATACGAATAATAATTAGAAGAACAACGTGCGAGTTGGCCGCGAGATTCTGGGCGCGTAGCTATGAATTTGGATTCGGAAGACGGTGGGTTCGAATTCCACCCGTCGACTACCCGTCCGACTTACATAGCCCGGCCAGCAACTCCAGATTATTCCAGAAAGGGGCTGCGTCCAGAACAGTCTCGGTCTGAACCTTCTAGAGGTGTCTAGTGTGACTTAGAAGTGGGGGGGGGGGCGGCGGCACTGCACTTCTGGCTCGTCCTTCCTGGGTGGTAGATAGGACGCACAGTGGGCGGGACCAAAAGTGAAGCCATGTCGTCAGTTGCTCGCGGGCGTGACCAGACTGAATTGACCCTCCCAGCCCCTCAAGCGGTCTACAAACAACAAGGTGGATAACCCGTGACAGTATTATTATTATTATTATTATTATTATTATTATTATTATTATTATTATTATTATTATTATTTGCAAATGGTTTTTGATCATTTCTGATATGTTTATGCACCAGTGAGTTGTTTTGGGCTTATATTGGTAAGACAAGACGTACCAGCGTTGTTGAACGACAAGTATAAGGAATTACTGAGATGTAATTGATTATATGTTTAACATGCCTCAAGTCTCAAACGGAATTTCCAGATGACCGGTTCCGTTGAGGATTTCAGCCCTCCGACCGAATGATGAGGTCTTGGGTGCTATCTCTTAACATTTAGGCTAGACTGCATGGTTTCCACTCGCACCCTTTTAAATACCGGTAGCACAAGCGCTCGCAAGGCGGCTACCTGCCGTCCGTCACTTTTTGTTTATTTTTATGGTTCCTCTATTTTAGCCCTATAAATAATGGTTGCTTGGATTGGTGGACTCTCAAATAATTTCAAATGGACATTTTTGAACAAAAGACTTCAGGAGACAAGCTTCTTGATGGAACGGTATGTTCTGAGCTGTCAGCAGAGAGATGGCGTGGAATGACATTCATACATGAATAAGCTTAAAGCTTGAATGGCGTTTTTAAAAATAGGAAGGATCATAATATGAAGATAAATTTGGAATTTACGAGTACAAATTGGGGCAAATATTCGTTTATCGGAAGATATATTAGGGACTGGAATAATTTAAGAAGGGAGATATTCGATACATATTCCAACTTCTCCGAAATTATTTAAGAAGAGTCAAAGTAAACAACTGATAGGCGATCTACCACCTGGGCGGCAGTCCTAAAAGCAGATCAGTGGTGATTAAATTGAATCCTTAAATCAAAGAAGAGTTTAAAATTCAAGTAAACATTATTGCAATTTTAAATAAAAAACACTTTCGTAGAAAAATTCAAAACTTCGAAGGAAACTAACTTCAGGAACAATGAAAAAACTATATGTGGGATAGTCTACAATCTGTCGGAAGTATGTGTAACTAGAAAATACTATCACTTCCCGATTGCCTAAGTGAAGGTGTGAGCGCCTTTTGTCAAATAGGGCGGTGATTTGCCGTCAACCCGAGTGGTTAAATTTAAGGTGAACTAGCATTGTGTTTAATAGTAGTGTTACAAATAAAATTCCATCTGTTTCATTACTCCAATTTATTTCAGGATGATTTAATAAATGCACACACACACATATTCAAACACAAACACTTCTAACTAGTTATTAATGACCGGGCGAGTTGGCAGTGCGGTTAGAGGCGCGCGGCTGTGAGCTTGCATCCGGGAGATAGTGGGTTCGAATCCCACTGTCGGCAGCCCTGAAGAGGTTTTTCCGTGGTTGCCAATTTTCACACCAGGCAAATGCTGGGGCTGTACCACAGCCGCTTTCTAACTCCTAGGCCTTTCCTATCCTATCGTCGCCATAAGACCGATCTGTGTCGGTGCGACGTAAAGCCACTAGCAAAAAATAGTTATTAATGGCCACACTTACTAATTACCAGTCTCCTTACAAATCCCTCTACCGTATGGCGCAGCCAAGGTCCAGCCCGTTCCTGGGACGCTAATCCTTACTTTCACTTTCCCCCAAGTCCAGTCACCACCTACAGCCACTGTGATTTGAACACAGTGCCCCTGGCGATACAACACACGACGACTGTTCGTCGGTTCGACTCAAATGATAGTCCGGTACGTCACACAGTCACATGAAGTGAACGTCAATCAGCAACAGCTCAACAGTAACCAACAGCAGGACGATACTCGCAACAGCGAATATTAGCACACGTCCAATTATCCTCACACTAACAATAACTGTTTCAATTGCTGATTCACGGCGGTCCTCAATCCACAGAAGTACACACACACAGTACTCCGTACGCCATCTCCCATGCAGCTACTCACTGGACACTCAGACACCATAATCACAGCTCCTGGTTCAGACCTCGGTGGGACTCTAGCGACAGCCAATACCTCTGTCGCCCTCAACCCAGCCACCGAGACTCAACTCACTGAGTGTCACACTGAGCCTAACTATCACTCTGAGTCCAACACACATTGACTGTCCGCTGCTAGCCTCCCCTTTTACAGGTCGCGTGATTTGGCCCAGAAATTTCGCGACGTCACTAGGAGCAGAACATTCCTGTTGAATCTCCAAGGAACTCGCAAGTAAGCCGGCTGACGAGAACAGTACACAGAAAGGCCGGCCCCACCGCACAAGCCGGTTGGGAGATTCCAAGTCGACTGAATCACCAGCCCCTTCCTGGAAGTACCGAAAGGAGCTACCATGTAACAATAGTAATAGGTAGGTAAGGGTTATTCTGCCCGAAGGCAGGTCCGAACCTCCGCAGAGGTGTTCCTGAGCCGGAATTTACGTGCGGTAGGGTGGCCAGTTCCTTTCCGCTCCTCCATTCCCTTACCCCCACCAACAGCGCGTGGCAACCCATCCAACTCCTGACCACGCCCAATGTTGCTTAACTTCGGAGATCTCACGGGATCCGGTGTTTCAACACGGCCACGGCCGTTGGCACAATAGTAATAATCATTATAATAATGAAAGAAGTCGTATAGCCTCAGTTACCGTGTACAGATACGGCAGCCTTGCTACTCCCAATGATAGTAGAGAACAGGTAGTCTCGTTCCGCGCGCATGCGTATCGCTGCCGCCTTTGATTTATTCTCAAGATGTGCTGACAGCCTTGAGTCGGCTGAAGGCTCAAGAGATACCATTGACAGTTGTGTTTAGTGATTGAATTCAGTCTGTTATCGCCTAAGTTTCAGTCTAGTTTACCAGTTATTTTGTTAGATATGTGTTATACAAGTGTCATTTACACTGTAGCATTATCTACGAAAAATGAAACAGACTGCGTTGCCTTTACAGAAGTCGGGTGTAACCAATGAAAAGAGAGCATACAAAAGAACTGTCCATCATATTTCAGTAAATACGTCCGTAATCCAAGAAGAATATAATTATGCTCAAGCTAAAACAAAAGACAGTGTAAGTGATGTTGTCAGGACGGATGGTGGATACTTACGGCAACAAGTTTTAAAACTGGAGAAAAAAGCCGATCCGCGATGGGAGAGAGGTCAACAGATTGAAAAGGTAACTTCTTAAAATAAAATGTAAGAGTACTTATGAAATCAGGGTGATACAGTAAAAAGAACTCGGGAAAGCGCGGTTTTCATCGAAAATCAAGTAAATATTATTCTGTGTATGATGATGATGCTTGTTGTTTAAAGGAGTCTAAAATCTAGGTGATTGGCCTCTATGTGAGGAGCAAAATGTTAAATCGACAGGCATTTTCCCTGATACACATCGTCACTCATAAGTATAGCCCGGATTTCCATGCACTATCATATCTCAAAATATGCATGCATTCATGCACTATCATATGGCAAAACATGCACAATAAACTAGGAAATAAGCACTATCAAAATTCAGTTCCTTTTGAAACATTGTACAACTACTGCCGTAAATTCTCCAAATTGTCTCGATATAAGGTCATCCATTTATCTGTCAGCATATTCTTAAACACAGAAAATCATATTTCTGCTTCGCAAGAAGTGACAGGTGCATACTTAAATGAAGACATTTGGGACAAAGTGAGATCAAATTGTACGTCTTTTGCATTTTCACCACAATGCGCCTTATATAAATTTGACGAATTCAAAGTCAGGATTTGGATCACTTTGTTGGACCTATCTCTAGCTTCCGGAGCTACATCTCCGTGCGATGATTGCAGACACGTTTGAATGTGTTCAATAACTGGCAACGATTGCCATCTCAGTAACGCGGCGTCACAGAATTGAGATACACGTTTTGTTTTGTTCGTCTATACGAACAAATGAGCCGTCAATGAGTAATGCACAATTTAAGGTTCAATTTATAGCAATGTATAACTGGGACACCTTATTCCTAGGAATTACAGAGATCGGCGTTGGGGCCTTCCGGGTTACGTCAATGTTTACTCAAGCAACAGATAAGAAAATACTTGGGTAATTGAATTATAGGACCTCTACCATATGTAATGACTTTGGTTGTAACGTAGGATGCCAGGAAAGACATGCCCTCCGTCTCTCAGTAATAGACATAGTGTACAACGTGAAAAAATGGTCCCAAATTTCACACCATCATTCATAGGCCTAAAAGGCACTATCATGCAAGTTAACCTTATATATGCTCCGAAGTCAGAACAGAGGTCATCTTATGCAATATTAAACGTCCAGATATTCGCTATTCAATTCAAAATCTTCCAAATATGCATTATGCATGAATTTTCTCCTAAAAAGGCCAAAACATGCAAACATGCAGGGAAAAAGAACTGTTATTCGGAATCGTTAAGCTATAAAACGAATATTTGCAAAGTTTGGGAGATTTAACCAGCTTATTCAAAAACATGCATTTGCATGGAAATCCGGGCTCTACTCATAAGTAACAATTCTTTGAGAGCTGTCTACACAGAAAAGTGGACATGAAGTATGGAAGCCTCGAAGACGATTTTAGAATATTTAAACATTACTGGTTCCATCCCTAAGCAATAAATTTAAAAGAAATGCTGTTCATCTTTTTGAAGAGATGAAAGTGAGAGGTATAATGACATGATTATTTATGAAGATGAATTTATTAGTTCGCATTCGTATGTGCAAGTAATAGGGGTTCTGGAGGTTTTCGCACAGCGATCGTTACATGTTTATGTTGACTTTGGTGTGAAAATATAGTATGTCAAGTGTGCGTGTCCAACCCTTGTCCAATTTCTCTACGGGGTGGGGTATGAAGTGAGATGAATCTTTGTAGCGAGTTTTTACGGCTGGATGCCTTTCTTGACGTAAACCTCATCAGAAGAGTTAATGAGATGAAATGAATGATGTGTTATATTGTAGTAGGAAGGGGGGTGGGGTGTGAAACCTGTTGCCGGCATGTAGCCTACTCATGTCGAATAGTACCAGGATATCTGCCCAAGGCTTAACGTCACCATCCGACGGACGAATCACCATCAAGTGTCATTTGCCCTCACTCCGTATGGACACTGTGTAGAGGTTTGAAATTGAATCCAAGCCTTTGAAACGCAATCTAATGATTATAAATTCTATACAACTACCTATTTTTAGCCAGCGGCCGTAGCCGTGTTGAAACACCGGATCCCGTGGGATCTCCGAAGTTAAGCAACATTGGGCGTGGTCAAGATTTGGATGAGTTGCCACGCGCTGTTGGTGGGGGTAAGAGAATGGAGGAGTGGAAAGGAATTGGCCACCCTACCATACGTAAACTCCGGCTTAGGCATACCTCTTCGGAGGTTCGAACCTGCCTTCGGACAGAATACACCCTTACCTTACCGATATTCTGATGGCGAAAATGTTTTCGGCCAACGGGACACGAACCGGCTAACCACGGTATCAGACCATATAGACTTGACACCTCAACGATATTTTTAGTGGCCGCCAAACGGCTTGATGTGGAAATGTAGTATATGTGATCAAAGTTTCAAAATACGTTCTATTATTTCCCTTGTGAGTACAACTCATTGTAGAGATAGTAATTGAAACTAGACCAGCAAGCTACGACTTCACTATGACAGATCATAGGAACTTGAACGTTATCATTCGACACTTGTCAGCCAAGTGATGCACTTCACACCCACGTTCTGTCGCTCTCTAAGATTAAAGTAATATACTATATTCGCAGATGAATTCAGCGCCTCATATCTTAATGAGATGATTGTGTAACTCTTATCGATGCACGTTTCTGGCTGCAAACGTGACTGTGATAGTGCCAGTTGACAGCTCCGACGCTCCGAGATAGTATTCAGGTTCATATAGCGGTCAGTAATAATAATAATAATAATAATAATAATAATAATAATAATAAATCTTATTTTCCCTCGCGGTGTTTCCGTCAAGATAATAGTGCGCCTTTCTGCATCTCGCTCTCCACTTGGATTTACAGCATCAGCGGGGCAGACTCCGAGAGTCTGCATGTCTTCTCTCAAACAAATCATACTGCATCTCTTCCTCGGCTGACCTGGGAGTCTCCGTACACAGACATATTTTATATGTTTATATTTATAATAGTTACAATTCTTGTTTTATTTTGCACCCAATTCATTCAATACTTAAAAAATGTTTATTGTCTAAAAGGACATTTTATTACAATACAAGCATTAACAGGGACACGTTTCGCTCGTTATATCGAGCATCTTCAGCCTTTTTTAAACGATTATCTCAAGGTTGAGTCTTTACATTGAACCTTCTTATAATTAATTTGTTCGTTAAAATTGTTTTATATCCATAAAATATTACGACTAAATAACACATAATTAAAAAGAATTAACGAACAAATTAATTATAAGAAGGTTCAATGTAAAGACTCAACCTTGAGATGATCGTTTAAAAAGGCTGAAAATGCTCGATATAACGAGCGAAACATCTCCCTGTTAATGTTTGTATTGTAATAAAATGTCCTTCTAGAGACAATAAACATGTTTATGTATTGAATTAGGTGGAAAATAAATAAAAAAGAATTGTAACTATTAGTAGTAAGTTCAATACCGGTAAAAAATAGTTTTATGCAATGTTTATATTTGCCAAGTGCAAATGCCAACCACGACACAGTCAAGCAATTTCGGAGCGCATTAGTGCGCCACTGCACAGCCTTTGAGAATTTCTGCTGTGAATGGTCCTTGCACTTATCAGCAACTGATCTTGAAGTTCTCATTATCAGAGAGTTCTGACTTAAGTAAGGCAGTGGATTGATGGAGAAGTATGATAAAGAACAAAGAATTAGTTATGTCCTCCGAAGAAAAGTATCTTGCTCTAATCCCTTGGTTTACTGGGTTCCAGACATTTTGAAGTCGTTCGCGTGTAGGCTCCTTGCATAACCATTTCGACGTCCCTGCTATAATTTACAGTCGAAATCGGTTATGACGACATCGAAGGGACAGTCAGTCAACGGTCGTTTTAGCCGATAGTCGCACAAACCGCCTGTAAGTTTTAGGCTGGTCACTTACGTGGTTAAGTAACAGAATTCAGTGTTCAAAAAACGTAACAAAGAAGTACTGTATTTACAGTACAGTATTTGTTGAGTGGCACTGCGAGGAATTTCATTGGCTTTCACTTGAAGTGGTCCATTGATCGGCACATTGTGTTCTTTGCTGCTTAAATCATCTACATTTTCTTTAATTTCCTTGTCCTCAGATATTCTGGGACGCTTGATTTTTTAATAAGTTTCTTCGAAAAGAGACTGGATTATCTCTCTGACCTTCGAAATTGTAGAAATCATTTAGTGTGATACACACAAATCCTTCAATCATCAATCCGTCACTACTGATCTGCATTTAGGGCAGTCGCCCAAGTGGCAGATTCCCTGTCTGTTGTTTTCCTAGCCTTTGTTTAAATGATTTCAATGAAATTGGAAATTTATTGAACATCTCCCTTGGTAAGTTATTCCAATTCCTAACTCCTCTTCCTATAAACGAATATTTGCTCCAGTTTGTCCTCTTGAATTCCAACTTTATCTTCATATTGTGATCTTTCCTACTTTTAAAGACACCACTCAAACTTATTCGTCTACTAATGCCATTCCATGCCAAATCTCCACTGACAGCTGGGAACATAGGCCTACCACTTAGTCGAACAGCTCATCTTCTTCCTCCCAAGTCTTCCCAACTCAAACTTTGCAACATTTTTGTAACGCTACTCTTTTGTCGGAAATCACCCAGAACAAATGGAGCTGCTTTTCTTTTGACTTTTTTTTTTTTTTCCAGTTCTTGAATCAAGTTATCTTGATGAGGGTCCCATACACTGGAACCATACTCTATTTGGGGTCTTACCGAGCTCGAAAGCTGCAGTCGCTTAAGTGCGGCCAGTATCCAGTATTCGGGAGATAGTAGGTTCGATCCCCACTGTCGGCAGCCCTGAAAATGGTTTTCCGTGGTTTCCCATTTTCACACCAGGCAAATGCTGGGGCTGTACCTTAATTAAGGCCACGGCCGTTTACTTCCCACTCCTGGCCCTTCCCTGTCCCATCGTCGCCATAAGACCTATGTGTCGGTGCGACGTAAAGCAACTAGCAAAAAAAAAAAAAATAAATAAATAAATAAATAAATAAAAATATTGGGGTTTACCAGAGACTTATATGCCCTCTCCTTTGCATCCTTATTACAACCCCTAGGCCTAAACACCCTCATAACCATGTGCAGAGATCTGTACCCATTATTTACAATCCCATTTATGTGATTACCCCAAATTAAGATCTTTTCTTATATTAACACTTAAATACTTACAGTGACCACCGATACTGACGTTTGTTTCCCAATTTTCTAATCGCAATATTGTGTGTAACTTGTCTACAGTATTAAACACTTTCCTTTTACTTTGTGACGTCTTCACAGCGATGCTTGCCTTGACTGTTTAACAGACAGTGATTTGATATCTACAGTAATACGCCTTATATTGTTGTCAGCAATCCCCTAATACGTAACAAACAAAAAAATCAACATTGGACGTTATAGTCGGTACATTTATCCGAAAATGTGATCAAAATACATCGTTTTATACGATATGTCGTAATAAGCGAGTGTTTAAATACAGTTTCTATATAGGATTTGGATGGGGCAGTTAGATTTCGCCGTTACATCCAGCATGTCGTTAAAAGCGGTGTCGCAATGAACGGTTTCGAATATATTAATATTTCGTGTGATTGTTGCAGCCCTTACGAGGGTAAATAGCATCTGCTGTGTATGGGAAACTGCGTATTATTGTGGTGGTGGAGGATTGTGTTGTCTGGCGTATGAGGGGCAGTGATATTGGAGACAGCATACACAGTTTGTCTCCGAGCCAAGAAATCTAAAGATTAAAATCCCTTTACCCGTCAGGGAATCGAACCCGAGAGACCGAGGACTGAAGCCAAGACGCTAACCACTCAGCCATGGAGTTGGATGACGTTTCTGCTGTCTGGCTGCGAGACCAGAACTCCTCAGCACGGTGTATGAAGGATCGTTTGCACGAGGATAGTTGATGGCTTCAGTTTTCTTCTTTCGTTTTGGAGTATCAGCGACGTTGTCTATAGCAGTGAACCATTTCACACTAGGAACATGTAAATGGGCTGAACATGAACCCGATTTTTTAATTTTTTAATTTTCAAACATTCTTGTTTTATGGATATCTTACATTTAAAATTGTTCGCTCCAAAACCCATCCTTGCCATTCTTTCCACGATTTCAGCCTCCGCGGCTCGTCTCGCGTTTCTGTTTCGATAGATTACACCACCTAAACTCCATAAACACTCGTATTCGCCAGACAGCTCTTCACGTTGTAAAGTTTCATCTTCCGTGGATCTCGTTTTCACAGTTTAAACGAACAAAAGGAGACTGTATTATAAATCGCACATGGGCTTCACTAGGGCTCGAATGTTGAAGACCTATAAATTGTCTAAGAAAGACCTGAAAATATCCAAAAAGGACCTAAAAACTAGCAAAAAGGACGTTGTCCGCCTCTGTGGTGTAGTGGTTAGCGTGATTAGCTGCCACCCCCGGAGGTCCGGGTTCGATTCCCGGCTCTGTCACGTAATTTGAAAAGTGGTACGAGGGGTGGAACGGGGTCCACTCTGCCTAGGGAGGTCAGCTGAGTAGAGATGGGTTCGATTCCCACCTTAGCCATCCTGGAAGGGGTTTTCCGTGGTTTCCCACTTCTCCAGGCAAATGCCGGGATGGTACCTAACTTAAGGCCACGGCCGCTTCCTCCCCTCTTATTTGTCTATCCCATCCAATATTCCCATCCCCCCGCAAGGCCCCTGTTCAGCATAGCAGGTGAGGCCGCCTGGGCGAGGCACTGGTCATTCTCCCCAGTTGTATCCCCCGACTCAAAGTCGCGAGCGGTAGAGGTGGGATCCCTCGCTGAGTCCGAGGGGAAAACCGACCCTGGAGGGTAAACAGATTACGACGAAGAAAAAGGACGTTGAAATGCGATCCAAATGCATTCATAATTTTAGTTTAAATTGCATATTTAATACAGCGACTATAATGTTTTAAAATGAGAAATTCTGGTGGTATGCAACATAAGTACGAAAATATATGAGTGAAAAACTTCTTCTTTCAGACATTACATATTTTTAGATTAAGATAATTTTGATAAAAGGAATTCCGTGTTTAAAACAAATTACTTGCAGAATTTAGAATGAAATGTTTTTTCCACCTAATTCAGCGAACCCGCAATGGACATCGTGGAGAAAGAGATTGAAATTAGTAGAAGTGGGATCATAGTTAAGCCGGCCCCGTGGTGTAGGGGTAGCGTGCCTGCCTCTTACCCGGAGGCCCCGGGTTCGATTCCCGGCCAGGTCAGGGATTTTTACCTGGACCTGAGGGCTGGTTCGAGGTCCACTCAGCCTACGTGATTAGAATTGAGGAGCTATCTGACGGTGAGATGGCGGCCCCGGTCTAGAAAGCCAAGAATAACGGCCGAGAGGATTCGTCGTGCTGACCACAGGACACTTCGTAATCTGCAGGCCTGCGGGCTGAGCAGCGGTCGCTTGGTCGGCCAAGGCCCTTCAAGGGCTGTAGTGCCATGGGGTTTGGTTAACTTCACAAGGTTAAAGAAATTGGATTCCTGAAACTTTACCTCAGTTGGCTTTGCAGTATGCCTACATCACAATAGTCATCTCCACGTTCTTGGATGTAAAGGATCATCGGTTTTCAGACAACACGTTGTAAAACATCGGAAATTGTCTCCACATAACGGGTGTTACGGGTTCATACTTAAAGCAAGTGAGATCTTCCTCTTTAGAAACACTCACATCAAAATTTTATTCAAGCATTAAGTTAGTTTCTTTCTTCTTCTTTTTTTTTACATTTCATTTTCTTTCTTGCTACAGAAAATATGTTTTTTTTTTTTGCTAGGGTCTTTACGTCGCACCGACACAGATAGGTCTTATGGCGACGATGGGATAGGAAAGGCCTAGGAGTTGGAAGGAATCGGCCGTGGCCTTAATTAAGGTACAGCCCCAGCATTTGCCTGGTGTGAAAATGGAAAACCACTGAAAACCATCTTCAGGGCTGCCGATAGTGGGATTCGAACCTACTATCTCCCGGATGCAAGCTCACAGCCGCACGCCTCTACGCGCACGGCCAACTCGCCCGGTGAAAATATGTTTAAGAGGTGATGGATTAACTAATGATGATTAGAATTAAGAATGGGTGGTACAAATTTAGTGGAAAGGTGACGTTGCAAAAAAAAAAAAAGCTTTTAAGACCTTAAAAAGGACCTATAAGACAAAAACCGCCGAAAAAGGCAAAAAAAAAAAGGACAAATAAAACCCACCATTTTTCTGGGCCTCGTCTTCGGACACTCAAGAAGAAAAATAGGACTTTTCCTCAACTTCCGAGCCCTAGTCATCACTGTCAGCACTTGACTTGAAATACAAAACAGCCTGAGAATGAGGAAGAAAGATGATCTGTGAGATTTTTTGAGGTTAGTGGTCTTTGTAGAAGAAAGGCACGGTCTCTTGCACCAGTAGCGGCGAGTAGGGGGGGCGAGCGGGGAAATACGCATAATAATGTCCTTCGTGGTGGTTAACCTATTTGCATAGCGCCACAGCAAGTAGTGGACACTTTGCATCTTCTGCGAGGAAGGGAAGCAGTTGATACTCTTTGCTATGTTGATAGACACTGAGGTACGATTCACCCGCTTGCCGCGCGCATTCGTCAGTCTGGCAGTCTCGTTTATTTTCTTAGTGTTTTTAATTTCATAATCACGACGTACCTCTATTTAATGGTAATATATGTGTAATTGTTGTTCCTTTGGTGAACGTTTTATTGTGTAGTATTGAATCAAAAGCTCAAAAACCTATTATCACAGTTAAATGGCAGTCTGTCAACCTTTACCTTTCTGTCGAAATTCGCTCATTGAACATTAAAATTTACAATTTTGTAGCTTTTCTTCAGTTTTGATACGTATAATCCCCCTCTCCCCCGCTATCCCACCAACACGGGTACTTTGTTGTCTGTAAATATTTCCCCCCCCCCCCCCAACTTTTAATTTCCAGTCGCCGCTACTGTCTGTAGTTAATGTTGAAACACAACATGTATTCATGCCTCTCATTGTCGAAATATCCTATGTCTCGCTGTGGCAGTCACTACAGCCGCCTGGAAGGAAAATATGAGTAAGATCAAATGAGTCCTTGATCAATAACAGTGCACGTGTTTTGAGCAAATGGAATTCCCTGATGGCTCTCGTCCAGTCGTCGCCCGCGTTGTCCGCCACTCTGAGCCAGTCTGACCGCCGTCTGACACTCCCGCCCACGCCACGCTCTCATTCACTCACGCACTCCGCGTACAATCTGGAACAGATCTCTTGCGATAGGGCGGTGCGTAGGTTTGGACTGCATTTCTTAAGCAGCGCTTAATGTGTAATTAACCTTAAAAATTACAATAGAATGCTGCAACTCGTACGCCTTTTTTTTTTTTTTCTGCTGCTGGAAGCGATCTCTTCCTTCCTCAGCGGAGTTCTCGTGTATACCGAAGTAACCTACACGCGTACCATACTCTGCCTTCTACCATCAGGGCTCTTCTTTTTTCAGTTACTCTGCTTAGGGTCGACAGTATATATGGATTAAGCTCAGTTTTACGGCGGGATTTTTTCCTAACACCAACTCTATGAGGAGGAATGCATTTACTATTGCGTGTTTCTGTGGTGGTTGATAGTGTGATGTGGTGTGTGCGTATGAAGTGATGTGTATTAAGAGTAACACAAACACGCAGTCTTGCAGCTAGGCGAATGAACCAGACGTAGCTAAAATTCCCGACCCGATCGTGAATCGAACTTGGGACCCTTTGAACAGAAGACCACTACACTGTGACAATTCTCGTTTTTTACTCATTCAGGCGATGTTAGGTTTGGAGGACTTGAAATATGTGTCAGTTTTATCGCTGGTGGTCTTTCGCCCTTACTTTTCTTTTGCTGATGCATTCACTCTTCGAAAAGTCGGATCGCTTCCTCTTTCTTATTATTTGGAACTAAAAGGGGATTATTGTTTTATTATACTTCCTCTCAATACAATTATCGTAGCATTGAGAATACGGCCCAGATTTGTACGACGAAACGCCATCTCCATGTAGGCCATGAAGGCCCTTGGAGGAGAGGTTAACTGGGATAGAGTGGTTATTAGCCCTATGTCTTCGCCTCCCCTTCCCTTAATTAACCTTATCTTAATCATAACAGTAATACTACTACTACTACTACTACTACTACTACTACTATTAATAATAATAATAATAATAATAATAATAATAATAAACGCCATCTCCATGTAGGCCATGAAGGCCCTTGGAGGAGAGGCTAACTGGGATAGAGTGGTTATTAGCCCTATGTCTTCGCCTCCCCTTTCCTTAATTAACCTTATCTTAATCATACTACTACTACTACTACTACTACTATTATTATTATTATTATTATTATTATTATTATTATTATTATTATTAATAAGGAAGAGAGAAGGAAGCGGCTGCAGCCTTAAGTTCGGTACCATCCTGGCATTTGCCTGGAGGAGAAGTGGGAAACCACGGAAAACCCCTTCGAGGATGGCTGAGGAGGGAATAGAACCCCCCTATATTCAGTTGACCCCCCGAGGCTGAGTGGACCCCGTTCCAGCCCTCGAAACACTTTTCAAAAACCCGTAACAGAGCTGAAAATCGAACCCGGGCCTCCGGGGTTGGCAGCTAATCACGCTAACCACTACACCACAGAGGCGGAATAATAATAATAATAATAATAATAATAATAATAATAATGTTACTGGCTTTACGTCCCATTAACTACTTTTACGGTTTTCGGAGACGCCGATGTGCCGAAAGTTTGTCCTGCAGGAGTTCGTACCAGTAAATTTATCACACCAGGCTGATGTATTTGAGCACCTCCAAATACCACCGGACTGAGCCAGGATCGAAGCTGCCAAGTTCGCAGCGCCTCAACCTCCTGAACCACTCAGCCCTGCTGTCCTTATTTTCGGTGTGGACCGAATGAACCTCAGGGCCATGTGAACTATTAGAAGTGGTTTATTAAGTTTTTCGACTTTCTAACGAGGAATCGAACCCAAGCCCTTCCGGGTAAACCGAGCACGCCTTAACCGCTTCGGGTAGGCAGCCTCTAGTTTTGAATGGCATTTAAGAAATAAATTACGATGTCCTCGAGAAATGAGCATCTGGAGGTGGCAGTAACTACTAGTAATAACGTAGTAGTAAAAGTTTTACTCAAGTTACTTGAACTAGCTAGCTGACTGGTCGGCTTAGCCATCTATCGTTTGCACAGCTTGCCACCTGTCTTATGAAGCTACATAAGGAAATGCTGTGGAGACAACTTGTTGAGTTGAGTTATTGGTTGATGCAATTCAGGGAAAGTTGTCATCCGTGACCTCTGGATTGTTATGTTATGAACATGGCGTGCGGCTGCAGTTTTCTTCTCATAATGTCTTCGGTGTTACTCTCTTGAGTCTACCGAGCAAGTTGGCCGTGCGGTTAGAGGAGCGCAGCTGTGAGCTTGCATTCGGGAGATAGTGGGTTCGAATCCCACTGTCGGCGCCCTGAAGATGGTTTGCCGAGGTTTCCCATTTTGACACCAGGCAACTGCTGGGGCTGTACCTTAATTAAGCCCACGGCCGCTTCCTTATCACTCCTAGTCCTTTCCTGTCCCATCGTCGACTATCTTTGTCGGTGCGGCGTAAAGCCGATTGTAAAAAGGAGAAAAGGCCTCTTGAGTCTCGCTTCTTCTTTTTCTTCCTGGCTTTTTCCCGAATTACTCAGCGTTGGCACTACTTCTGGATTTGCCGGGCTGAGTGGCTCAGACGGTTGAGGCGCTGGCCTTCTGACCCCAACTTGACAGATTCGATCCTGATTCAGTCCGGTGGTATTTGAAGGTGCTCAAATACGTCACCCTCGTGTCGGTAAATTTACTGGCACGTAAAAGAACTCCTGCGGGACTAAATTCCGGCTCCTCAGCGTCACCGAAAACCGTAATAGTAGATAGTGGGTCGTAAAGCCAATAACATTAATTAATGAATTAATTATTACTTTTGGATTAAGCCCAATTTTACGGACGTAATGCTTTTCTGACAACCCTATGAGTAGGATGTATTTACTATAGCTTGTTTCTGTGGTGGTTGGGATATTTAAGACAAATACAAACACCCAGCTCTGAGGCAGCTGAAATCCCTGCCAGGTTGGGAATTGAACCCGCAATCCTCTAAACCGGAGGCCATTGCGCTGACCATTCAGCCAAGAAAATAAATTGCACTCGTGGTCCCATTCTTCCGTGACCCCTGATATTATAACACATTTACACATTATGGCACATTTACATGCATAGTCAGTATCACAGAAGACGCCTCTATCTTTTCAACATTCCATTCTTTTAACACTCCTGACTAGCTTATCACGTGCACGCTGACACAGCACCTGCGGAACTCATCTCGGAGCTTGTTTCCAATCATCCCCACATTTCCGCCCTGTAAAATGTAGTTGAGATCTTGGCTGGGACTGCATTGTTTTCTCTGTAGTGGATGACATTATTGAAACGTTTCTGTGAGTTTGAGTGGATGCACTACATTTCTTTAAGAAGTAAGCCGTTCTTTTTTTATTGTCGATGTAGTATGCTAGTATTCATTTATTTTGGAGTACCGTAGTGATTTTTACTTTGTAGTTTTCTGTACAAATATAGATATGGGGGTTAGAAAGCACGGCGACTATGAAACACTGTTTAGTGTATAATATTTTTCTTTTGTTCACATGTTATATTGGTAGCTCGCAAACAGTTTTCATTTGGTAGGATTGATGATGATGCTTGTTGTTTAGAGGGGCCTAACATCTAGGTCATCGGCCCTTTGGTAGGATTTTGTCTGGCAATTGCTTGATCAGTTGCTGCTGTAGAACGTGTGTTTTATAGCCAGTTGAAAGAATGGAATGAAAGTTGAAACTGTGAAGGACGTGATCGGTGTAAAAGCACACTTTTGTGAGGTATAATGTAATTTACTGGCTTTTATGATAACATTTCAAAAGGAACTAAATTCTTTGATCAAATACATACACAAGTTGAGTACAGCTACACAGCTACCTCTGTAGAATAAATATCCATATTTCGAGAAAGTAATTTCAGCGCACAATACAAACGTAGGCCTGAGTGTTCACTACAATTTGTCAGTATAATTTTCTTGTTAACTTTTTGTTTATTTGTGAATCAGTTTTTTGTTGAAATGATCTAAGTTGTTTTAAAATGCCCCTGAATTCGAATGGCGTACTGTCCCAGGATTTCCTTTTTAAATGGCTTGGGTCGCCGTTCGTGAGCAGAGAGAGCGAACTGAATTGAATGTATTGAGAGAGACTGCCATAGAGACTGAAATGCCCTTTTATGCAGCGTCTACTTAAAATAAGACACATGGCTAAGAATATACTTAACTAATTTCTTATAATATTAACTTAAATAAACTGATTTATATTAGGATTGTGCTTGTTCAGATACATATTCTCTAACTTTGGAACTAAAACATTAGTTATTTGTGTGTTACAAGAATTGAAAAATAGTTTGAAGTAAAATAATTATTGTTTTAATACCTGGCTTTCTGATTGAGAAACAGACATTTACGCTTTCTCAGCCCCTTCCGTTTTAGTTGGCTACAATTTACAGTCTTTGTGAAACAGAGAGAGAGAGTGAGAGAGAAAGAAAACCACTGTCTGATTCTACGTGTTTTGGGGTCCTTTACTCCTATTTCATTGAGCCCGCATAATCTTAGGCAGCCAAGAATTTCACCATGTTACTATCCCAGCATTTTCCTGGCGAGAACGAAACCCACGCAAGACATTCGTTGTAATTCCCTTATTTGCCCAGCAACTCTGTCCTGGTCATCATAATTATGATAGGGCGTTCTCTTATTTGTCAAGCTTCCGAACTGATAGCTGGGTATTTCCTATCTCTGTAGATAGACCACATAAATATTTACCCTTTCCAGTCACGTCTGGCAAACATGACTCAGGGGATATGGCGGTGACAGTTCTGTTTCGTTTTCTCGTGGTATCAATGGACTTCAGGATGTGATAGCAACTGATTCGCCAACTTGCGAGAGTTTCAAATTGAAGACAATGCGGTCATTGAGGTTCCTTGGTTTATTATTAAGGGATTTGTTGTTTTACATGACTGTTGATATCGTGGGACCTGCTGTTGTATACATGGAATCCGATCCACAGGGACGTGATTCTTTATTTCAAAAATTCCACTTGCATTGCTAGGATTCCAGTCGCAGCAGCCTTGAGATTTGAGGTCACATACAGTTTGCCTGCATGAAAAGCTGTATTAGTAAAGGCCCAGGAATATCAATGTCTCATACAACAACTGGATACCGAGGATAAAACAGTCGCTCTACAATGGATACCAGGTCACTGCCAAATTGAAGAGAATGAACGAGCTGACGCACTTGCCAAGAAAGATCCTACGTTTTCAGCAATTGTGAATAGCAAAACACCTTTCCAATCTGCCAAACTGACCGTAAAAAAGAAAATCATGGATATCTTTTTCATGCTCTGGAAGAGAGAATATCTTGGAAGCCGTGGAAAGATGGAATCTCGAACATCCCTGAAGAGAGGCAGTTGTCGAGTTTCGTCTGGGTGTAGGACGTGACGAATATGTCGTTCGCCAGCAGTAACAATCGCTCCCAATCCATTAGCCGTTTACACCTGCGCATGGCCCTGTCCGGCTCCCACCCTGAGACAATGGCCTCTGCAATAATTATGGAAAATTCTACTCCAGATATTGCACATGCCTGCTAGCCCCAGTTCCTCTCATTTTCGCTCCGAGTATCATAGTGTTCTGGTCATAATTATTTAGTGCATTCTAATTGTGCTTGATATGGAAGTTTTAACGAAGAGTCACGGAAAGAGCTAACCTAACCTAACCTGAACACATCCGATGGACTCGCAAAGTCAGTGTAACACTTTCCCCGTACGTAGCTGGCCTGCCTGGTAGGAAAACCCTCAGGAATACTCTTTAATGAGAACGGTCCCTTCTGGGGGGGGGGGGGGGAATTGTCCTTGATGAACACCTGGACTGGACTGATGGACTGGGAGCGATTGGCACTATTGGTGATTGACAGAACACCGGACATGATTGCTCAGGGAAACATCGCTTCGGCATTCTTCCTGAGCCGTACAGAAAGCTTTGCAACTAACAGGGGACGATGGACAGAAGTCATTTGAAAGAAATCTGCCCTGCTCTAACAACTAAGAATGACTGCTCGCAGGTCGTCCAGCTGCGTGAAAAACCCGCAGTTCCGCTGCGGGCAAACACGCAAGTGTGGCCACCCCTCTCGCAGGTCGTCCAGCTGCGTGAAAAACCCGCAGTTCCGCTGCGGGAAAACACGCAAGTGTGGCCACCCCCCTCGCAGGTCGTCCAGCTGCGTGAAAAACCCGCAATTCCGCTGTGGGAAAACACGCAAGTGTGGCCACCCCCTTCGCAGGTCGTCGAGCTGCGTGAAAAACCCGCAGTTCCGCTGCGGGAAAACACGCAAGTGTGGCCACCCCCCTCGCAGGTCGTCCAGCTGCGTGAAAAACCCGCAGTTCCGTTGTGGGAAAACACGCAAGTGTGGCCACCCCCTTCGCAGGTCGTCCAGCTGCGTGAAAAACCCGCAGTTCCGCTGCGGGAACACGCAAGTGTGGCCGTAGCCTAAGAAGCAAGGGGACGCATGGGTCAGTGATGTATTTATCAGTGTGCCCGCCATTGGAATTAAAAAAAAACCTGAATCACTCAACTTACGGTTGTATTGGTCATACATCTGTTGGCGGTATTGTAACATTGTTACCGGTACCTCCCTTTGTGGATCAGTGATGGAGTGTCCGCCTCCGGATCCCAAGATCGCGGGTTCAAACCCGGCAAAGGTAATGGGATATTAGAAGGGCGGAGTAAAGTGTATTCGGTGCTCCGTGTCGTACTATGTTGCCTGAAACATTTGGAATTTACCGAACAGAAATTATTACAATTCAGTCATAGGGCGCCCTACAAGGTTTTGATTTCTCTGCCATCTGCTGGAGTAAAACCGAACAAGAAATTGACAGGCAGTCAGCTTAAATGACATCAAATCAAACTATGTCGATCTGCAACAGGATGGTTGAGGCATTATTATTATTATTATTATTATTATTATTATTATTATTATTATTATCGTCGTCATGTAGGTGTCACACATCCCAGATGTCCATAGCTTTTGAAGCTGAATGGTCTGTGTTGTGGCTTTCGATTCAGTAGACCCCTAGTTCGATTCCCGGGCGGGTCGAGGATGTTAAGTTAATTCCTCTGGCTCGGGGACGGGAGGGATATGTTCGCATTTGTACGTATCTTAATCTACATACAACATGCACACTACCAACCACCACAAACAACACAATAGTGCATAAATCTCTCCACGTAGGTTGGCGTCAGGGAAGGCACGCGGCCGTAAAACTAGACGAAATCCACATGAATAAATTGGGGTGAAAAGGCCAGGAAAAATCATAATACTTGAAACAGTTTCCAACACAAATTACGTGGAGAGTTGAGTTCTATAAAACAGGTGATAATGTAGAGAGTCGACTGTGAAGACCTATTCCTTGTTCATCATCATGGAAATGTACTTGGAATATTTAACACTGTAGTGTTACCAGCCGGCTTTGAGTCAGTTGTATGGCAGTGCTCTGACCAGTATCACCGAGCATACTGTAGATCACATCCACATCGGGAGCTGTCCTTCAAAGAGACAGATCAACGATTCCATTGTATTTCTTGCCGGCTTGATGTTTAATTCACAAGTAAAACTGGTATCATTCTGAACGGCAACAGAGATTGACTACATACATTTGTCTGATCGAAAGTTCATGTCCTATTCCTGTCTGTAAGATATTCCTTGTCAGTGGTCTGCTACTTTCTGTAAATGATACTTCAAGTCGGATTCGTGAGGATCTGCCCTTTTTATCAAGGCAAAATAAAATGTGTTTGGTATTGATTGTGTCCTCTCGCACGTCCTTTCCCGTGCGATGTTTACGTCACGCATTTCACCTGTTATGTCAGCCATATTGTGATGATTGGTACAGGAAATCCTCGTCAGAAGAATATAATATGATAGTGGTATTTAATGCCGGCCCCGCGGTATGGGGGTAGCGTGCCTGTCTCTTACCCGGAGGCGCCCAGCTCAGGGATTTTTACCTGAATCTGAGGGCTGGTTCAAGGTTCGCCCAGCCTACGTGTTTTTTAATTGAGGTGCTATCTGACGGTGAGATGGCGACCCCGGTCTAGAAAGCCAAGAATGATGGTCGAGAGGATTCGTCGTGCTGACCACACGTCACCTCGTAATCTGCGGGCCTTCGGGCTGAGCAGCGATCGCTTGGTAGGCCATGGCCCTTCGGGGCTGTTGCGCCATGGAAGTGTGGGGGGTGGGGGGCAGGATATTTAATAATTTCAGAACTAAAGTTCAGTAGTTGACTTCACGAAGGCAGTCAATGCATGTAGGGTTTTTTGTAATGAAAAGTCACGTTCATTTGAATTTAATTTTATATAAAATTGGAGATTTGGTCCTATGACTATGACCACGATATCAACAGTCACGCAATACTACTAGCTGCGTTGTGTAACTTGAGTACGCTGCATGGGGTAGTCCAGAAGAGGGTGGCAAGTACAGTATAATAGTATACCTTGCGCATGCTCCGCAGGTGTGTTCTGTTCATAGAAAACATTTGGCTGGCTGTTCGTACACACCTCTGTGTGCTGTGACGAAGAAATGACGAGAATATGTCTACTGAAATGTAAAAAAAAAAAAAAAAAAAAAAAAAAAAAAACATCCGTTCGATGGAGAGGTGAATCATATTGGCAGGAATCTGAATTCTAATAAAGGAATTAATTTTGTGGTTGATTTTAACATTTAACGTTCTTCTTCTTCTTCTTCATTTTATTGCGGTTGGCAATTTATATGGATTTGCCCCAGTTTTTCGGCCGGATGCCCTTCCTGACGCTAACGCTATGTGGAGGGATGTATTGTGTTGGTTAGTAGTGTTGTGTGTGTGGATAAATATAACTGTATTGAGACTAACACAAACACCCAGTCCCCGAACCATAGAAATTAGCCCACCGGGCGAGTTGGCCGTGCGGTTAGGAGCGCGCAGCTGTGAGCTTGCACCGGGAGATAGTGTGGTCGAACCCCCCTGTCGGTAGCCCTGAAGATGGTTTTCCGTGGTTTTCCATTTTCACACCAGGCAAATGCTGGGGCTGTACCTTCATTAAAACCACGGCCGCTTCCTTCCCACTCCTAGCCTTTCCTATCCCATTGTCGCCATAAGACCTATCTGTGTCCGTGCGATGTAAAGCAAATTGTAAAATAAAAAATAAAAAAGGAAGAAAAGAAATTAGCCCTACGCCCTCTGATCAGAGCTGGCCAACGAGCCGAACAACATTGAACGTTGTTATTTGAGCATATTCCTCGCTTTACTGTAGAGTGATCCTGGGTTTCTCTTGAATGTTTAACAAATGTAATATATTTGCGCAAAACTCCTATTTTCTAATAGGTGAATGTAACATTTCTTTGTTATTACACAAGCTCAGTCATTGTAGTACACCTCATCCAAACCCATTTTAGATAACACCGAAGAGCAAGTTTTCCGACTGTTGACAGTGAACCAGGCCCCCCCCGTTGTCTATCCTTTCCGTTTGAAACTGAACCAGATTTCTGCTCTGCGGTGCACTTGGTTGTTGTGTAATATAGACAGTACAGACCGTGTCGTCTCCGAACTCACGAGTCTTAAAACTCACGAGTATCAACATTCACGAATTCCAAGAAGAGGATTAGTAAGGGTAGGTTTCTTTACCTGGGGCTGTCTCAAAGTTGCGAGCCGGGCCAGTTCTTCTTTGAATGGATAAATGCCCACCATACCCACATAACAACTGTAGATATTTGAAAATTGAATCGGAATTGTACGAAAAGGTCCATTGTTAGCGCCAGCCAGAACTGTGTGCCCTTTTGTAATTGGCACTTCTCTCATCAAGAGTTGGCCCTGTTTTTGTAGCCTTGCACAAAGTATTCGCGACAGGAGGTTGAGAAAACCGGACATCAGGTATATGGGTGGGCTATTTCACTTAAAACGCTATTGTCACTTGCAATTATAACTGTACGGCACACGCGGATGATTGTCTTTTATGTCAAAACCATACTGTTTCACCCGACTTATTTTATCTGTGCTTATAAAATCTATAACCGTTGTGCATTAAATTTAGTTTTCCCTTTTGCGAAGTAATGAATTCCGTGTTGTGCACTGCTCGATGATACCAAGCAGAATAACTGAGTAAAGATCAGTGATATACTTCGAGAATTTGGTCTGCGGTAGGGTGATAATTCCTGCTCACAATACATGCGATATCCTATTCTAAAAGTGGACAGACCAACATGGATTGAAGGGTAGCGTGAGTCACCGCGCATCTCATCCCTCCTACGGTCATGGCAGGCACCTGCTGTCCGAAATCGTGAATTTTGAGACTTATTGGAATGTTAATTTAGCTACTAGTTTGTATTGATGAGTTTTGGTACTATTTTCTACTAATTTTAGCCCGTGAGGTTTGAGACTCGTGAATTTTGAGACGTAATCTCAAACAGACTTCTTTTCTTTTGCAATAATAAGCGACGAGCTGTAGAGAAAGTCTTCAAACTTCCAACCAGCAGCTACAAATGTTTCCACCCTAACATTTTATCTAACCGACACTGTGGACAGTTTCGTTGCATGCAGTCTCCGAGCTATAATATATTGTCTTACTACAAAGTGATCAGCATGTTTGGTATTTTCACTAGCGGTTAAACGTCGCGCTTCTACTGATATTCGTAGTTTTTGGCGACACTAGAATAGGACAGGACTAGGATTAGGAAAGTTGAGGCCGTGGTCTTATTTAAGGTACAGATTTGCCTGGTGCGAAAAGGTCTGACGGAAGGGTTCGAATGCTAGTGGGTGAACAAACATGGGTTGAAGGCCAGCGTGAGTCTTACAGCCGCACAGCCCGTACCTCGTAGCCAACTCGTCCTTCAATGTATAACTGGCTTCTGTATAAATCCTTCTTTCCTGTTGTTTCATACTGAACGTCGTGGATAGAGGCGTGATTTTTTTCGCGTTAATTTATGTTCGGTTTCGCGAAAAGGAAACAATTTTCCGCGTTATTTCGCGAAATAGGACTGACCCCATCGCTTTCATTTCGCTTTAATCCTTTCCTAAAGTTATTCATAAAAAGCTTAATTCGTGAGATTTGTGAATTATTTATATGAAATATAGATGAATTAAGAGAAGGCCCGCCTGGTGGCCATGATCGTTAAGGCGTTGAAGTCTAAAGGGTCTGAAATCGTAGTTAGTCGGTTCGAGTCCCGTTGGTCGAAATTTCTAATCACTAGATTGCGTGCCAAAAGCCTCGATTAAATTCCAAACCTCTCCACAGTGCTCATATGGTGTGAGGGCACATGTCGCTGTTGGTGGTGATTCGTCCGTCGGATAGAGACGTTAAGCCTTGAGCGGACCCCTTGGCGCTATTCTACAGGAGTGGCTTATGTGCCGGCACCGTGTTTCATCCTTTCCCTTTATCATATATCACGTCATTCTTTTCATCTCAGTAACTCCTCTGATGAGGTGGACGTCAGGAAAGGCATCCGATTATTAAACAAATCCGCCACGACAGATTCAATCTCACCTCATACACGACCCCGTAGAGAAACGGGACAAAGGTTGGACAAACATAGATGAATAAAGAAAAGCAATATAGATAATAATTCATTATTCCTTATGTAATCTTGATTAGAACTATAACATAGTCTTAATCGTTCTAATCAAGATTACGTAACAATTGCCGTTTCATTCTACATGGCCATAGCTTTCACCCTACATGGCCATACCATTTAGGGATTTTATAGAATATTAATAGGAAGAGATACTTCTGTCGAAATGAGAAATCCTTATTCTGTCTTCTGTTTCCCTTAACACAAGTGATATTGGAATACAAGATCGTTATGTTCCACGAATTTCGCTGCATTTTCACACTTTGCAAAATCAGTAAATTTCGCTCCAGACTGGCCTTGTCGCTTTAATTCGCTGGAATTCGCGAAAACAAAATTACTAATTTCTTAATCAGAATCACATGACTCGTTAAGACATTTCAAAATCGCTTCAAAATATTTTTGTCGCGTTTATCGTTAATGCGAAAAAATCATGCCCCTAGTCATGGATCATGTTGCTTGTATGTACATATTGCAGTCTCGTAAGCACACTGTGTTATTTGTCCTCGTATATTGTAGCGTACCATAATTGACTAGGCGCTCGCCTTCTGTGCTCAAGATGGTGGGATGGAATGCCAGCCTAGCCGCTTACCAATTCAGGAGGTGTTACATATTATAAGGAATCTAGGTCGATGTTTTTACTGGCACATTATTATTATTATTATTATTATTATTATTATTATTATTATTATTATTATTGCTAGTGGCTTTACGTCGCACCGACACAGATATGTCTTATGGCGACGGTGGGACAGGAAAGGGCCAGGAGTGGGAAGGAAGCGGCCGTGGTCTTTATTAAGGTACAGCCCCAGCATTTGCCTGGTGTGAAAATGGGAAACCACGGAAAACCACTTTCAGGGCTGCCGACAGTGCGGTTCAAACCTACTATCTCCCGAATACTGGATACTGGCCGCACTTAAGCGACTGCAGCTATCGAGCTCGGTATTATTATTATTATTATTATTATTATTATTATTATTATTATTATTATTATTATTATTATTATTTGATATTTTAGCTTCGAGTAATTGCAGTTTTATCTGATCAAGTTTAAGGAAAGGGGGCGCAAAATTATTCGGGCCCAGGGGCGTTGCAGTAGTTAAATTCGGCTCTGGCTATAGGAAAACAAGACCTGCATGTTCAAATACCCCCACTGTCGACAGCTTTTTATTAAAATCACGCAGCAACCTCAAAGAACTCTGATTCTTCCTGTTCTTTTGTGTAGTTGTCAGACCGGTTAAGAGGAGACACGATGAGAGTTTTTTTTTTTTTTTTTTTTTAATCGTTGCCTGGCTTATGTATAAGTTGACCATGGAGGTCCAGGGTGACAACACAAAATATAAGATACCATTTATGAGACAATTTTTGTCTGAATATATGAGTCATAAAACAAAACTTAAAACATTATTATTCAAATGATTGTTGAAAATATGAACAGAATGCTTCAGAACGTGATCAGTACAAAAATATTCCCTAAGTATGGAGGGTAAACTGACAGCAATTGTATTTATGACAGTGATTGAGGTGGGAACAATGGCAGGAGGGTACTCGGAATGAGGAGATAAAGGCTAATTTAGGAATGAACTCGATGGATGAAGCTGTACGCATAAACCGGCTTCGGTGGTGGGGGTCATGTGAGGCGAATGGATGAGGATAGGTTACCTAGGAGAATAATGGACTCTGTTATGGAGGGTAAGAGAAGTAGAGGGAGACCAAGACGACGATGGTTAGACTCGGTTTCTAACGATTTAAAGATAAGAGGTAGCCTATAGAACTAAATGAGGCCACAACACTAGTTGCAAATCGAGGATTGTGGCGACGTTTAGTAAATTCTCAGAGGCTTGCAGACTGAACGCTGAAAGGCATAACAGTCTATAATGATAATGTATGTATGTATGTATGTATGTATGTATGTATGTATGTATGTATGTATGTATGTATGTATGTATGTATGTATGTATGTATGTATGTATGTATGTATGTATGTATGTATAGATCTCTGAATTGTTTCACTAACTGTACACCATATAGTGTGTAACTGATGGTACTACATACCTTATTTTTATCCGATCTGAAGGATGCCGGATTACTCTTTGAGAGATAATCCATTATCAGCATTTTACAAATCAACGTGAAACAACGGAAAGCAATATTCTGTACTAATAGAGGAACGTCTATCTGTTCAATTTGACTTTCATTGACGGTAGGAAATCGATTCGCGTAAGTATGTATGTATGTAAAACCACTGAAAAATGTTTTTAAATGTAATTTATGGCCTTTGTCCTAAGAAAAATTTGGTATTTAGACTGAGCCAATCTACCAATCGGTACATGTATGTAGACCGACCTTTTGCTTCCAAATTCAAATTTAAACTACGTTACAAGTAGAGGCATTTTTCGCATTAATTTATGTTTGATTTCGCGAAAAGGAAACATTTTTTTCGCGTTATTTCGCGAAATAGGGCTGACCCCATCGCTATAATTTCGCTTTAATCCTTTCCTAAAGTTGTTTATAAAAAGTTTAATTCGTGGGATTTGTGAATTCTTTATATAAAAGATAAAGAGAAGCAGTATTGATAATCATTCATTATTCCTTGTCTAATCTTCATTTGTTTATTTTTTAATTTTTTTTCTATTTTGCTTTACGTCGCATCGACACAGATTGGTCTCATGGCGACGATGGAATAGGAAATACCTAGGAATGGGAAGGAAGCAGCCGTGGCCTTAATTAAGGTACAGCTCAGCATTTGCCTGGTGTGTAAATGGGAAACCACGGAAAACCATCTTCAGGGCTGCCGACAGTGGGATTGGAACCCACTATCTCTTGGATGCAAGCTCACAGCTGCGTGCTCCTAACCGCACGGCCAACTCGCCCGGTGTAATCTGTATTAGAACTATAATACACTGACTGACAGAGCAAATGCAACACCAAGGAGGAGTGGTTCGAAAGGGATGAAAGTTGGGGAAAAAACAGGGACGGCACGGACGAATAATTGATGTTTATTTCAAACCGATATGCAGGTTACACAATGCGCACGGCATCGACTCAGTAGGATGTAGGACCACCGCGAGCGGCGATGCACGCAGAAACACGTCGAGGTACAGAGTCAATAAGAGTGCGGATGGTGTCCTGAGGGATGGTTCTCCATTCTCTGTCAACCATTTGCCACAGTTGGTCGTCCGTACGAGGCTGGGGCAGAGTTTGCAAACGGCGTCCAATGAGATCCCACACGTGTTTGATTGGTGAGAGATCCGGAGAGTACGCTGGCCACGGAAGCATCTGTAACCTCGTAGAGCCTGTTGGGAGATGCGAGCAGTGTGTGGGCGGGCATTATCCTGCTGAAACAGAGCATTGGGCAGCCCCTGAAGGTACGGGAGTGCCACCGGCCGCAGCACATGCTGCACGTAGCGGTGGGCATTTAACGTGCCTTGAATACGCACTAGAGGTGACGTGGAATCATACGCAATAGCGCCCCAAACCATGATGCCGCGTTGTCTAGCGGTAGGGCGCTCCACAGTTACTGCCGGATTTGACCTTTCTCCACGCCGACGCCACACTCGTCTGCGGTGACTATCACTGACAGAACAGAAGCGTGACTCGTCGGAGAACACGACGTTCCGCCATTCCCTCATCCAAGTCGCTCTAGCCCGGCACCATGCCAGGCGTGCACGTCTATGCTGTGGAGTCAATGGTAGTCTTCTGAGCGGACGCCGGGAGTGCAGGCCTCCTTCAACCAATCGACGGGAAATTGTTCTGGTCGATATTGGAACAGCCAGGGTGTCTTGCACATGCTGAAGAATGGCGGTTGACGTGGCGTGCGGGGCTGCCACCGCTTGGCGGCGGATGCGCCGATCCTCGCGTGCTGACGTCACTCGGGCTGCGCCTGGACCCCTCGCACGTGCCACATGTCCCTGCGCCAACCATCTTCGCCACAGGCGCTGCACCGTGGACACATCCCTATGGGTATCGGCTGCGATTTGACGAAGCGACCAACCTGCCCTTCTCAGCCCGATCACCATACCCCTCGTAAAGTCGTCTGTCTGTTGGAAATGCCTCCGTTGACGGCGGCCTGGCATTCTTAGCTATACACGTGTCCTGTGGTACACGAAAACACGTTCTACAATGGCTGTCGGCTGAGAAATCACGGTACGAAGTGGGCCATTCGCCAACGCCGTGTCCCATTTATCGTCCGCTACGTGCGCAGCACAGCGGCGCATTTCACATCATGAGCATACCTCAGTGACGTCAGTCTACCCTGCAATTGGCATAAAGTTCTGACCACTCCTTCTTGGTGTTGCATTTGCTCTGTCAGTCAGTGTATAGCCCCAATCAAGATTACATAATAAATTACCTTCACCCTACATCGCCATAGCTCTCACCCTATGTGGCAATACCATCAAAGGATTTTGTAGAATATTAATACGAAGAGATACTTCTGTCGAAATGTGAAATCCTTATTCTGTCTTCTGTTTCCCTTCACACGTTATATTGGAATACAGTTTCAAGCTCGTCATCTTCCATGAATTTCACTGCATTTTCGTACTTATCGCGAAATAAGTAAATTTCGATTTAAACTGGCCTTGTCGCTTTAATTCGCTGTAATTCGCGAAAACAAAATCAATAATTTCTTAACCAGAATCTTGTGATTCTTTAAGATACTTCAAAATCGCTTCAATGTATTTGTTGTTGCGTTTATCGTTAATGCGAAAAATCATGCCTCTAGTTATAAAGAAATGTGACATCGACATTTCTAAATATCTCCCTTAATTGTGCCGGGCTGAGTGGCTCAGACGGTAGAATTAGATTCCTGAGTCCAAGTTTGGTAGGTTCGATCGCGGCTCAGCCCCGCTTTATTTGAAGGTGGTCAGATACATCACTCTTTTGTCGGTAGATATACCACCTTCGGCGTCTTCGAAAAAATATAGTAGGGCGTAAAACCAGTAATTTTTACGGGCTGTCCTTACAGAGCATGCATTGCCAGCCAGCATTAAGACTACCACGCTTCACTCAAAAGCTGCCTTGCCTTTAAATAAAATCGTCAGCTGTTGAGTTCTTCAAATGAGTGCTCTTGATTTACTAAATTCTGAAATGCAAAAATGCCGATACTCTTGCCTCTTCATCACTGTCCCTCTCACACACACCTTTACAGCCGACTATAAACCCCCGTCAAGTGTGTTCGAGGCACTAATTCAGACATATCCTAGTTATGCTGTGTTTAATGATACCACACTGTTAATAAACTTAACCTTTGAATATTGTGTTACAGTGAGAAAGCAGAATAAAAAGTGCATGAAAACATGAGATAGTTATTATTTGTACACAAGGCAATATAACTGATATATTTATTGACTTGACAACCCTCGCCAACCAATATGTTCGAGGCATTACTTCTGACATACAGTAATGTAGGCTATGCCGAGTATTCAGCCCGAAGGTTGGTTTGATCCTCAACAGTTCTGCCATCAGCTGTCATAGATGACCTTGGCGTTAATGAAGAGGCGTATTAGGGAAATGAGGAATGGAGTAGTTTCCAGTTCATTTCCTCACCGAGACAGAAATTGCTATTGCATATGTCCGCTAAGTTCACTGAGATGCACGCACCGGCCGAACGTATGAGCGATATTTTCACACCATTCATTGCAGGAACTAGTTGCTCATACCTCAGTTATTTTCATATTGTCAAACCCAAGGATGCGATTTTTTTTCTGGTGTGTGGCCTCCGAATTGATGCTATTTAGACGACCTGCGCGTCTGTAAGTATGGGGCCCTACCTATGATTAATTCTAATGATGAAGACGGTACACACACCCAGCTCCCGAACCGTCGGAAGTAACCAACGAAGATTAAAATCCCCGACCCAGCCGGGAATCGAACGCGGGACCGCCTGGACCAAAGGCCAGCACGCCAACCATTGAGACACGAAGCCAGTCAAGGATGAGACTGAGACAGGTTCATGAAAGTAACAAATTTGATGAGGTTTATACTAAAATATTTGGTCTCGCCAGCAAAGAGACTCTGTCATAATCGTGCTAAAAAAAATCGTGCTAAATATTTCCAATATATCTGATTCCTATGAATCCGTCATCGACAGGTCTCCACAGCTAGTATACAATACGTTTGAAATCTTTCTCATCTTCTCATAACTGTGCTAGTTATTTAGCTTTCTCTTGAATTACAGACGTGGATAACAGGAAGCGCGTTTTCGGAAGCAAAACAAGATGAGCAAGAAACCTCCTTATACACTGCTGAAAAAATAAATTTGGTCACTTCTTGTTCCTAAGTACATAGTACGAATGCATAGTGGGACGAGGATTGGACTGTTACGGTAAATAACAGAGGGCTCCACTGTCATCAAGATGTTTGGAAGGTGTCAGTGCCGGTGTGTGGTAGCCAATTCCAAGTGTGTGCGAAGCCTGGCCTGTGTGGTGTGAAGTGTTTACAAGTCATTCCAAGATCTGAGACTCCTGGTAGCTAGTACGCTACTGTTTTACCATTGAGGCTGTCTAGCAAGCTACTGAGAAGTAAATTGAAGTAAAACAAACGGGATATTTCGGTCATTCAAACTGTAGTTTCGCCAGTTGCAAGTTTTCTCGTAGTGTAAGTCTTTCTTTTCGTTCGTGTACTGTCTCTGTGCCCCACATAGAATTTCAAGCGTCACACGAGAACGTTGAATAAGTTCGGCTTCATAACTTTGCAGCTAAAAATTATATCTAAATAGTTAATATACAGTTAAAAAGTTGAAGGATGAAAACATTCTTTGAAATTAGTTTCAATAATCGGTGACGTCATAGGAATTGGTGGGAGCGACCGTCATTTCGAGGGTCCAAGAAGTCCGCAGCAGTCTGTACCAGTGTACCGGCAGCCCAAGACATGGAGGCGTCCGCACAGCGAGACGTACAGGCCAGCACGTCTGCAGCGCCTGTAGCCTGGGAGTTGACTGTAGATTACGAAGCAGTCGCAGACCATCTCTGACAACCAGCAGCTCGTGGAGGATGACCAGTTGCGAATGGAGGAGGCGCGTCGGTCGGCCGAGTTTACCCGGAGATGGAAAGCTACCACTAAGCATTTTGTTTTTGTGTTTGTATATAAGCAGTGAGGTTCTTACTGTTCTGGGTCGGTGGTTGCTGCTCCGACGGCTCTGTACTTCGACCGACCGACCAACCGAGCAGAGCGGTTGCGGCTCTGCCGTGGCTCTACGTCTCTGCATTCGGGAGACGGAGAGGGGCTGGTCCCATCGTTGGCTGTCCTGAGAATGGCTTTCCGTGGTTTTCCATTCTCCTGCACTAAGGCGAATGCTGGGACGGTTCCTAGTATAGGCCATGGCTGCCAACCCTCTCACCTTCTCCGCATATCTCCTTCACCGTAACAAATCTCCTAGCCTGAGAAACGGCGTCACCGACTAGGAGGCCCGCCTTCCCCTTCACGAGAGGAGTGAAGACATTTTAGTAGTAGTAGTTACTGTTCTGATGCGTGCGACAGGCTGTGGTACAGGAAGGACTTGAGATCCCCAACAGCCCGGGCAATAGAGGTGCTTCGTACAGAGTCTTCAAAGATGTAATTCGGTTATTCGTATGTAGCTACTGCCGTACTCCCCTCACGAAAGTGGAGGTGCCTCTGCTTTCAAGATCTAATGGGTTCCGGCACCCGGCTAAGCCCGTTACATCTAATCCTATCTCCTTACTTTATGTGAGAAAGACGTATTTTACGCCCTAAACCCTTCAGTCGTGCCTTCCACACAGCCCATTCACTTTTCATCTACCTTACCTGTTGGTTTTTTTCCTTGGCTGCATGGTCAAGGTAGTGGCCTTCGGTTCAGAGGGCCCCGGGTTTGATTCCCGGACGGGTCGGGGATTTTAATCTTAAGCGGATAATACCCATGACTGGGGGGGCTTTTTTTTACTGTCCCCAATATCCATACACAGCACTATCCTCCACGACACAAACACCGCAGATGTCGTCCAGTCTCGTCGGAGAGTCTGCCGTACAAGGATTGCATCAGGCTTGCAATAGCCACACGAACTTAATTAATTTTTCTAGAAAAATATACTTCCTCTTCGCGGCTTCGAAAATCATAGATATAGTTTCCTCCTTCCAGTTGTCTTCTATGATAGTGAACCTCTACCTATCTATCTATCTATCGATAGATCGAGAGAGTTGGCCGTGCGGTTAGGGGTGCGCAGCTGTGAGATTACGTTCGGGTGATGGTAGGTTCGAACCCCACTATCGGCAACCCTAAAGATGGTTTTCTGTGGTTTCTCATTTTCACACCAGGTAAATGCTGGGGCTATCCCTTAATTAATGCCACGGCCACTTCCTTCCCACTCCTATAAAAGCAAATCACCTCCGTACCTACAGGCCATGAGGGCCCTTGAAGGGATGAAAGGCTTCCACTATCAGTAACTTCGGCACTCGATGGGGTAGAGTAGTTACCTCTACGCCCGGCCACCTTTACCCCCAGGTATTAACCTGGTACTTATTCCTAGTGTAGGGTGAGTGTCCAGAAATGGAAATGTCGTTTCTTAAATTTTTCGACTACCTGACGGGGAATCGAACCCACGCCTATTACCGCTTCAGCCAGGCAGCCCCTTTCGCACTCCTACCCCTCTCCTATCCCATCGTCGCTATAAGACCTCTCTGTGTTGGTGTGACGTAAAGCAAGTAGTAAAAATAAAATTAAAAAATCCATATATCTGTGTGTTTATCAACGAGGTGTGTACTAATCCGAACGCATTAAATTTATTTCACAGCAGAGTGTATCCAACTAACTGTCCTTAATAACTAATTTAAGACTGTTTTATCACATCATCTACCTGGCGAATTGGCCGTGCGGTTAGGGGCGCGCAGCTGTGAGCTTGCGTCCAGAAGATAGTGGGTTCGAGCCCCACTGTCGGTTTTCCGTGGTTTCCCATCTTTACACCATACATATGCTGGGGCCGATTCCTTCCAACGCTTAGGCCTTTCCCATCTCATCGTCTCTATAAGACCTATTTGTGTCGTTGCGACGTTAAGCCAATTGTAAAGAAAAAAAGAGACATCATCTATCGCCACTTTCCTCAAATATCAGTGCCACCCCCACGGTGATCTATGACGATTTTGTATGTTGCATATAAATGAACAAAATAGGAGGGGGCAATTCTGCATCCTAAAAATAACTCGGGATGTGGAACGCAAACGTGAAATATGAGCGACGTGAGAAAGTCAGTTCTTCATCTCGCTTTTATAGTCAGATAAGTAAACGTAACCGACGATAATTACTACAGAAATTATATTTTGTTGAACAGAGATCGCTTGGTCGCGGGAGCCGAGAGTAAGAACGTAGAAGAAGACAGTCGAGATGGGACGTCGAAAGAAAAGGAGAGAGGTGAGGCTGTGCATCGTAATTTAACGTGTCCATTATAGCATGGGAACAATCCAATCATTGAGCTTTTGGTGCTCTGCCAAAGGTCTCGGTGAGAAATCCCGTAGAATAATTTAAGATCTTTTAAGGCTGTATATTTTAACATTGTCTTTACTAGCCTAGAAATAACTTCCAAGTCCACTTAATTTATATACTTTTATTAATTTAATTAATTCTTTTTCATGGATAGGCTGTCATGCCTGTTTCAACCTCAGATATCCGTACACCTCTTCATAGGACGACCAATATCTCTCCTTCCTGCAGGATAGTAGACGAGGGCAAGTTTTGGAAATTATTACGTTTCAGTTTAATTGTAACCCGTAACGAAAACTATTCCGAAGTGCCAGCCCCTGCTGCATTACAAGCTTTTCAACCGAGCGAGTTGGCCATGCGGTTAGGGGCGCGCACCTGTGAGCTTGCATTCGGGAGATAGTGGATTCGAACCCCATTGTCGGCAGCCCTATGGTTTCCTGCGGTTGCTCAATTTTCACACCACGCAAATGCTGGGGCTGTATCTTAATTAAGGCCACAACTGCTTTCTTCCCACTCCTAGCCCTTTCCTATCCCATCGTCGCCATAAGACCTATCTGTGTCGGTGCGACGTAAAGCAGATGGTATTTTTTTTTAAATTAAAAGAAGCTCTACAACGATGTTATCCTGGTTTGGTGGTGGGAAGGTTAGGTACTATTTAGGTCGCAAACTTTTGAAGTGGTGCTGTTTCAGGTGTCGAATAGTTTCATTCTCAATCACGTCAAAAAGTATGAAACTCGGTTATTAATTTCCGACCTATGATTATTTAATAAAGCATATTTGTTTGGTCTTCACTATCATCCCTAGATGTTTGAGTATTGCATTTTTTAATACTCGGGTTATACAGGCTATTCACCTACAATAACTTCTAATTCATTCAAAATGTCGATATTTTGTTTTCATACTGTTAAATGGTATTAAGGGGCTGATGATTTTTCTGTGTCATTATTAATAACGGAGATATGGGCACAGCTTTTTTTTTTTTTTTTTTTTTTATGGAACTGTTGTAATTTGTGACAGTAGCAGGTAAGTTCGAACTGTTACGAATTCAGACATGTAATTAATTCGTGTCCGCCTCTGTGGTGTAATGTGATTAGATGCCACCCCGGGAGGCCCGAGTTCGATTCCCGGCTCTGCCACGACATTTGAAAAGTGGTTCGAGGGCTGGAACGGGGTCCACTCAGCCTCGGGAGGTTAACTGAGTAGAGGGAGGTTCGATACCCACCTCAATCATCCTCAAAGTGGGTTTTCCGTTGTTTCCCCACTTCTCCTCCAGGCAAATGTCGGGATGCTACCTAACTTCAGGCCGCGGCCGCTTCCTTCCCTCTTCCTTGCCTATTCATTCCAATCTTCCCATCCCCTTCCCCCACAAGGACCCTTTTTAGCATAGCAGGCGAGGCCGCCTGGGGGAGGTGCTGGTCCTTCTCCCCAGTTGTATTCCATTGACCCAACGTCTGACTCCAGGACATTGCCTTTGAGGCGGTAGAGGTGGGATCCCTCGTTAATTTGGAAGAAAAAAAAACAACCTTGGGCGATAAATGGATAAAGAAAGAAGAAAGAATTAGTTCGTGCATAGACTAGTTATTTTTTGAACTGTCAATAATACTTCAGCTTAAGATTATAGGGGCGAGAGTGGGTGCCGATCTTGCCGTACCGGACAGCTGGCGCAGGGACGTGTTTACAAACAAGCTGTTCCGTACTACTACTACTACTACTACTACTACTACTACTACTACTACAGTCCGGCTCCATGGCTAAATGGTTAGCGTGCTGGCCTTTGGTCACAGGGGTCCTGGGTTCGATTCCCGGCAGGGTCGGGAATTTTAACCATAATTGGTTAATTTCGCTGGCACTGGGGCTGGGTGTATGTGTCGTCTTCATCATCATTTCATCCTCATCACGACGCGCAGGTCACCTACGGGGGTCAAATCGAAAGACCTGCACCTGGCGAGCCGAACATGTCCTCGGACACTCCCGGCACTAAAAGCCATACGCCATATCATATAACTATTACTACTACTAAACGTTTTCATTCCTGTTACGGTGCGGGTGATGTGCGGAGAGGGGGGGGGGGGGCGGCGGCTGTGGCCTATACTACGAACTGTCCCGGCATTCGTCCTTCTCAGGACAGCCGACGGGTGGGGCCAGGCTTGAAGGCCGGCACTGTGCCCCAGGCCCGTCTCCCGAATGCAGAGGCATAGTGCCACGGTAGAGCCATGGCCAACTTTCCTCTGCTCGGTTGGCCGGTCAGAGTACAGAGCTGTTGGACCACGGGCAAGCCGTGGCCTCTTAAGGGACGAAACTCAAGGGCCGAAACCCACTCTGCACCCACCGACCGGCTGTTCCTTTGTTATATGATCCAAATAACAGGACTGCTTCTGTACAGTGCGTACGCGTATTTCTTGTAAATACTATATGGTGTATCCCTTCGGTTTGCAATGTTTTTATGACAGGTGAACTAAATACTGAAAAAAAGGGCCTTTATGTTTTTAAAATAAATAAAATAATGGTATTGTTTGGTATCATCGCAGTATATGCTGTAATATCGAGGAAATCTCTTAGGTCTATGGCATCATCATCATCTTTTTCTTCTTCCTCTTGGCCTTTCCCAGTTACCTGGGGCCGGCATTTTCGAATAGATTTAGTCTAATAGAACCCTTTTTGGAGGAGTTTATTCGCTATTGTGTGTTTCGATGGTTGTTGTTAGGGTGATGAGTTGTATTTATTTGAAGATTTGTATTAAGGTGAACATAAATATCCAGCATCCAGAGGCCATTAAAATCCCCAGTGCGGCTGGGAATCGAACATGGGGCCCTCTGAACTGAAGGCTAGTACGCTGGTCATTCAACCATAGTCTGTGGCATCATCTCTTGAGAACTGTAAATGTTGCATTGCCGTTGATGATCAACATTTTGAGTATATAATAAAATGGAATCACTGATGACAATTGATTGAAGAGCTCTTTTTTCAAACATCTCCTATTCATTTGTATTCATTGTTTTAGTGATAATTCTACCTACATTCAGCCAACGATTGATGACGAGCAGAGAATAAGCGTAGCTGTTTTATCGGTGTAGTGAAAAAAGCGCACAGTCAGTTCGGTGTGCACCATGGAAGGTCTTTAATCTTATCCATCTGTCAATCATAATACCGGGTGGGTCGTAAGTTGCTACCCTGAAAATTCTAATTTTAATATACATATTTGCTGCACACTGTATTATTTTTGGAATATTTCAGAATCGAAAAGCTGATACCCATCACACTTTTCACAGGTTGTGGACTGGCTAATGATTGATACCTACAGTTATACTAATCTAGAAGTGTTCAAAAATAATTTGATTTTAGCTTCGTCAATATTCTGTGCACTGTTTACATACAAAACCTTGTTTTTACTTTGTCATTGTTTTATACTCGTATTTAAATCTTTAGCTTGTTTGTAGCTTCGTCACCAGTTTTTATTTACATCAAAAGTTAACATAATCTAGCTTTTGTATGTAAGTTATCTTCTCCAAATAAGGTGTGATGTTTCCAATTTCCTCATTTTTCTTGTTCTCAGTTAGGTCAGGTTTTGCAACATTCCACACTTTTCGATCTTTTCTTCTGGTATCGTCAAACGATTGATTGTCCCATCTTTTCTTCTAAATTACTGGTGGGCATAGCCATTGTAATGTACTGCAGGCATACCGTTATTAGTTGTCAGCACTTCCATTCTGACACTCTGTACAAACTACACTGGATGACTTTTACAACAGCAATGACTGGGCGGTATAGGATGGCGGGCAGGTACAATGAACATTGGAATTTCCCGCTGCATTGTTCTCAGTAATTACTTTGACAAAAAATCAAAACTTCCGTTAGTATCATAACAAGTAAATATAATATAATAGAATACTCCCCTTCCCGGTTCCGCATCGCCAGATACTGAGGAGAGAGTATTCAGATTATATTATTCGAAAGAAATACTCTACAGAGTACACATCAATGGGCAGAAATACTACCAGCTAAGGAAGTATGTCTGTCTGTTAGGTCATCAGCCCAGAGGCTATTTGGATCCTCAAATAGCATCACTAAAGGTTATGCGGTTATAAGGAAACCCCAAAAACCAATGGCAGCACCAAAATGAGGCGTACTAGGCAAGAAGAGGAGTGAGGTAGTTTGCCATTGCTTTCCTCACTGGGTCAGAAAGTGCTATTGCAGCACGACTGACCCTATGAGCAGCACCGTTCATAACACTCAGATGCACTAGTCGTGCTCTGAATGTCATTACTCAGCACTACCCATACCCCAGCAGCTTCCATATTGTCACAGCCATGGATGAGACTGGGACTTCGGTGGAAGCTACACTTTACTCTGGCCTGTGCCAAGAGATGGGAGCACACGTACTGTATCCATCAAGAGTATATAAATGTATAGATCAAAACTGGACAATTATTAAAACAGAACAAAATATTAAATTTAGAATTCTTATAGACGTTATCATTGTCATAATTAAATCTCCTGCGATCATCACCGTGAAGTCTAATTGGGATGTTATGCATTATTGCTTTTCTAAAAGGAACTGTTCAGTATTGCTGTTTTATTTTCGTTGGCCACTTCGTATTCTCAAAAGAGCCGTAGTGACGTCTTTGTAACCATTTTAAAAACAAAAACCTCCCTATCCGGTCTTTAGTTCGCTTCTCATAAGCACGAAAAAGCCTACGTGATGCATCATACTGTATTTACGAGACATACTTCCACATACTGACCAATTCCAGTTGTGTGGCTAGTATCACAATAAGGACACGGCATGTAAACACTTCATTGCGCCAGCGAACGCAGCCTGATACGGCAAGACCAGCGCCCATCAGCCACTAAAATCTTAACACCGAGCTCGATAGCTGCAGTCGCTTAAGTGCGGCCAGTATCCAGTATTCGGGAGATAGTAGGTTCGAACCCCACTGTCGCCAGCCCTGAAAATGGTTTTCCGTGGTTTCCCATTTTCACACCAGGCAAATGCTGGGGCTGTACCTTAATTAAAGCCACGGCCGCTTCCTTCCCACTCCTAGCCCTTCCCTGTCCCATCGTCACCATAAGACCTATCTGTGTCGGTGCGACGTAAGGCAACTAGCAAAAAAAAAAAAAAATCTTAACATGAAATAATATTATTGATAGTTCACAAAGTCCAATGTATGAATTAATTACATGTCTGAATTTTCAACAGTTCGAATTTTCTTGCTAGTGTCAGAAATGTCTATAGGCTTGTTCTGGTTTGATGTCGATTATCTCCGTTGTTAATAAAGCAGGGAAAATCGTAGCTTAATGTTTTACGGAATCCTTAATACAATTTAAGAATATGAAAAGAGAATATCGATACCTTCAATAGTTTAGAAGTTGTCGGTGAATCATAGTAGGTACTGTATAATTATCAAAGAGCCAAGTGTGAGCTGTGTCAGAGACAAGCCGGAACAGTCACTGAGAAGCCCTGTCCCTATCAATGATTGCAAACGCATCGTAGCCGCTATATCATTTGAGAGTGGACTAATAGTGTTTGAGAACCAGTCCGGGTACACATTATTAATATAATGATACACTGGAAGAGTAAATCAAAGACCAGGTTGTATTCAGAACGTTCTTCTTGGCCTAGTGTCCCGTTACTACACCGGCCACACCCCCGCTCGCTGCCCCACATCTGTCCGCATTGAACTACCACAACTGGTTTTGTGCTGATAAGATCGCACAAGTAGCCTATGTGGATATGGGTGTTTAGCGGAATGAAGGAATCTTAGAGAGAAGGAGTTGGGTGGAAAACTACTGGAAGTTATTAACCCTGGGTAACCCACTAGACTAGAAGTATGAAAACAGAACCACACTCTGGTTGGGATGCGCTTTGATAGCTCGTGTCGTCTGTTGAATGTGACTGTGTCCTCTTCACGTTCGAATTCCAAACTGTAGGTACGTAACTGCAAATATGTTTTGATGTACATCATAACTCGAATATGAGCCCGCGTGCCTCCGGGGAATCTCAGGAGCACCTGTCGCCCCCTTGGTCTCGGGTTTCCTATTTTGGATTCTCCTCATTTGCCAAAATTTGCATGCGCCTCTCTTGTCGAAGGAGATAAAAATTCTACTCCCCAGCTTCTCTTAAAATCTAATGAAAGGATGTTACACATTATTATTATTATTATTATTATTATTATTATTATTATTATTATTATTATTATTATTATTATTATTATTATTATTATTATTATTATTATTATTATTTGGTGATAAATGATTCCTGTAAAAAATCGCTTGAAGGAAATCATCGAAGTTAAGTTATCTAGTGTCTTGGTTTAAAGGGTGGCCTTGCGGTTAGAGTCGCGCAGCCGTGAGCTTGCATCCGGGAGATAGTGGGTTCGAGCCCCACTGTCGGCAGACCTGAAGATGGTTTTCCGTGGTTTCCAATTTTCACAGCAGGCAAATGCTGGGGCTGTACCTTAATTACGGCACGGCCACTTCCTTCCCACTCCAATGCTTTTCCTATCCCATCGTCGCCATAAGACCTATCTGTGTTGGTGCGACGTAAAGCAAATGGCAAAAAATGGATTTAAAGGGCTTAACTTCAAGGCCAAACGGCCCTTCATGGCCGAAGCGAAAGTCCTCTCCCCGCGAAAATGAGGCTTCGCGAGTACGATGAAGGACATTTGTACGGCTGGAAAATGAAAACACATATCGAAATTAGCAGTGTTGGAGGTCAGAAGAGAATAAAGAGTTGATCAAGAAGAGGAATCAAGCTATAATAATAATAATAATAATAATAATAATAATAATAATAATAATAATAATCATAATAATAATAATAATAATAATAATGTTATTCGTTTTACGTCCCACTAACTACTCTTTTACGGTTTTCGGAGACGCCGAGGTGCCGGAATTTAGTCCAGCAGGAGTTCTTTTACGTGCCAGTAAATCTACCGACACGAGGCTGACGTATTTGAGCACCTTCAAATACCACCGGACTGAGCCAGGATCGAACCTGCCAAGTTGGGGTCAGAAGGCCAGCGCCTCAACCGTCTGAGCCACTCAGCTCCGCTAATCAAGCTCTGGACCACATGGTTTCATTTACGTCTCCCAACTCTTGGTGCCCCCGTTGTGGTAGTGGAGTAAATTTCTGCCAGTTGCTATGCATTAGAGACCCATTTATCCGGATCCCGTTAATCCGGATATGCACACTAATTATGGAGATACTATTTCTACACTAAACTCGATCTTAAAAATAGTTATTTTATATCTGAATAATATTTTCGCCCTGAAGAAGGTTGTCCGTGGTTTCTTACTTTCACACCAGAAAAAAACTGCTGGAGCTGTATCTTAAGGCCACTGCTTCTTTCTGCCCACTCCTAAGGCCTTACCTGTCCCATCGTCTCCATAAGACCTATCTGTGTCGGTGCGACGTAAAGCGAATTGTAAAAATTAATGAGTACTTTATTGACAAAACGAAAACTGTTTAAATCTGTGACGATTAATCCGAAAAGTACTTTCAAATATTCTAAAATAATTTCCAGTTATAATTAAATTTTTTCCTTTCTTTCTTAATCCGTTTACCCCCAAGGGTTGGTTTTTCACTCGGCTCAGCGAGGGATCCCACTTCTGCCGCCTCAAGGGCAGTGTCCTGGAGCGTGAGACTTTGGATCGGAGAGATACAACTGGGGAGGAGCATCAGTACCTCGCCCAGGCGTACTAACCTGCTATATTAAACAGGGGCCTTGTGTGTGGGGGGGAGGGGGGGAATGGGAAGATTGGAAGGGATAGACAAGGAAGAGGGAAGGAAGTGGCCCTGGCCGTAAGTTAAGTCCCATCCCGGCATGTGCCTGGAGAAGTGCGGAAGCCACCTCAGCCACTTTGAGGATGGCTGAGGTGGGAATCGAACCCCCTCCACTCAGTTGACTTCCAGAGGCTGAGTGGACACCGTTCCAGCCCTCGTACCACTTTTCAAATTTCGTGGCAGAGCCGAGAATCGAACCCGGACCTTCGGTGGGTGGCAGCTAATCACACTAACTACTACATCACAGAGGTGGACAATAATTAAAACTAATCAAACTAATCAGAATTATTTTAATTTTGTCGATGAATTCCTTGCAATGGAAAACAATATTTTAAGCGTACCTACTACTTTTTTGCTATTAGTTTAACGTCGCACTAACACATCGAAGGGTTTAGGCGACGCTAGGATGGGAGAGGGCTAGGAATAAGAAGGTAGTGGCCGTGGCCTTAATTAAGTTACTGTCCCAGTGTTTGCCTGGTGTGAAAATGGGAAACCACGGAAAACCATTTTCAGGGTTGCCGACGGTGGGATTTGAATCCACCATCTCCCGAATGCAAGTTCACAGCCGCGCAACCGTGTGTTCGGAATGTAGGGTCTTTCTACTAACCTTCGTGTGTGGTGGTAGGGGCGGGGGGCTAAACCCTATGTATTGAAAACCATTTTGGCATTGGCCTCGTGTTGAAGTGGAGAAATCGCAGTAAACTAATTCTAGAATGGCCGATAATGGGGTTGTAACCCACATTTAGTCGTAAATTAATTTCTAATGTTTGCTAATATGGCGTCTGAATTTGAAGGTTTCTCTCTTTGTGCTGAGATTGGAGCCGGCGCCCTCCTAAATGGAGGGCATGAGGCAGGCACCTGAACACACGTGCTGGCAGGAGTCCCGTTAGAGTGTGGGCTTGCTGTATAGAAGTTGCCCAGCAAGTTTGTGTGTGTACATCACCAGGCCGGCACATTACTGTCTTTCGCTCTTCAGTTCGCCATGTGCTCGTGTGTTGCATCAGTGTCTACTGCACAAGCAGTGTATGGATTATTAACTACGTGTTTAAAATGTGACAGGTGTACTTGATACTAGTGCTGGATAAGGTTTACTTAGTTTTATTGGTGATAAATAAGTGTGTTCGTTGAAATCAACTACTCCGTGGAATATGACTTCCGTAGCCCTTGCCTTACATAATAACAAAGAGTAAACACTTCTTAAAAGTTAGGGGTAATGTACGAAGATAATCATATAGGAAACCTAACCTCACTAATTACGTGCCAGTGTTAAAAGTAACTTGAGGTTTTCATACAATGTAGCCAGTTTCCGCCCCACCCCCCGAGAAAATTATATTATTATTATTATTATTATTATACGTAGCAATTAATTTCATGTTTAATTAAAAATTCATGGAAAGACGTAATAAAAATATTGTAGGATTCCGATTATACCGAAAGAAAGGTTATATGAAGTGCACTGCATACCAGACTTCTAAATAAGTTTCTAATGCATTATGAATAAATTATGGATTGCTGCCTTATTTTTAGATATATGAAATGTGCTGTGTTTAGACTATTTCACTTCTAGTTCTTACTGATAAGACTTGCTATTAGAATAATTACGTATTTTGTGTATAGGCTGCATCTTTTTCTTAGTGTGTATAGTCGCTTTAACTCGATGAAAGCCTAGTGCGTTAAGATATGGTAATTACTTGTTTTTTTTAATCATTACAACTATAGTTATATTATTTATCGCTACGTAGTATAGGTTGAGTTCAGTTTAAACAACGATATGGTATTGTTCCTGTGTAAGTTTCCGTACTTCTTATTCGTACATTTATTGTACGTCCAATATTTGTGATGTGACAGTTTATCTTCTTCATTTTTCTACGTCATCTCCCCATGTTTTATGGTGTCAGGAGAGCAACCAGGGCTGTTTGTTGGCTGAGGGTTTAAGGCTAATGTTCTAGACCTATTGAAAGTCCAACCCAACGTCTCCTTGCGACCATTCAGTAAAATCCATTATAGTGAAAGGACGTTAAACAAGTAAGTAGCCTACAGAAGTTTCTTTTAAGGAATTCAATTTACCCAGTATCAGTACCCTTCGCCACGAATTCACGGCTATCGGCCTCTATTTTGCCCTCCCCCTTTGAAACAACAATAGTAAGACAGTCATTTACGCAGAACGAACATAATCATTGCCGCTTGACAAGTTGTGGAAGATCCCACAAGTGAAAGCTGCCTGTTCGAAAGAATTCCTGTATTTCAGTTTGACGATGCATTGTTCATATTGAGCAGGAACATTGCATGTTTCGTGGCATCGTTTAAATATTGTTCTGTGATTGAGAAAAATGACGATGAACTACATTCTGTTGCACAATATTTGAAATATTGCACTGTACTTTTTAGTTGGCAAGAGCATATCGAAAGCAGTTTCTATTGCCAAGTTGCGTAATGAAAGTGATAGTCATTGGCTTGGAGGACTGATTTTTCACTTTCCTTATTTCCTTCTGCCTAACCGAGATGGTAAAGGCGTGCTCTGTTCATTTAGATGGACGTGGCTTCAATTCTTCGTCAGCAAATCGAATAATTTAGGAACGAGACTTCTCCTTCTGAAGGTTGACATAACCCTGAGGTTCACTTAACCTACACAAGAAATGAATACCAGATTAATTCCTAGGAGCAAAGGCGGCCGGATATAGAGCTAACCACTTTACCAGTGGACTGGTAAACAGAGAGTTCTTACCAAACAATCGTATGTAACACTTAGCGCTATTAGCTGCCGTCCTCGGAGCCCTGCGTTCGATTACTGTCCGAAATTTAAGATTGGAGGAGGGCTGGTATGTGATGGGAAAGGTACGGTACATGTAGCTCACCTCTATTAGGGGTGTGTCTAAAAAGAGCTGCACCACCTGGGGACGAGGGTACGAATTTACATCCTCCGCCTCCGTAGCGTAACAGTCAGCACTATTAGCTGCCATCGTCGCTGGCCCGGGTTTGATTCTCTATACTACTGGAGATGTAAGAATGACAGGAGAATTACATGCAGCTCACCTCCATTGCGGTGTGCCTGAAAAAAGCTGCTCCATCTCGAAGCGAAGACATGAGTTGAGTTTACTTTTACCAAATCATCAAAGAAACTTTTACAGTGGGTGAAGTAATAAAAGCAAACACATTTGTAGTTTTACATGATGGTGGTGGTGGTGATTATTGTTTTAAGAGGGAGTACAACTGGGCAACCATCCTCAGTTTTACGTGACTGTATAGACTCTGTATTCGGAGCCACAGGACCTCCATCTTGCTGTGTAATCAATGCCAGAAGGCCTTAATTTTCATTTTAAAAAATTCCACATTCATTGGCCGTGAGTCCGAACTGTGGCCTCCTAAGTGGCGTGTAGCCTCCGGAGAGGCCCTGGTGTAGGCCTTTCGGGTTGACGTCCGTGGGCGAACTGTGCGTCTGTGAGGGACCCTACCTAAGATGAAATCTAGTGTTGAAAACGGCACAATACTCAAACTCCGAGTGAGAGGGATTAACCAATGAAGGTTCACATCCCCGATCCGATCGGGAATTGAACGCGCAACCCCTTCGATCAAAGGTCAGCATGCTAACTGGTTAGTCACAGAGCTGGACGGCGGTTTTGTGGAGCCCAGTGAAGGCCTAATTCAGCTATCACGGTATTCTTGATACATTAGCTGAGTGTAATTCCGTTAGGAGTTTAACTTATGTCCATTTCTTGAAGTTCATCGTGTCTTGTACAGAACTGTATAAAGTGCGGTATGAAAATCTATATTCAACAGAAGAAAATTTTGTGGGTAAACGTAATATTGATGTGTCCTACGGTATCGTATTTATTGTGGGTTAAACTCCTCGTGCAGCTTTGCTGTAAAAGGAACGAAAACCAGATTAGAAATGTCCAGCAAGAAATTAGTCTTGAATGAAGCGAGGATTCTGATAGTAATCATTGTGGACAACAAGAGGAAACGCGTCACGAAAGTACAAGAATAAAAGGCAAGTCGAGAATGAGTAGGTTTATATGAGGTAATACCATCCACAGGTTCAAGGTAAGATCATGTAACTTGGTGACACTAGCGGTAAATTGGGTTTTTGTGGAGGTGTTGGAGCTTAGTAAACGAACAGACAAAACGTTGAGGAAATGAATTACTTAGATCAGGTGAGTGTGGTGGACTATTAGTATAGCTATACAGTTTTCGTCTCCTTTCTTCTCTGATCATTTGTACAGGACGTTTGGAAGTGCACGTCTGCTATGTTCAGAGGAGCAGTCGGTTGCCAGTTACAAGGTTCGGTAGATTTACAAGCTCACTCTGTGGACCCAAGATCGCGGTTCAAACGCTACAGAGGAAGGCCGCTTTTGGAAAGGCGGAAAAACGTCATTTCGACCCTCCATGTCGTGCGATGTCAGCCTCTTGTCGCTAGATTTGGTGGCACGTAAAAGAACTCCTGCGGGACAAAATTATGGCACCTCGGCATCTCCGAAAACCGTAAAAGTAGTTAGTGGAACGTAAAAACAATATTATTATTATTAATTAAGTAATTAATTAAAACTCAACCATAGTTCACCCAACAGAGATCCGGTTTACTCTACCTTCAGATAGAGTAAAACGGAACGTCGAAATTGACGGGCAGGGAGCCTAAATTGGGGTCAGATTAAAATGCCTACACACGGTAACGTAGGCTATACGATTAGTTTTAAATAGATATACCGACACGTATAAGTTATATTTTGGGCAAAATTTAAGCACTTTGATGGCTCTTAAAATACGTAGCAAGTTAACTCTTTAACATTGAATCTGTTAATTTGTTTCTGGGCTTTATTTCTCTAGTTTCATTGCAGAAAAGGCAGTTTCACAAATATAAGTACTAGCATATGTGGAAGTAAGTTTTAAAGCCCAGTTTCTATGTAGTTTATAACGTTCTTTTGAAATTAGTGTACAAAAATTAACACCAGTTGCCTCGGCTGTTTGAAGAGGAGTATCACACTGGAGGTCATATAGTTCTAACTGCAGTTCCTCAGGCTGGCACTCTACTTTGCATTTCATTGCATTGTGATCTAAATACTTCAAAATCGTGAAATCTGCCATCAAATTCTAAAATGAACTCTTCAGTAGATTGAACATACTTCTCAAAACTGACGTTTTCTTCTTCATACATAGTTCTGTGGTCTCTCTTATCATTAAACTATTACAGAATCAGTCTGATCATCGTCGCCTTGGTCTCCCTCTACTTCTCTTACCCTCCTTGGCCGAGTTCATTATTCTCCTAGGTAACCTGTCCTGTTCCATTCTCACGCGACCCCACCTTTGAAGCCGGCTTATGCGTACAGCTTCATCCATCAAGTTTATTCCTAGTTAACCTTTATCTCCTCATTCCGAGTATCCTCCTGGCATTACTTCCACTTACTTGTACCAGCAATCATTTTCACTGATTTTATATCTGTTGCCCACTCAACTTTCACTCTTGTACACCGAAGTCGGTCTGAAAACAGACATGTGTAAAGATAGTTTCGTCTGAGAGTTCATTTCTTACGGAATACCGTTGATTGCATCTGCGAGTTCGCTGCGTTAGCTTTACATTACAATTGACAGCAAAGGAAAATCACCAAATCGGATGTAGGACAAAAATAATCTATGGTTAATATGTCACCTGTGATATAGATTTCATTTCGTACTTGTCATCATTTCAGTAAGTACAGAGGCGGCAGTTTAAGGTGACATAGCTCCAGAGATTATAAATAAACTTCAGAAGGGTATTGTCGGTTTTTCAAGAGTATCGCACTCATAACGTCACTGATGGGTTGTTTCTTCACGTTTTAAATATTAAAATTTCAAAATGTTTCTAGAAGTGGAAGGGACTTCACTCGGCTGAAGCTCTGCCTACGCCATTCCTATTAATCTTTTTTTTTTTTTTTTTTTAACTCTTCTGTTGATTATGGAATAGGTTTTCGGAATGAACGCTATTCTTGTTTGATTTGTAAGGTATCTGAAAGAAACGTCATATCGAATATAGTTTCAAAGTTGTCTTGTTGCTAAAAACAGTTCGGAACAAGGTCCACATTACCACATTAATTATTGTCGTCAGACTTCGTGGCGCAACTCTATCTCTGGGCGAGGTAGTGAGAGGTAATGATATACGCTAGAGCTGTTAATATGGAAGTCAAATTGAGGCTCGGAGAAAATTGGGCTGAACAATGGCTGCTTTGTTGGGTTAGGACATTGAACCTCTAGAGTTAGGTTAGGTTCATTGCAAAATTAATAGTCCAGGTGTTGAATTGTTTGTGACACGTGGTTCAAGCACCAGTGTAGACTTGTGCATGCCGGACGCTTAGCTTGAGATGTCGGGACGCAGTTCAGGATAGCGAAAGATCGTAGAGTTAGCAAGTTTCGATTAAATAACAAATTTTCATTTTAAATTAATCTATATTTCGTGTGATTATTGCCATCTATTGATACCTATAGTGAATATCGATATCCAATGTAAGTAATTTTGTAGTATAATTTTAATGTGTAATACGGGCGAGTGGGCATAGCTTTATAACAGGCTTTACGTCGCACCGACACAGATAGATAGGTCTTATGGCGACGAGGGGATAGGAAAGAGCTAGGAGTGGGAAGGAAGTGGCCTTGGTCTTAATTTATGTACAGCCCCGGCATTTGGCTGGTGTGAAAATGGGAAACCACGGCAAAATTTCTTTAGGGATGCCGACAGTGGGGTTCGAACCCATTATCTCCCAAATGTCCGCCTCTGTAGCGTAACGGTTAGCACTATTAGCTGCCGTCCTTGGAGGCCCGGGTTCGATTCCCGGTACTGTTAGAAATTTTAAAAATGGCAGGAGGGCTGGTATGTGGTTCATGCAGCTCACCTCCATCGGGGGTGTGCCAGAAAGGGCTGCCACACCTCCGGATGAGGACACGAGTTTACTATCTCCCAAATGCACGCTTACAGCTGCGCGTCCCATAAATAGACTATTACTAGACAATAATAAGCTATATTTGGAGTGACCAACTTGAAATATGAAGAAAGAGTGAAAAGACAGCCAGAAATGAGGGATATTGAACTATTCAGAGGGATACAGTACGTTTGCTTGTAAAAATATTAGTAATATTATCGTATTACGATTTAATTATAATAATTACATGTAATTATTTACCTTTCCTATGTCTACAGCCCTTGTTATATTACTGTAATAATTTTTTGCAATGGGGTTGTTTTAATGAAATTTTACGTCTTGCTTCTCCTACCACATTCTAAAATATCCGTGTCTTTTAATACTCTATCAAAAAATTCTTCGCCTGAAATTCAGCTCTTGAAGAGTCCACGCGTAACCTATTGCGAAGCATAAATAAATAATTAAAAGCAACTAATAATAATAGCGTGTGGCCGCCGGAGAGGTCCTAGTGCAGGCCTTTCGGGTTGACACCCGTGGGCGTCTCCATTGGTCTGCGTTTTCCCACTGTGTCCCTTCCCCGAAGGTAGGGGGAGGGGGGGAGACAGCGAGGTATGTCGTCGTACCCGGTGCTCTAAGCGCTCCTCTTACAACGTTAATAAGTATGAAAATTCTGAGTTCGGCATGGTTTAACCTATACCTCAGATGGTTAAGTATGATTTGTTTGAAGTGTTCTGAAATTCAGAATTTGATTGGAGAGGAAAGTGCAATTCTGTTCGACAGTACGGTGACACGGCACGCATTTAATATGCAGTTTTGTTCAGTTCTCGATGAATAGAAATGTGGGGACGTTTTCCACCCAACCAGTTGGTGACCACGCCCGATGTTGCTTAACTGCGTTTGCGTAGTGCGCCTGCTTCGGCGGTTGCCTCCATTCCAATGCTTTAGGTTGTTAGGTTGTTGAAGTACAACACTGAGAAGGTAATTTTTAGGAAGTGAAGTAGTTTTTATGTCTTCTTGGGTTGGCGGGAGTGGGTCTGGGTTTTGGGCGTCTTTCACATCTATGAGGATGGGGCTTACCTAGGATGTAATGTAATGTTGAAGCCAGCGCAGATACCTAGTCACCGAGTCAGACACCAATTAAAAATAGTGTGAAGTTACAAAATGTTACATTTCGTATACTGTTGTCTCACTTTGCAAAAAAAAAAAATAATAATAATAATAAAAAAAATTGTCATTATATCTTAAACACCGAAGTCTAAAGAAATTAGTGCTAATATTTAATCAGTACTGATTTCCCCACCATGTTATTCTTATGAGAACAATTGATAATTCCGAAAAGAAAATAAGTTAAGTAGAAATCAACGTATCTTTTCGTTACGTTCAATAGATAATCTCAGTATTAACTATGCCATTCTTCTGAAATAAGTCCATGGATACGGGATAATTTTTCGGCGGTCATAGGTAGGGCATTAATTTACGTAGGATTGGGACGTGACCTGGGAAGCGTGCCTGCATTATAGTGGGTAATAATGAATACACTGATTGTTTTAATTATTAGACGGGACTATTTCCACGCGCTAAGAGGTAAACGTTATTTGATAATTGGAGTCCTTCCTTGGCTTATAATTAAGTAGAACTGTTTTCAAGAACGTGAGAAGTTAGTTTTACTAAACAATGAGGTGACGCATTGTAGAGCGCTGTCTCTTTACAACATTTTATCGTGCATTTAAACTTCCTGTCTGCTTGCCGGGAAAGTGACGCATTTCCGGACATGTGATGATTATCAACCATACATCCCTTTTATTTCCAGTTAACCTGTAGTCGAGATGCGCGCTGCAGTATCTGAACTGCTCCCCAGCTGACACATGGCACTTTGACCTCTGATACCAGTGAAGGCTGGATATAGATTCTTGTTCCTAACGTTCCTTTTTCATGGTCTTGCGATAAATCGTGAGGGCAAGTACGGGAGCTCTGACATGTGTGAAAACTGACGCGTGTGCTAGTGACCGGGAATTTAATTCTGAGATGTGGTGTCGTTGTTTGAAAATTGTAGTGAAGAAAGAGAAGTGTTTTGAACTACGTGCTGTGAGCTAGTGTTGGATCCACAAGCGATTGTTGTCCGTTGTGTGTTCAAGCTGCAAGTCAGTGCATGTGTGGACATTGCCCTGTGTTTAACAACTTCTCAAGGTGGCGACGCAGGTATACCACCTTGACGGCGATGTTAGACGCCGCTCCAGGATGAAGCTACTCCGCACCCCTTCACGCCACAGTTGCCGCTGCTGGCAGTGTGCCACACGTCCAGCTGTTGTCGCTGTGGACGCCTGTTGCAGGATATGGGTAAAGATCATGAATTTTGTACCGTATTGTAGTTGCCATCAGATATTTGGTGGCATCTTCCAGCTCCTGTTTCATGTGATTTATTCTGTATAGTTTTTGTTTACATGTATTTCATAACGCCAATTAATAATATAATACTCGTGCATTTCTTGGAAGATAAATTGAAGATTTAACTTTCTCAAGGAGTTCATGCCAGAAAGTAGTTTTGAGAGTTATTATAATAAAACTGTATTCACTGATTCATTTTAATATAGTGGCTTATTTTTCTCTCTGTGTCTGATTGTTCGACAGTCGTGACAGTATTTTGAAACACCATCTAAGTAACACTTTTAGGAAAAGATGTAGATAGTTTGCCAGTGGGAATGCAACAACGTATTTCCAGAGTTAAAATATCAGTATGACAATAGATGTATAAGAAGTAGTAGCCTTAATTTTGACTCCTTCAGAAAGTTATCTTCAATTGCGTATGTCATTTATGGCACGTAATGCATAGCATTTTTCCTCAAAAACTGCACTAACAACGTGCATTTGAACACTCTAGCAAAATACAGGTTTCAACTTCACATTAATTTAGTTTTTACCTAGCGAGTTGACCATGCGGTTAGGGTCGCATAGTTGTGCGCTTCTATTCGGGAGATGGTGGGTTCGAATCCCATCGTTAGGAGCCCTGAAGATGGTATTCCGTGGTTTCTCATTTTCACACCAGGGCATGGCCGCTAACTTCCCAATCCTAGACCTTTCCCATCCTTCCGCAGCCAAATACCTTTTAGTGCGACGTTACAAACCACCACCAATTTAGTTATGTTCTAAGTTGGCTACGTCTGTATACAAGTCGACAATTTAGGCAAGTAAGCACCACATCTTGTGATTTTTAAACAAAAGAATGGCCAGTGTTCTTAGTTTTCTCAGCCTTGCTTTTGTCAAACCTTGTACTTCATTGTGCCGAACAAGATCTTTTTTAATCTGTATTATTGAGGAATGTTGCATTATTGTGCAATTTATGTCGAGAATTGTGACAGATACACATCCAAATGAGATACTATTCAGCATTTGTCCGGAGTTATTTATTGGGGAGGGAGGGATGACAGCCGATAAAAAATAACTATACTTATAGTGGTTTATCGGAAGTGTTATGGATCAAGATTGAGCCATTCAGTTTTTTTGCTCGTTGCTAAAGAAAACAAAAAACAAAAAAACAAGAGCTTGTAGTTTTACGTGACTATTGATATTGTGATCATAGCCTCGGGGCGTCTAGTTATACGTGGATTCTGAACCATAGGATCTTGACTTTTCATTTCAATAATCCCACATGTATTGGCCGGGATTCGAACTGGGGCCATCGTTGGTCCAGTGAGGCGAAGATGATAGCAGAAGTTGCCACCCGTACAGTTTTAGCAGAACAGTCTGGATTTGAACTGGTTTTCCCGCACAAACTGCCCTCATGCAAGTTAGAATGTCAAATGGCCTGAAATGAGTTATCATTGATATTAGTTAAATACCACTTAATGCTGGTCACTAATAAAGAAATCGTGCTGCAGCATTCTGGCAAGGGAAGATACGATTTTTATTCCACGACATCAAGGAAGAATAAGAATTAAATACCTCTTAGGTAGTAAAGGCGTGTTCAATTCACCGGGAAAATACATGTTCGAATCCTTGTCAGCCATTCGAAAAGTTTGGAAACTATATTTTCACTCAACCTAAATCAGAAATATGTACTAGGTCCCCTCTGCCCGGCCAATTTCTTTCCTTGTATGAATTAATGTTTGTTTCTGATTGTTGAGGAATATTTCATGCTTCAGAATTTAGTTTCATTCAGCGTCTTGTCAAAGATCGGTCATTACTGCCTACTGGCCAAGGCAAAGGCAAGTATAGACCTACTTGCTGTAATGTCTTTGAAGTTGACGCCGGAGGTATTCCTGAGCCTCTGGTAACTGGATGGGGAGGGCCCAGGGAAAATAAACTGTGGTTGGTACGCGTGTATGTTGACGGGGCGAAAGGAGTATTTTTTCTTCTTTTTTAAAATTTGCTTTACGACGCACCGACACGACGATGGAATAGGAAAGGCCTGGGAGTGGGAAGGAAGAGGCCGTGGCCTTAATTAAGATACAACCCCAGAATTTGCCTGTTGTGAAAAATGGGAAACCACGGAAAACCATCTTCAGGGCTGCCGACAGTGGGGGTTCGAACCCACTATCTCCCGAATGCAAGCTCACAGCTGCGTGCCCCTAACGGCACGGCCAACTCGCCCGGTAGTATATTTGGATGTGCGGCTGTTTTGCTTTAAAAATTACACAAGGTATCTTTGGTATATTAAATTAAATGTAACAAGGCACTTGACTGGTGATAGTCGTGAACACGAGTTTACTTTATTTGGTTCCGTCAGCAATGTGTTAATGCCGAGATTATGAATAGTGAAAGCGTTTACCTTCCACTCCTCAGAGGTCTTCATGACCTGTACGGAGAAGATATAGTGACATTGGGTCCTGTATTCGGTCCGTATTGAGCGGTTCTTCATTACTTGTTATGTCATTTCTTAACGCCGCACTGAACACCTAATATGGTGCCTATTCATAGAATATTTTAAGATGATCGCTGACTTGCTAAAGTACATATATGATTAGTTATTCATTGGATAATTCGTATGCAGACAACTATGATCTCGGTGATGTAATTTCATGTTTCTAGTTCTTTTTAGAGCAACAACTTGATTTTCCTCTGAGATATTTCAGAAATGCTGTGCGCAAAAAGCTGGACGTCGTAGTTCGGATTGATGTTGCTCTTGATATGACGAACTGTAGTGAACTTTGAATGCTGGAGTGGTCACTAACACTGCGCCGCCCGTTCCTCCTCCTTCCATTCGTACATTAGATAAAGTAATTTACATACGAGTTATATTTTCAGACAACCTTATATACGGGAAATATGTGGCCTATATACGAGTGGAATAATAGATACTTTAGAATAGGAATAGGCATGGTCGTGGACGAAACACTGGGAATATTTGGAACGACACAATGGGCATTTTTTCCAAAATGCTCTTCCCCGATAGTATTAGGTTTGCGAGGTCCAGGGAGTCTCATTTTCATCCCCTTCGTGTCCCTTCCCTTCTTTTGCCGATACCTTCATTCTTCGAATGTTCGGACCACTTCTCTTTTTCCTCTGATTAATATGGGGTGGTTGCCTATTCTCTTAAAACAGTGACCACGACCACCACCTTTTGAATCACCCTGTATAAGTTCACATTTCAAACTGGTTACCGCCATTCAGGCGTACTTTCGTATCTGAGATACAGTAGATGCGCTTTTAAAGAAACTCATACGAATCATTTCCGGTATTCTGTTGTCTCATTACGAAGATACGTTTTACAGGTTGTTGAAAAGGTTGATAGAAAATTGCATTATAATTTCATTTTCATGCTTTATCTCCACGAAAAACGGCACATATTCAAGACGTTAATCGTGAACTATTCTGGTTCTGTCATACGATATCTATTGAAGGACTGGACAATGTACGAAATAGTCTACATAAGACTGTCAGCGACACAGTCAGCGTTGAAGCCTTCGGTTCAGAGGGTTCCGGTTCGATTCCCGGCCGGGTCGGGGATTTTACTCACGTCCGATTAATTCTTCCGGCTCGGGGACTGGGTGTTTGTGTTTATCCCAACACTTTAATCTTCATATTCAGACAACACACTACACTGCCAACCACCACGGAAACACACAATAGTGATGACATTCCTCCATAATAGGGTGTCCTTTCCCCCTTTTTCTTTGTAAAGAAAATTGTTGTGCTCTATGTCCGTTATGTGAATTATTTTGTAATCTCAAAATCCGTTTCCTTCCAAAAGAAAATGCGCCTATTCATGCACGGGAAGGTTCACTCCTTCAGTTATTCAACTGTAAGACCGCATTTTCACAAACAAGTGCTCCTTATGAAGAAGTCCTCACGTCGGGCTGAGTAGCTCAGACGGTAGAGTTGGTGGGTTCGATCCTAGCTCATCCCGTTGTTATTTGAAGGTGTTCAAATACTTAGATTTATCGATACGCAGAAGAACTGCTGAGGAAAATTCCGACAGCTTTATATCGTTTGGTTCTCATTGATTCTTTTTGGTAACACTGACATTGATTTATATAACGATCGTGCCCTTCTACTTAGTATTGGGGCAGAGGAGGCTGGAATTTACGTTTTAATACTTTTTTCCAGTAGTTTAACGTCGCACTAACACATCGAAGGTATTTGGCGATGCTAGGTTGGGATAGGGCTAGGATTGGGAAGGTAGAGGCCGTGGCCTAAATTAAGGTACAGCCCCGGCATTCGCCTGGTGTGAAAATGGGGAAACCACGGGAAACCAGCTTCAGGGCTACCGATGGTGGGATTCGAACCTAGAATTTAATTCATTTTCACGTTTCCTGTATCGACACATTCAACCATTCCTTTTCTTTCTCACCCTGAGGATTTTAAGCCCCATCAAACCTCTTCTTTTTTTCTTTTTTTTTTTCTGTCTTGTTACTTAAATAACAAGGGCTGTTAAGGTAAAAGTGTAGAGGGAGATGCAAATTCATCTTATTCTTAAGAGTTGCAAGAGCTCACCCATCCATATGTTAACTTTCGTTCCGCTATGTCACATCGTCCTGAACTTGCCTCATCTTCCTGTTACATCACATTCTATCTTGAGACATGGAGTTAGTTCCTTCCCCAGCTTGATGGTTTTGAAGGTGCCGTCCCTCTACGCTGGGTAGGATTACGATACACCACAATACATTGTTCACCACCAGGCTTGCTTACTTCACCGTGCTCGTTCCCATGGTCAGCAAGGGTTGTTCTGCACCTTTGTATACCCATACTCTGTCGCCCATTATTTTCCTTTTTGTGATTTCTTGAATTTCAGCTCGAAGTTGGAATGGCACTGTTTTTCTAGAGGTCAGACTTGGGTCTCTTATATTTCTAACCCCAATTCATTTCAGGTATCTATGCAGAATATACAAGTACATGTGAATGATAGCCCAAGTTCTTAAACAAGTCATGCAGTGAAAGGGGGTGCTACTGTACTTGGAAATGAAGTTATCAATAGGCACATACATCACATAAGCTATAACGCGAATTTTGGCATTATTTTGTTAATTAACATGAACACTATGTTTACATTAGCACGATTAAAAATACCGTATATACTTAGTGAGCTTCTGAAATATTTCCAAAGGATTTTTAAAGAAAGCCTCATATTGAACTTCAGTTAAGTCTGAATATATATTTGATTGGCTCTTTTAGGAGCCCCTAATCACCCTAATATAGGCCTAATTCGATATATCGATAGTGGTTTCGTTTCACTGAATCAAAATTCTTGAAGGATGATAGTATCTGTTCTGTAGTGTTTATTACTTACTCCTTCGTGCAACAGGAAGTGAATATTGAGCGAAGCATGTTTTTTGTATTTTAAGTTGCTATGTTGTTAAACTTTGTACTAAAGAAGTTGATGATCTATAAGAATTGCCTAGTTGACATCGAAACGGTGTGTATTTTGAAAACGCAATCAACCCATGCAGTTAGTAAATTATGCAAAAGCAGCAACAGAAACAAAATTAAAATTTCAGCAAGTTGCCTTGAGGACTTCTAAAAGCTAAGTTTTTAAAAATGTTGTGACCTTGGCAGAGTAAATTTGAAAGGGCGGCTTTAAGCCTACTACGATCATGCTGCTAGATTGATAGTAAAACTGTCAGATATTGAAGAATTTTGCTTTCTGAGTGTGGCGAAAGGTATTTAGCGTTGAGAAAGCAATGCAAGTTTGGATGGTTCTGTGAGCCATTGCTTCCACTACTTGTTCCAGGCTTCCCTTCCAATCTCCCTTGGTAAACTCTTTTTATCTTCTGACCCTGACGTTTCTTTAGGTTTGAGGCCCAGGGAGTCTTATTTTCACACTATTCGTGGCCCTTCTCTTTCCTTTGCCGATAGCCTCATTCTCTGAAGGATCGTACTTCTTCCATTTTTTCATCTGGTTAGTGTTGGGAGGGGACAGGGGGGTTGCCCTGTATACTTGAAGTATACAAGTGAACACTCTTTATAAAATACCAGTCCTAAGAAGAAGCTACATGTTCAGTGAATTGTAAGGAAGTTATCCACCGTGACAATTCGTCTTATCGATTCTACGGAGAGCTTTCCATTTCCTTTCCATCGTAACGATTTCTTTCTTTGTTCGTTTCTTTACTTTTTATGTCATTTTTACAATGCTTGCTTCACCAGTGGTTCAAGACGACTGACACTCTGAGCATTAATAATAACAACAAACTTTGTTTCACTGTTTGTTATTACTTGCCAGGGTGGATGTGCAGTAAAGCGTCCCAGTATAATTACCTGATTTCATCTTTCCGTAGTCAAATCTTGTTCTCTTCGAATCCCGACGCGAAGCTTTGAGGGACCTTCGTTGGTAGAGCGTCGGCCTTCGGATCCCAAGATCGCGCGTTCAAACTCGGCAGAGGTAGTCGGATTCTTTTTTTTCTTTGCTACATATTTAGCGTTGCACTAACACATCGGAAGGTTGGTAAAGGGCTAGGATTGGGAAGGTAGCCGCCGCGGCCTTAATTAAGGTACAGCCCCAACATTTGCCTAGTGTGAAAATGGAAAACCATCTTCAGGACTCCCGACGGTGGGATTCGAACCCACTATCTCCCGATTGCAAGCTCACAGCTGTACGACCCTAACTGCATGGCTAACTCGCTCGGTAGACTGGTTTTTGACGGGCGGAAAAGAAGAAAGTCCATTCAGCACTCTATTTCGTATGATGTCGGCGTACAAAAGATTCCTGGTGACATATTTGGTGTTTACCTGACCAAATAAAAACTAAGCCATAGATGATCCAACAGAGATCCATTTCTCTACCATCTGGTTGCGTAAAACGGTCCCTAGAAATTGACACGCAGGCGGGCTAAATGGCGTAAAGTTAAAAAATGCCTGCACACTGTAGCTGAGATTATTATTATTATTATTATTATTATTATTATTATTATTATTATTATTATTATTATTATTATTATTATTTGGCATTTCCTTTTATTTTGAGGATGCTCCTTTTATTTTCCGATACCTTCAGTGCCCGGAGGGTTGGTCCTTTTCTCTTTCTGATTAGAGAAGAGGGGATGGTTATTTAGTTATGCAACTACCTTATGATTCTAAGAGCGCGTTTTTTTTTTACTGGCCAAGTTTTGACGGACGAACAAAAATCTCGGCGTTGCATGTCGTAATTACAGACCTGTTAAAACGGTGTCGTATGAGTTGTGCCGAGTAAAAGTTGCGCCGTGTTAAAATCAGTAAAACTTGCGCCGTGGTCATTAATCATTCTAGGAACTAGAGGTCTTGTTTGGGAATTCTACAGGGAATGAAACAACGCTGATAGAATGAAGATTTGCGACGAAAAACTGTAAATTTCAGTTATTGTTAAGATTAAAAAGGCTTCTTCATGACGCTGATGGAACGTAGGCTTCCCATCACTGCTCAGGGGGTTAAATCTACGTTCACTTTAGATAGCGTGTATGCTGGACAAAGCTGGGGTTCAAAATATTATTTCTGATTTCTTCATATTTATATCAGCATCACTGTTTTAAACAATTTCATTTGTCATTTATTAATCTTTATACCCTGGGGGATGCGACAGGCCTCGCCAGAGCACAGAATTTCCTTTCTTTGGCAGTAGCTATGGTTCATTCTTGAGCCCTATCACTTCATAAGGGGTGCATGTCGGGGAAACGTAGGGTGAGACAGTATTTTCCTGTTTTCACTGGTCATTCTTTATTCAACAAATTCGCTGCATTTCATTTGCCATCCATTAATCTTTGTCCGCAAAAGCACTTCAGATCTCGCATTCGGCAGTATTTTCTTACTTTAGCGGTATTTCATTCTTCATTCATTCTATTCCTGACTGTCAGTTAGCTACAAACAGGCTGTGGATATTCTCCATAAGACTGAAAAACTGATTCCGTCTTTCCACACTTGGTTTGTAAATTAAGTCAAACTACGTAGTTATACACATTTCACCCACTGATATAAATACGATGCGGGTTTTCTAAATGTGCAAGAAACCAACATTGACAGAGTGAATACCGAGCTCGATAGCTGCAGTCGCTTAAGTGCGGCCAGTATCCAGTATTCGGCAGATTTTAGGTTCGAACCTCACTGCCGGAAGCCCTGAAAATGGTTTTCCGTGGTTTCCCACTTTCACACCAGGCAAATGCTGGGGCTGTACCTTAATTAAGGCCACGGCCGCTTCCTTCCCACTCCTAGCCCTTCCCTGTCCCATCGTCGCCGTAAGACCTATCTGTGTCGGTGCGACGTAAAGCAACTAGCAAAAAAAAAAAAAAAAAAAAAATCTTGGAATTCACTTGCATCTCCGTAGTCTTATTTATACTAATCTTCAGTCCTGGGCCAGAAGGGACGATAGGCAAAATAAAGGTCCCATAGTCTTTCTTGCATTAGGTCCCTTTAAACAGCAAGCATCATCATCGTCATCATCATCATCATCATAATCATCAGTATTTCCTGCATGTACCATTCCCTTTCGATCTCCGATCACCCTTGTCGTCACTCTGTCCTACAGTAGTTATAATATTTCATCACAAGTTCTATTCTTTCTTCTTTCCCATAGGAACTCCTATTTTATACTAATATATAAAGCGGTAAACTTGTTTTGTATGTAATGGCTAAAATCAGGAACTACTGGACCGATTCTAAAACTTATTTTACTAATGTAAATGTACATTATCCCCTGAGGGACATGGGCTGTATTTTATTTTCAAAGCATTTCGAAGGAGGGCGGGCGACGGAGGGAGATATAAAAATAATAGGCTAATATAGGCGAAATATCGAATTTGTCGTACAAGGACGAGACAAAGCTCATTTTAAGCCCCCTGACGTAAAAAACAAAACTCGGTAAGCCTTACGGGCCCGAAAACGATGTTTTAAGGTCCTAAAACCAACCGTTATGAAGATATTGGCACCACACTACCCCTGATATAGGAATCGGATAAAGAAATGAACCGTCGTAAACATGGCAACGTCAGCTCCAGGATTCTGCAGTAGCGAGATTATACATGTACGTTTGGGCATAGCTGCCAACCAAAATTGGTACACATATGACTTACTATCTGAAAAAAATATACTGTTGGGTAAGGCACTCATAGGACTCCTTTGGGCGGGGATAGAAAGGGGGGTTAAGTATAAAAATAATATATATATCATTGTATGTATGTATGTATGTATGTATGTATGTATGTATGTATGTATGTGTGTATGTATGCTTGTATGTATTACATCTCCGCCTAAACCACTGGAGCGATTTCAACCAAATTTGTTATACTTATGACTTAGAATCAGGAGACAAACCGTGTGGGGGTAATACACCCCTAGCACCGTTATGGGCGGGGGGTAGGCGGGTAAGTTATAAAAAAATCTAAAATAGTATCGAATCCATAGTTTTCGGGGTCGCGAGATGAACAGTGAAACTCCGAATATTTAAAGACCAAATTCAGTCCCCTTTGGGGTGGGAGGCGAGGGAGAGAGTGAGATATAAGAATAATCGAAAATAGTGTCGAATCCACAGTTTTCGGGGTCATGAGATAAATGGTGACAATCCAGATTTGTTCTCTCTTAGGGGTGGGGGGCGAGAGGACAGTCTCATTGACAGTTGAAATCCTGTACATCGTATCTATAGTGCGACGGCTAAATACATACAGTTATCACTTATTCATTTTTGACAATCAAATACTTCCCAATCAATTCGAGCTTCCATAAGGACGAAGTTTTACTCGAAATTCAAATAATTTAAAACTTGAAATCAAACACATCTAAGTAACTCTAAAACTAAGTAATAGATCGCAAAATATCAATCAAAAAGTAAAAAAGGAATTCTATAAAAATTCACTTCACACATAGACTAAGTGGTACCACAAATCTTAAAAGGTAAACATTAAAATGCTATCCGGGCAACAACGGGTACTAATAGGTGGTAAAGGTCGAATGCGAGATATATTTTGGGTTCAGGAGTGGGAGTTACTTACGAAGCCAGTCTTACAGGGCTATCAATGTAGGACCGAGCCTTTTGGGATGTTATCAGCCAGTTTGGTTGGTTAAGTAAGCACTCGAAAGCAATTCTGTGAGTCATTCTGGTTCTTTGAAATTATTATACATTCATGGTGTTCACAAACTGAAGTTGAATATTACAGCACCAGCTCGTTAACTGTGGGTAGAGAGTGGAACTTACAGGAAATGAGTTTGGCTTGTGTGGCCTACCAGGGAAATGACGTCTAGTGTGACCACATATACTCCACACCTAGTGGCAGAGGAAAGATACACTGAGTGACAAATTCATTACGATGTAAAACACAACATCAGAGCGGACATCAATATAAATACAATTATAATTTTGCCTGTACTCTTTCAAACTTTTGCCTCATACTCAAAGGCGTAACGGGCCAACGCCTGCCAAAATAAAAATTCTGGCCACCTGAAATACAATGTAAAACTCTTGAATAACTTAATACAAAATTTAATTACAGCTGGTAGAAGTAATGGTGTTAACGTCTAGGACAAAATTAAATTTATATTTAATATAGTAATAGTCAAATAACTGTTAGAAGGAAACGTAAGTCATGTATAAAAATGAATTGCAATAAACGAATGCTCTCTCCCCAGTTTCAGGCGACCCGGAACTGGGAGACGGGAGTATTTTATTCTGTTCTAAAGTAATGCAATATATTGTCAAGCTGTATGAACAAAAGGATTATTCGTTATTGTAAGATTATTAAAAAATAATGTTTAATAGGTTTTATTTGCCTGCCTGCGTGGTTTAATGGCTAAAATGCTGAACTGTCAACCATGAGCCACTTAGAAGTTCGTACTTAACTTTAATTGGTTTCTTTTTCTAAACTACAGAACTTTACTCTGTAACGGATACCAAAGTCTCGGATATAATAATTTATTCGATTAAAACACAGAAAAATATGTGAACAACCTTAAATTAAAAACTGCCCAAATATGATTCAAAAATATCAAACCGCACAACTGCTAAGCGTATAGCGCAAAGAGAGCTTGTTCAAAACTGCGTTGACTAATGTTGTTACTACAACTTCTTATCGGTATTGTACACTGCTGTCGAATAAATGTGTGACAAACGTTAAAAATGTTCTGCATAATACGATCTCAGGTGCACTACACATCAAGAAAGTATAATTTCCTAACGAAAATATTATATATCGGGTGAGTTGGCCGTGCGGTTAGAGGCTCGCGACTGTGAGCTTGCATCCGGGAGATAGTGGGTTCGAATTCCACTGTCGGCAGCCCTGAAGAGGGTTTTTCGTGGTTTCCCATTTTCACACCAGGCAAATGCTGGGGCTGTGCCTTAATTAAGGCCACGGCCGCTTCCTTGCAACTCCTAGGCCTTTCCTATTCCATCGTCGCCATAAGACCTATCTGCGTCGTTGCGAACTAAAGCCACTAGCAAAAAAAAAAAAAAGATATTTTGGTATCAGTTTTCATTGCTGGAATTGTTTTTAAATGATTTGGTGCTGGTCTTTTCTGAGGAACAACATGTTGCGGTGTTGCGAGAGACGGTTAAGGGCAAGTATTCTTACACCTGTGCTGTGTTAAATAAACTGCTCCTAGATGCAACCAAGTCTGCGGGGCCCTTTAAAGAACAGGGCCCGCCTGCATTGTAGGCCCTAACGTTACGCCTCTACTCGCTTCGTTACATATTGAGTAAGGAAAAGTCGAAAGTAAGGTCAATTCATTTTCTGTTTGTTTGTTTCTTCTGGCATTACGGGAAAATTGCTAAAGAGAATTTCTCGAAACTCGATGTGCACGGTTAACCGCGTTGTGTGCTAGGTTATACATCACTTGATTAATATACAGTGACGTAGCAATATTAAGGAGGTCAGAGCAGCCTCTGTTAATAATGTTATTTGGTTTACGTCCCACTAACTACTTTTGCGGTTTTCGGAGACAGCCTCTGTTAATATTAGCCATATGAATAGAACTTTGCATAATCATTGTTGTGTAAAATATAATTCCCGACCTTTTGTTTCGTGCAGTTTGACCATACGAGGAATAATGATGAAAATATTCGTGATTATTACATTTTTTTTTTCACAAACCTACAAACATCTCCGGAATGTAGATATTTATTGGCAAGGCCAAAACTGGCGAGCATCGCTCACAAGGATATGTTCTTCAGTCGTCGTCGTATCCAAACAACACGACGTGGTGATTGTTTCTCGTATGAACTGCAAAACCGCGTCGTCATTAGCCCCTGTTGATCAGGAAGATAACGAAGAGGACTGTCGAAATGAGAAGAAATCGTGAAGGAATGCTCGTTCGAAGAATCACAATGGGGATGAATTAGACGTTGAGAGCCTTAGGGTTCGGATTCTCTAATATCGCCGAGCCGGAAGAAAACATGGGCATGTGATGGCTTACAATATCCGAGGCGTTGCCTGTGTTATTAAATAATAATAATAATAATAATAATAATAATAATAATAATAATAATTTTATTTGCTTTACGTCCCACTAACTACTTTTACGGTTTTCGGAGACGCCGAGGTGCCGGAATGTAGTCCCGAAGATGTGCTTTTACTTGCAAGTAAATCTACAGACACGAGGCTGACGTATTTGAGCACTGCCATATACCACCGGACTGAGCCAGGATCGAACCTACTAAGTTGGGGTCAGAAGGCCAGCGCCTCAACCGTCTGAGCCAGCCTACGTTATTTATATGAGGCGGGGAAATGCAAACAGTTCTGCGCTAAAAATGATTCAACATGAAGTTCAGCCAGTCACCTCTAGGATCGTATTATACCTCCATAGCTTCAGCATTCGGACCTGTTTAACTCATTAGTGACATTGTAAATGGTGGTTGTTTTAAAAAGTATTTTCGTAAAAAATGGTTTACTGGTGTGTTCTGATTGTTCATCTCTTGAGGGAAAGTGTAAATCCATTTCGTTTCATACGTTTCCTGTTAATCAAGAATTAAGACATAAGTTGATTTCAGCTGTTCCTAGACAAGGTGATAAACTACGTACAGGTCGACGGTTTGTAATAGGCATTTAGCCTATACTGTGAGCACAAGTAGGTTTTTCCTTCTACCTAAATCGGTACCTTCAGTATTCAGTCTTTCCTCACAATTGTCAGCACAAACAGCACAAACAAGTGACAGCTACAGCTAGGAAACTTCCGAAACGACGACAGCGTCCAACTAGTTATACAGATACTGTGTTATCCAAAAGAAAATGCGTCTTTCAAGAAACTCTATGCAATTTCGCTTCCAACTGTGAAGACTGGGTAAGTTGTAGAATTATAGGAACACAATTTTCACCGATTTTAAGGCCAGTAGTTAAGCGGCTAAGGACGACGTCCTCATAAAAATGTACGAAGAAAACTTCAGATGAAGGCATTATCTAATGTAATCTATCTATCGAGTGAGATAGTTACGAAGTGTGGCTCGTGTTGCTGTAAGCTTGAATTCGGCGGATAGCGGGATCGAAGCCCACTTTCGATAGCCCTGAAGGTGGATTACCGTGGTCTCCCATTTTCACACCAGCCAGATATCGGGACTGCACCTTAAATGACCATAATCACTACGGTTCCTTTCCAGACCTAGTCCTTGTCCATATCAGCGTCGCCGAATACCTGACTATCGTCGTCGTCGTCGTCGTCATCGTCATCATCATCATCGTCACCATCGTGTTCATCCGATGTGCGATTCCACTGTCTCCATTTCATTCGGTCCTGGGCCATGTCGTGGTGTAGATTTACTATCTTTATGTTGCTGTGTAATGTATCAGCATATCGTTGCCTAGGTCGTCTGTTGGGTCTCAGATGACTTCGAGTATGTAGCCGATTAGCTGCTCGCAACACATATCCAGTGGGATGTTAAAAAGAAACTACCATCGCTCTGTCGCTATTCCTTCTAAATGTGACAATTTCCGATCGATGAAACGCCCATGCCCCTTTTGACCAAACAAACCCGTGGCACAACAGCTCTTTAAGGGCCTTGAACTGCCAAGACGACTGCTGCCCAGCCAGGCCTGCAGATATTGGAGTGTCACGTGGTCAGTTTGACGACTAGAGAGTGGATGTTGGACAAAACGCCCATCCTTACTTGTTACAAATATAAAACAAACGATTTAAATGTAAGTTAACTTCGGGTTCGTAGGTTGGTATATTACAGTAAAGATAATTTCGCTTGTGTTTGCCTATTTAAATGGATAATGGTTATAAGTACTCTTGATTACACCGTTACTATTCGAAGGGATGGCCAGGTGTCACTGATCTGTAATTATTCTTACAGAAAGAACTACACAGCATCTGAGTCTTCCATACTTATTGTTACTATATAGCGAATGGGAATTACGTTAAATAACGCATATGCCTAAAAATTTTGACGAATGGAGCTAAACATAAATGATTTCTCATCCTCCGTAATAAAAAAATTAAATTACCAGCTTTTTTTGTCAGCTCATTCATTTCGCTTTCTTCAAACATGAAAGCTGGTATTTTTTTTTTTTTTTTTTTTTTACAAGGGGTAAGACGTATTTCAGTATTTCTTGATATTTACAGGGTAGTTAAAATTCATCATGCCTAAACACCTAGCAACATTAAAAACAAATTTAATTAATTATTTGGAGAACTCAGTGGTTTTCGACTAATAGCAGCATGTAGGAGAGCCTAAAGCAACACTGATCTCTTCATTCGCAATATCCAAACAATAGTGTATTGCCTTACACATTTTTAAAGGATTAAAACTAAATGAGAATACAGTAGAAATTATTAATGCCTGGTTTGAAGACTTTAGTGCCCTTTGTGCCTGGTCATTTCGCACTATTTTAGTGCCTAAAGTTTCACCCGTATTGTTTGGCTTTCATGACCGGGTCCTCTGCCTCCATCAGAGAGCTCTTCAGTTGGTCTCACGAGGCTGAGGTTCCAGTCCTCAATCCAGAATAAAAATCCTTGGCCTGACCGGTAATCGAATTCGGAGCCTCTCAGGCACGCTGTCCCTAAACACAGAAATGGTTCCTTTTGACCATTCTGTACATTAATCCCTCAAAGGTAAGGCTTCGGGGGAAGGATATCATACTAGTTTTTTCTCTTTTTTTTTTTCCTAGCTGCTTTACGACGCACCGACACAGATAGGTCTTATGGCGACGATGGAATAGGAAAGGGGTAGGAGTGGGAAGGAAGCGGCCGTGGCCTTAGTTAAGGTACAGCCCCAGCATTTGCCTGGTGTGAAAATGGACAACCATCTTCAGGGCTGCCGACAGTGGGGTTCGAACCCACTATCTTCCCGGATGCAAACTCACAGCTGCGCGCCCCTGACCGCACGGCCAACTCACCCGGTACTAGTTTTTCTAGCGGTTATCTGTGAAAATTCCGTAAAACAGGTTTTGTGTCTGTACACTTCCAATCTCATATTCCCTTTTATCCGGGATTTAATGATTGAAAGTGGAGTGGGGGTATTGATATGGATGATTATTGGTCGGATTTTTAATGTCTATTATGCTATAGCAGATAGATAAAACTATACAGTTTCTCTATACGTACATCTTCAATATCGATTGGCGCACAATACATATAGGCTACTGTATTTGTGTAGTCTTGGGATAAAACGAGAGTGAATGGCCTTTCAGTAGAAACTAGAGAGAAGAACTGCGTTGTAATGGCAATGGGTTGAACTTTCACCTGATAAATGGAAAAACTGTCCCTGTCAATATCCCGCGTTTGCTTTTTGCTTTGCATTATGGCATGGCAGTAAAGAAAGACTGGTAGCCAAATATGGCATCCTCGGAGTGATTATGAAAGCTTAATGTTCTGCAGCTGTACGAAAACAAGCCCACCAAGGACAGGGTCGACAGCTTCTTTCAAATCAAGTAATCTCTCGATTATCTGGCTATTTTAAGTTTATACGCGGTTTCGACAGTCTGTAATTTTGCGTGCTAATTTGGAAGGAAACGGTTTGGCAGATGGAGCGTGAACACGAAACAGCTGGGCTGTATTGCAGAGTCCGTCAGTTCATCCGGAGAGTCACAGTTCCTTCGTTCAGATGATTATACAGTACATTATGTTCTGGTATTACACAACAATATCTGGGTTGGGTTATAAAACATTAACCCCTACACCGACGTTGCTCCTTTTATTACTACAAAGAGCCGAAAACAGGTTAACTGAGTGGACAAGGGAACAACCCACAAGACTCCATGATATCAGGCGTGGATCTACAGATAAATTTGATGTTTCATTCCTTCAGCGTCGAGAACAAGTGGCCATTACTAGAATACGTATATACCATAGCAAACTGACTCATGCTCATATCTTCTCTAAGAAACCTCCACCAATATGTGACACCTGTCAAAAAATAAAGACTGTTGACCACATTTTACTAGAATGTCATCTATACGATCAGCAAAGACAGTTGTGTAATTTAAACCAGAATAATAGAGTATGTGACATCTTCAACAAAGATACTCAGTGTGAAAACATCATTAAGTTTTTTAGACAAACAAATCTATTCAGTGACATATAATCACTATCTGATCAATATGTCGATGGCTTACTTCTAAAACGCCGTATGGCCCAACGCTCTTCCTACCCATTATACACCTTAAGGCTGATCACGCCTCCCAGTCACATGTGGATATGCAGTCCATCAGAACAGTTTTCGTTCTGTTCATTTTTCTATGCGGGTGTGTAAAGGAAAATGGACCTTGCCATACCGTATTGTAGGGATGTAGTTTACAAGACGTATTTACTCACTCCTACAGTATAATTCATTTAAGGTTCATTTTCCTTTACAGGTTAGCATAGGAAAATGAACTCAACGATAATTGTTCTGATGGGCTGCGTGTAAGTATATGGCTGGGAGGCGTGACCAGTCATAAGGAAAAGAATGGATAGGAACAGCATTAGGAGATACGAGGTTTTAGAAGTAAGCCGTCGATGTACTGTTGTTATTTTTACCATTGTAACTCTATGTAATCAATGTAATAATCCTGTATGTATAATTATGAATGTCGCGATATGACTTTCTGAGTTAAAGCGACAATAAATAAACTTAATTTAAAAAAAAAACATTAACGGTATCGCCTGCTTTTAAGGCATGGCTATAAGGGACGAATCCTAGCGTAGGTTGGTGCATCTAGAGTAGCGGAGTCTGTGACAGACTTCTTCAATTTCATCTTTCCTACTCGACCTTCTTTGATCAATGTTTTAATGTTAAAAACATTTCTTAACAGACAATGTAAGGGTCCCCATACTACCAAAAAAAGAAAAAGAAAAGAAAACAACGTAGAGTTAAAGCAGTTCCTCAATTGTGCCGAAAGTTGAAGGACTAAAGGGTCCGAAAAGATTTCAAATTGTGGGTCATGGATAGTTCTACCAAAATTAAACAAAAAACACATTTCGAAAATAATTTCCGGGCTAAATGCAGTTTCGGGAAAACAGCCTAAAATCGCTTGTTTCTTTACTCGCTTTCTTTTTTTTTTGCTAGGGGCTTTACGTCGCACCGACACAGATAGGTCTTATGGCGACGATGGGATAGGAAAGGCCTAGGAGTTGGAAGGAAGCGCCCGTGGCCTTAATAAGGTACAGCCCCAGCATTTGCCTGGTGTGAAAATGGGAAACCACGGAAAACCATCTTCAGGGCTGCTGATAGTGTGATTCGAACCTACTATCTCCCGGATGCAAGCTCACAGCCGCGCGCCTCTACGCGCACGGCCAACTCGCCCGGTCGCTTTCTTTTTGATTCATATCTTAGCCAAATTAACTTTTTACATGATTCTTTCTGTAACGTTTTCCTTGGTTCAATACCTCAGGCGTGTTTCGATTTTTTCAAAAATGTCCCCACCGAATGTAGTTATAAGGGTTCAAGTGGAATTCTGCATTGACTCACATTAGCGCTCGTAGTGGTAGAAAAAGGCAAACTGCTAATGTAATCGACCGGATAACGATGATTCAAGGAGCTTAGAAGACGATTAAGAAAAGGATTATAATGTTTAAGAATAAATAAAGAATATATTCTCATACTTTATTATATTTTATTTACCCAAAATAGCCTATGTAGTTCATGTCCCCAGAATGTTTTCCAGCATTGAACTGCTTGCCTGAAGGGATATTTTTGTCTTCCGACCCCTAAGATTTTTTCTTACCAACCGCAGGAGTCTTTCAGTTTTACTCCTGCCATAGATTTCCCCTTTATTTTACAGAAGCTCACCAGTGGCGTACGCAGAATATCGTCAAGGGGAGGGGATTATTTTAAAGGCATTTATTCAGATTTAATTTACCGGTATGTTAACTGTACTTGTTCTTACGTACTACTAGGCCTGAAAATGCTGCAATGAATATATTTAAAAATCAGATGTTTGAATTGATGAAAGTATGTGACTCATTCAGGATGATGAAGACAACACGATGTTGAATTCACATTCTGTGAAGATTTCTTACACAGGCTATTATTGTGTTTAATATAGTTTTTTACTACGAGTTCCCATGTTTAATGAAATTATTTTGAAGATAGAGGAGAGACCAATCCATTGGGCCGTCTTCTCGGTACCAAAGGTCAGTGCATCCTTAGAGTGCAGTTACTTAGTAGCTACAGTAGTCTAAACAAGAAGTACAAGTTGATTGTTTAATATCTGTAAACGAATGCTAGTTGTTTTACGTCGCTCCGACACAGATAGGTCTTATGGCGACGATGGGACAGGGAACGGCTAGGAGTGGGAAGGAAGCGGCTGTGGCCTTAATCAAGGTACAGCCCCAGCATTTGCCTGGTGTGAAAATGGGAAACCACGGAAAACCATTTTCAGGGCTGCCGGCAGTGGGGTTCGAACCTACTATCTCCCGAATACTGGATACTGGCCGCACTTAAGCGACTGCAGCTATCGAGCTCGGTTATCTGTAAACGTACATGTTCATTGAACATTTACAATAATTCGTGGTTATAGTTTCAATATTCAGGGATACGTGTGTTTGGAATGCTGAAGTTTATTATTATTATTATTATTATTGTTATTTATACCCGTTCTTTGAACGGCATTATGCTGGAAAATATGTTTTCTCTATGCATTTGTACCATGTTTTACAGGTTTATTACGGCATGTTGAAATGATATTTTTCTCTGGAAGCAGGTGGCCGTAATGTGAAGCACAATACCACTGAACCAAACCCAGACAGATTGAGCACGATTTCCGAATGTATTGAATGGTACAGTTCCTTCCCCGAATTAGGACGAAATTGCTCCTGCTTTCAAGTTACACACTGTAGTTCCTCCTCTGACCACGAGCGTGGCGCTGTGGCTGAAGAATCACGGAACCCGTCATTTATAACTCCCTTAATATCTGCTCTACTAAGAAAGTAAACTGACCGTTTTTGCTTCCTGTAAATCCACCTTAACGTGACCCTGAAGTGATATGCACATAGTATCTCTCAGGTCATGACTAACAATCCAATTTTCGCAAATATCTCCTTTATAATCCATTGTACGATAAATATGAATACGACATAAGCGGTCGCAAAGGGAGGGTGCCCTCACTGCTCCATTTGGCGAAGTGCACTTCCTACAGCTTTTGTTGTGTAATTTTTTCGAAAGACCTTAACGAAGATATCAGAGATCTTCCGATAAGTCCGTACTTCAGCGATGATCTTGAGTTGACATGCACCCTTTAACACAACTCAGAATGGATAGATTCCAAATACGGAGTCTGGATGACTTGTGTCCTGTAGGAGGATGAACATACAGATATGCAGACGGGCACCAAAAGTGAAATTAAAAATTTAAAAAAATCACATGACCAGTATTACGTATGAAACGAATAATTCTCAAGAAATTTTGCTGAAATAATTAATTTAGACACGCACCAATTCGATTTTATTTATAGATTCTTCTTCTTTCTGGTCGCAGTTGTTACTTTGAATAACTGAGAGAGAGATTCAATTCACCTTCTTCTTCTTCTTTCTGGTCTCTTCCCATTTACTTGGGGTCGGTACATTGTTGTGGGTTAAACCCAGTTTTACTGCCGGGTGCCTTTCTTGATGCCAAATGTGTGTGGAAGGAAGTATTCACTATTGCGAGTTTCTAGGGTGGATTGTAGTGCGATATGCTGTAAATGAATGAGGATATGTCTTAAGAACACTAACTCCCAGTCACTGCGCCAGAAGAACCTTACACAGTTAAAATCCCGGCCAGGCCGGCCCTTTGAACCGAAGGTCAATATATTGACCATCCCAACAAGGGGCCAGACAAAGAGTTTAAATTGATATTGTTTATTAAATATTGTTTTGTTTCAATTAAAAAGGAAACGTTAAAATATTTGGTGTGTGGGGGGGGGGGGTTAAACCAAGTGTTGGGTGTCTGCCTCTTTGTCGTATTCGAAGGGGTACAGGAAGAGTTTCGAAACAGATCACCTATGTTATGAACAGAAAGATGTGGCAATAATAATAATAATAATAATAATAATAATAATAATAATAATAATAATAATAATAATAATAATACATTCTGAGGGCTAATACCGCCTGAGGTCAAATGGAAAACTGTATTCTAAATTTGAAAAGCTTTCACTTGTTATCTTTTACGGTAATCTGTCAAATGAACTCCAGAATACCACGCAGAATTCTTGATCTTCTCAGACTCGGAAATTTACCACTCCGTAGGCAACTGAAGGAGGTTCTGGCCAGTGTCTCTGAGACACTGGTTCAAGACTGAAGTAAGGTCAGGACCTGGGTTCATGGGATAAAGAATCTTCCGGAAAGAGTTAAAAGACGATTTGGCGCTAATTGGTCTGAAGAAGGAATACTGAGAATCCAGGATGAAGTAGGCTACTTGAAATCCAGAAAAGCTGACAAGTGGTCTAAAGTGGCTTGTCTTTGACAACATTTGTTTTCGAAGACAGCGAGGTGCCGAAAATTTTGTCACACGGTGAGAGGGGATAGGTCTTTTATGTGCTCGTAAATCTACCAACATGATACCGGCGTATTTGGGCACCTTCAGATACCGTCAGACAGAGCTGGGATCGAAGCAGCCAACTTGGGCTAGAATTTGCAAAGGATTACGTTAAGAAGGATCGATAAAGGTAAAAAGATGCTATATTCGACGGTGAGAGGAAATTTAATAATTTGCAGTGAGATGGAAGAAACCTCGTACGATGCATGTGGTAAATAAAGCGATGGATAAAATAAATCTTCATTAAACATAAAATACGACGATGATGGTGGTGGGGTGGTGTGCATATGTATAGCGTCAACTGAGTTGGGATAAACTACTTCTGCTGAAGGTGCTATGAGCTAGTATCAGTATTTGAACATTTTAAAGATGAATTTTTTCAAGAAAGCGCTAATAAGCTTAAAATAATGTAAAATAGATCTTCATGTTTCACCTTAATAACAATATTCTACCTGACGACGGTGATATGTTATCCTTACTTTTGATATAACTTGTATTTAAATATCTTTGGAGTGAAGTCACTGCGCTTTCCGCCTGTTGGCGTATCTCTCCATGGCTCGCTTCCTCATTCTGTAAACACAAACTTTGTGCTGTGACACAGTACTACCACGATAATGATTATAATAGAGCTCCTTGCTACATGATGATAGCGGTTTCATATAGTACAGTATACTAAACAGAACGGCTCGGATTTCTGTCACCTTAAAACTGTGGAAATATTAGTGCACTTATGCTGGAAAAACTACCATAATATGACGTAAGAACTTGGAAATACGAATAAATGAAATTAAGTATTGTCCAAACAATTGTTAGGAAATACTTTTTTAATTAATCATTCCACAAAATAATGTTTTTAAGGAATATTAACACCTGTTTGGTCACAACAGACTGTTCACCCTATTAAAGATATGATAAACTGATCTTTCTTTCCGCAAAAGATACTTCACTGTAGAGAAGGCGAAATAATTTAGAGGAAAAACGAAAAATGTCTAACACTGTCCTCTGCACAAATAATGTTTCTATAGTTATATTAACACAGCCAGTGACTGCTCATAATTAACTGCCTGGCAAGAAAGTGTTTGGAACCGCTTATCAAAGAATGCTTGAGAGATGTGAAAGGAGTGTAGGTGAGGCCGACCAGTAGCAAACTGCCCATATTCCTAACATTGTTTTATGCTTTCTATATTTGACAGCTTTGCTTGTAAAACTCATTGCCATCAAACTGTATCTATCCACAAAATATTTCTCAGGGGAGGAAATCCAACATAACCAAACACAAACAAAATAACTTGGTATTATCGGTACAAAACGTATGAATAATACTTGAAGAGCAGCTAAAATAGTTATAATATGACCAAAAGTTAGCTTTTATATGGTACCATGTTTTGGTTAGGTATCACTTCGTGACAAAATATATTAAAATGTGTGTTATATGACCAGTAAAAAACCGCGTTATCATGTTCGCGAAAGCCAGAAATGAGTTTTATTTGTTTCATAAAGCTATAGAAAAACATTACTACAGTAGCTACTAACAAACCTCTTATTTAATTTTTTACTTAAATGAAATTGTCTTTTTTATAAATGTTGCTAATGTTCTTTTTTGGCCATCTGAGGACCACGTTAATTTCTATCAGCTTTCTCCTTGTCCATTATTATTTCATTTTCATACTTCACAACCTTCTTCGCTCTTCTGTCCATGATGATTTTGTCCTGGGCCTAGTTTTGTCCTGAAAACCTGTGCAAGCCTGGTTTAAAAAATTTAAAAGTAACTCTGTTGTGTATCTCTGGTTCCTGTATTCCCATTTCTTCTAGGTCCCTTTGCATCTCTTGGATCCAGCGTACTTTGGTTCTCTTGTTCACAAGGAACTGCATTATTTGCGGTGTTAACTCCCCTGGTCCATTCTCAGGATATATCCGAAGAACATGCTTCTTCTTTTCCGTATGATGTCCGATATTTTCTCGGTCTTGGTATACAGCTCTTGGTTCGCTCTTTTTCTAAATTGACCGTCCTCTGTTCATCGCGGTCTCAATATCTTCCTGAGAAAGTCTCTATTTTACTGAGAAAGTCCCCAAGAAGTAGGATAACATTCTTGGTTGGAATTTTGGATAGTGTCTTCTCCAGATCTTTCCAATTTTCCTCTACTTGATTCGGATCTGTTCTGTTAGCCTTAATTGTAGAAGCGTGTGCATTGCCCATAGTAACTAATATTCGAATAGGTGTATTTATAGGGAGGACAGTTCGATTATCTACATCTAGTAACCGAAAACCGTCTACAGGTATTTCGTTATAAGGGAGTGTATATGAGTCAAATTCATAAGGAGTGATAAAGTCTGTATATTCATAACTTCAATATCACTGGTGTCCGACAGTTTTTACTATGATGAGTGGATCCATAGATTCATCAAGAAGATAAATAAGTTGAAGGGATGGTAGAGCAATGAAAATAAGTGTAATCGCAGGGAGAATTGTTCAAATTACTTCAATTGTTTATCCTTCAAGTAAATAACGATGTGTGAATTTATTGAATAATAAATTTCCTATGATATAGGCTACTAGAATAGTAATTATTAATAAGATAAAGAGTGTATGATCATGAAAAAAATTAATTGTTCTATTAACGGGGAGGCACTATTTTGTAGATTTAAATTCGATCAGGTTGCCATGTTCTAATAAAAGGGTAAACTTTATATGTAGAACTTAAATATACCGCACTGTTCTGCCATATTAGAAGTTAGTTAATATAGGTAATTCAGAGTATGAATGTTCAGCAGGAGGATGGGATTGATATCATTCCAATGAACTTACTATATTTATAGGGAATAATACAGTTCGATTTGAAATTCTACTTTCTCAGATAACGTAAGTGTGGAGATCCTACTGTTTTTGGAGCTGAAGTCGGTGAGTATTTTTTAATAACCCTTAACCAGTCGTAGCGTAACGGTTAGTGTTATTAGCTGCCGTCCTCGGGGGCCCGGGTTCGATTCCCGGTACTGCCAGGAATTTAAAACTGGCAGGAGGGCTGGTATGTGGTTGAAATGGTACATGCAGCTCACCTCCATTGTGGGTGTGCCTGAAAAGAGCTGCACCACCTCAGGATGAGGACACGAGTTTACTTAGCATAACGTCATACATGCTTATATATACTGTATTATAAATATAGAAAGATATTGGTCCGCCTCTCTGGTGTAGTGGTTAGTGTGATTAGCTGCCACTCCCGGAGGCCCGGATTCGATTTCGGGCTCTTCAACAAAATTTGAAAAGTGGTTCGAGGGCGGGAACGGTGTCCACTCAGCCTCGGGAGGTCAACTGAGTGGAGGGTGGTTCGATTCCCTCAGCTATCCTCGAAGTGTTTTTCCGTGGTTTCCCACTTCTCCTCCGGGCAAATGCCAGGTTGGTACCTAACTTAAGGCAACGGCCGCTTCCTTCCCTCTTCCTTGTGTATCCCTTCCGATCTTTCTGTCCCACCACAGGGCCGCCTGAGCGAGGTACTAGTCATCCTTCCCAGTTGTATCCCCGACCTAATGTCTCACGCTCCAGGACACTACCCTTAAGGCGGTAGAGGTGGGATCTCTCGCTGAGTCCGAGGGGAAAATCAACCCTGGAGCTTAAACAGATTAAGAAAGAAAGAAAATTACTCGTATTATGAAACACAGAAATTATTTATTAGAGTTTTATGAAACAGATCCCAGGATAAAAATATGGCATGACATGTCATACAAATCCGAGGCCTAAAACAAGATTGTTTTAAACTGTGTTCCTAAGCTGAGTGTACGCGATATCTACCTTGAGATACCGTTGAATGTTTCCTATTACCTCACATCAACTTGGCATTCTTCTGGATATTGACCTAACGCAATGTAATCTGTGATCCACATCCCGTGAATTGGCACTACTACATTCGCCGGAGAGCGACAGTCGAGGAGAGCAGTGGACAATAAACTTACTGTTCATCATAGACGTTGCCAGCGTCAGTTGTTTAACAGAACAAACTCGCTTAAGAAATCGAACATCTGCGACACATTGAAAGATGTCAAGGTTACATCGATAATCGTCTCGGCAATGATACCATTCCCAGATTGCTCTGATAAAACTACGGTATTCCCGTAAATCTTGATACGTGGCGTACTGTGAAGTTCTCACTATGGGTGGTAGGCGGCTCTCGATTCCCTTCCGCGGCCAGTAGCTGCTGTACCCGTCGTTGACTGGTTAGTTTTGTACAATTGTAACAGTACTATTACCTAGTGGAGATTAATGGCAGCGGTAGAGACATATCACCTGTATAGGGTTGGGGAAAGAACCCTGTGTGACACCGGCTTTAAGCGCCCGAGGCATAGGCGCCCATGCCCGGAGGCAAGGTGGGGACCCCCCCCCGTAGCTTTCAGGAAAAGGAAAAAATCTGATATAGTCAGGTGTTGTTCTTTCAAGAAAATGATTTTAAAATCGGATTTATGCAGAAGTGGTAGGGGATACCGTGTGTAGTATTCTACCGTGGAATATAAGTCGCCATTCATCTTCCAAAATATCAAAAATACTACATACCCCCAGGTCTAGCCCCCCTCGCCCCTACAAACTATCGTATGGGCGCCCTTGGCCCGAGGGATAGGCCTAGATTTCTGCCCTTCGTAGGAAACCCAAAATTTCCTTTTGTCAAATATGACTAGATAATTAGGGATACGATATTTCCCATAGAGTTTGACAATTAAGTTTTCGTGCCTGACAATGTCGACAGCTTTCACTACATCGAAAAAGACTGCTGGCACGGTATGTCTTATATTGAACGATCTTCTAGCGTACTGGATTAAACGTAGCGCCGCAAGAGGGGCACTACGTTTCGACCGGAAACCGAATTGTATGTTATGGGCCCCCAGGTATCCATTGAGACGTGTCAGATTTCTCATATAACTTGGAGATATGTGATAACAGGGTAATAGTTCGATAATTTTGAGGGAACAGTCTGTCCTTCCTCGGTTTTGGAAAGATAACCATTTTACCTGTCTTCCAAACACCAGGGAAGTATTCCAGTTTCGGACAGGCCGAAAATTTGGTAGCCAAAAATATTATTGCCCTATAAGGCAGTGTTTTAATTTCTGTATTCGATACCCTGCGGGAGTCTTCTTTTCATTTAGGCCCTTAATAACCCTACGAACCTCTGAAGGCTCGATGTCGGGAATGTCATTGTCTGGCGTCCATTGTTGTTTGAAAGTTGAGGATTTTCTCTGTATCTCACGGGCTCGTAGTTCGTGTTCGTCATCGTCAGAAAGATTGTGAGTTACACACTGACTTTCAGTTGAGTCTGCAAAAGCCTGAGTTTCAAGTTCTGCTAACAGCAGTCAGTCGGTCAGTGTCAAGTTAAAGTTGATCAGGGGCTCTGGAGCACGTGCTTTCACACGTAAATGCGTAATTTCCTGGAGAACCCTTATAGTTACAAAATAAAAATTCATATATTATTTTGTAAAAAACTTAATTTTAAGTACAAATGCTAGGCTTTATTTTGTGATTGGACTAGCCATTTGCCAATTATTTTAATTTTTACCGGATGAAAGCATGCTCAAATTCAGTAACTACCTGCATATTAATGGCCGCCAGTTTGAAAAGGTCAATTACCGGTTGTAAAAGAACTGCTGAGGGACAACATTCCGGCATCTCGGTATCTCCGAAAGCCTTAAAAGAGGTTACTGAGACTTATTGTATGTTCTTCTATGTAGGATATTTACTGCTTTACAACCTTTCTTCTGGAAACCATTGGACTCCTTGATTTGTTGTCTAAATCTGCCTCCGTCCACTATGTCTTCTTCTTTCACCCCAATATTGGCCAAGCTAGTTCTCACTTACCGAAATTTTTATTATTATTTTCTAAAGAACTGAAATATTCGTTGCGTCAGCTGGTTCCTGTCAATCCTTATAAAGTACTCTTAGAACTGTACTCTTCTCTTCCACATCAGTTCAAACACTCATCTTGTGGTAGATCTGAGTTTGCTATCTCCATTTTTCTTGAGTATCTTTCTTTCTCTCTTTCTAATGTCTTACAGCCCACCTTTCCCAATCATATCTAATGTTTTTGCTTCGTACAAGCATTCGTGTTTCGCGACTGTGTCTAGGTTCCTTAATTTGGCCCTATAGGATAGCACCTTCTTGTTGTAGGTGTTCGTCAATTGTTAGACTAGTTCCTGTCACCCGCTCTTGGATATCTTTTTCCGACCCGTTCTCTTAGTTCTTTCTTCCTCGTACTTGAAGCTTCTTCTTCTTCTTCTTCTTCTTCTTCTTCTTCTTCTTCTTCTTCTTCTTCTTCTTCATACCATCATCTAAAGAGGAAGTGTGTAAGAAAGCCTCTGTCATTAAAAAAAAAAAGGATTGCGCTGCTGGTTTTAAAGATGATAGTGATGTTGATTACACTGGTCAACAAAGAAAAATCATCCAAAAAAGTAATACGTGGATTTGGCTAAGTTTGGGCTGCTGATTTCAAATCTGTTATCGGTTTTTTTTTCTATCACGTACAGTTTTTGAGATGAATAGGGCTGTTATATATGTGATAGTGGTATAATTAGTCGCAAAATATTAGCTTATGTTCCAACAGATACAATGCTTTATATGTGCAATTGTTAACATTTCATTATGCGAGCATTATCCATAATACCCGCAGACATACTGTGACCTATGAACCTCAATAAAAAGCAATAAATTCGGTGCCACATTCAGTAATAATTTTACAAAACAGTGCCAGTATTAAATTTTATATAACCATTTAATGAAAAATAATTTGCCTATTATATAGCAATTTTATAAATTAATTGACAAATTCTCTTTTTGACTCAGACTGAAATTTCTTTCTTTTCTTTCTTTCTTTCCTTTTCTTATTTTTGTTCTTCTTCAGCCCTTCGATTTCAAATTCTGTGTCAATAATATGTCAATATAAATAATGTATTAAGAATATATATATAATTGTAATACAAATCATATGTTTGCCAGTTCACGTGTTGTAAAATAATACTTTGTAATGCCGAAGAAGAGGCTCTAAAACTCAGCTTCAGATTACTTACTCAAATATTACAATGTATATAATTCAGTAACTCGCGCGTAAATTCTGTGTAAATTCTGATAAACGTGAAATATCCAAAGAAGAGGCAAAACACATTTTCAGAAGAAAACCAAATCATAAATACAAACCTGTACATGTCTGTATATATAAAAATATGTTTTTTTTTTTTTTTTTTTTTTTTTTTTCAATAAACGGGGTTGTAGCGCGGTCCACTATAACGGGTGCGGTGTTACGCGGTTTTGCCCTGGGTTGCCCATTGGTTGTTGGTGGTGACCATTACAAGAAGACACTACGTATGTACAAACATACAACAGATCGAAATCAACAAAACAACAATACTCCCTTTATCATGGCCCAAAAGCCACTGGTTTGGCTGAAGGCCCGCCTACCCAAACGGATAGGAATAGAAATAACATGGTTCGGTTCGATTCGATTCGGTATAACTGTTTACCCTAAAATGTGCTCGGTAAGAAGCTGTTTGTCTCGAAAATTGTTAGTGAAATGTAGTTGGAGCACTGGTAGAGTAGTTAGCGTAGCTTTTTGATATAATGCCTCGTGAGTGCAAGAATCATCCCAACACTTTTCTGTTGTTTGTGGTTCGTTCACACCAAAATCTCAGTGGCGTACAATCACATGAGCTCTAAAGCAGTTATATAAATTACATTTTCAAATACCACTAGGAGACCAGGACAAAGACTGGGAACTAGATGTAATATGTACTTCATGTTCAGGTGGATTGCGCGACTGGATGAGCAGGAGAAAAACATCAATGCCTTTTGCTATTACCATTGTGTGGCGAGAGGCGGAGGATCACACTAATGCTTATTTTTGCTGTGCCAATATTACAGTCTTCTCAACAAAGAATAGAAATAAAGTTGTTTCTCCAAACTTACACTTTGTAAGACGACCAATCCCATACGATGACATTTTATCAATTACTGTTCCTCATTTGGTACTCGATGAGTTAGAATGTAACAATGGTTTCCTACCTCAACAAAGTTTAGATGGTGATGATGAAGATGAGTCTGAATATCTCACTGGTCAACAAAATGAAACTTTTTTCATCATCAGAAATAAGAATGTGCATCTATAGATCAGTTTTTCCATACTGAATATGAAAATACTTTTCAATTTTTTCTAGCACGTATAATTTTTACATTACACTATATAATGCGTTATTGCGGCAGGTTTTATTGACATCTGTAAATGCAGGTCATAAAATATGATGGTAAATATACCTTCTGTGATTAAAATTTAGTTGACTTCCTTATCCAATAGTTCCTGGTTTCTGGAACCTCCTAGTACAACAATCAGCGCAGTGATTTCCCATGATTGTCTTTATGTCCTGGTGGAAACGTTCCCTTTGATCGTCGCTTACTTCACCAAGATGTTCGAGGAAGAATTCCAGATGAGAAAGCAGAAAATGAACTTTTAATGGCATACGACACTCAAGCTTCCTGCGTGAATACAGAAGTTGGCGGATATCATTTTTGAAATCAAGATCTTTCTTCATACTTAAGAAATTGTTGGAAATCCATTTGAAATGTTTGCAATCTTCTTGCTCTTTGCCTTTCAGAATATTACAGAAAACTTCGTATTTAAGGATTTCTCGGACTTGAGGCCCAACAACATACTTTCCTTTAATTTTGATTCGCGAATTCGAGATAATCTGTCTGGGTGTCGTATACCATTAAAAGTTCATTTTCTGCTTTCTCATCTGGAATTCTTCCCCGAACATCTTGGTAAAGTAAGCGACGATCAAAGGGAACGTTTCCACCAGGACATAAAGACAATCATGGGAAATCACTGCTGCTGATTGTTGTACTAGGAGGTCCCAGAAACCAGGAACCATTGGATAAGGAAGTCAACTAAATTTTAATCACAGAAGGTATATTTACCATCATATTTTATGTCCTGCATTTACAGATGTCAATAAAACTTGCCGCAATAACGTATTATATAGTGTACTGTAAAAATTATACGTGCTAGAAAAAAAATGAAAAGTATTTTCATATTCAGTATGAAAAAACTGATCTATAGACGCACATTCTTATTTCTGAAGATGAAAAAAGTTTCATTTTGTTGACCAGTGAGATGATGACGATGATTGTTATGATTATCGTTATTGTTAATATTATTATTACCATCATATAAATATAAATAGCTCCGTTGAACAGCTCATTAATCTTTTCATTACATCGTATAAACGATGTTAGAAGTTCATAGATTGTGCTAACTGATATTTCTAGTTAAGGGAGAGGTGTAGATCTTGGTAGTGTACAGTATAGCATTGTTAAGGTCGATTGTGGTAAGACAACATTCTCCGCCGGTCACTGAGAGCTGCCGGTTATGACAAGCCAATAAAACGAGAAGCCAGACAGACACCTGCAGATCAGCTACGCGTTCTCTTACTGCCCGCATGTGGACTTCATTAGGAGCGAAAATTAGTTCTTTAACATTCCTTTTGTATCAAGGAAGATGGGGAACTTTCATGGCACGCTGAAGAGAAGTTCAGTAACATCCTGAAGATGGTTTTCCGTGTTTTCACATTTTCACACCAGAGAATTGCTGGGGCTGTACCTTAATTAAGGCCACGGCCGCTTCCTTCCCACTCCTAGCTCTTTCCTATCCCATCATTGTCATCAGACTTATCTGTGTCGGTGCGACGTAAAGCAACTCGCTTGGACTTGGATGCCATTCCTGACGCCTCGACCGGATTCCCTTTCTTACACAAAGTATTCAACTATTACGTGTGTCTGTGGTGATTAAATCAATCAATCAATCTATCTATCTATCTTATATGATCTGCATGTAAGGTTATCGCCCAGGTGGTTTACCTAGCCTTTTCTTAAACGTTTTCCAAGAGCTTGGAAATTTATCGAACATTTTCCTTGATAAATTATTCCAATCCCTTACTCCTCGTCCTGTAAATGAATATTTGCTCCAATTACGACAAACACACCCCCACACACAGCGTCCGAGCTAGAGGAATTAACCAGTTAGTCTAAAATCCCCGAATTGATCCCGAGACCTCCTGTTTCACTCAGTGACAAATAAACTATATTCAGCATATAGGATGTTTAAACGGTAAATAAAACACAATAATAAAAAGGAATTCATCACATCTCTCGATCCAAACTCAACACGCCACTTCTCCGCCAAAATAACATAAAAGAACAACATGCACCGAAAATTCAACATGCACAATGCTGATTTCCAAGGAGACGGGGCAGAGGCATATTATGAAATAATATACAGTAGATATTACATGCACATGGCACTTATTAACGAGGTACCCCAGTGAGTGGAGGTATCCCCTGGCTGTCGTAAGAGGTAGCTAACTAAAATGGGGTAAACTTCCATGGGCTTTCAAGTTGGGAGCGCGGGATTCCGACCACGGGACGCCTAGCTGAGGCCAGTATTGTTTTTAATCATAGCAGGTTCCTCACTCCCTCCCCCCTCTCTCTCCTATCTGACCTTCCTTGTTCAACTTTCGATTTCTTCTGACTCCGACGATAGCGGATTTGAGAGTCTAGGGAGTCTGTCATGTGCACGCTCTTCGAATTATTTTCTTTTTTTTTCCTTTTTTCTTTTGTAGATACAGTCATTCTTCGAAGGGTCAGACTTCTTCCTTAAAAAAAAAAGTAAACAGGATGGTTATGTACAGTTTGTGTCAAGTAGGAAGCGTTTTACCGGACAGGCTGGCCGTGCAGTTAGAGGCGCGCAACTGTGAGCTTCCATCCGGGAGATAGTGGCTTCGAACTCCACTGTCGACAGCCCTGAAGATGGTTTTCTGTCGTTTCCCATTTTCATACCAGGCAAATGCTGGGGCTGTACCTTAAATAAGACCACGGTCGCTTCCTCCCCACTTCTAGCCCTTTCCTGTCCCAAAGACCTAACTGTGTCGGTGCGACGTAAAGCAACTTGCAATAAACAAATAAACAAACAAATAAATAAATAAATAAATAAATAAATAAATAAATAAATAAATAAATAAAACAACCAACAATCGTGAATACATTCCTCCACATAGGATTTGGCGTCAGGAAGGGCACTCGGCAGTAAAACTGGGCCAAATACACACGAATTGCTGACCACAAGAAATTGGGAGAAAGGCCAATAATAATAATAATAATAATAATAATAATAATAATAATAATAATAATAATAATAATAATAATCTTTTTTCTTTTACAATTGGCTTTAGGTCGCTCCGACACAGATAGCTCCTATGGAGACAATGAGTTAGAAAAGGAATAGGAGCGGGAAGGAAGCGACTGTGGTCTTAATTAACGTCCAGCCCCAACATTTTCCTGGTGTGAAAATGGGAAACGACGGAAAACAATCTTCAGGGCTTCCGATTGTGGGGTTCGAACCCACTATCATCCGAATGCACGTTCACTGTTGCGCGACCTTAACCGAATGGCCAACTCGTTCAGTGATTAGTAGTAGTAGTAGTAGTAGTAGTAGTAGTAGTAGTACACCTGCCGTTCGTCGTTACATAGGCTGTACACAGCATGACAAATTAGTGATTCTGAACAGAAATACGCCAATTTCCTCGTTTATTAAGGCTTATATTATCAGCATGGGCGTTTGCGGCATCTGGCAAAGAGGACATAAATTATTACTCATCGTCTGTCAACATTTATTTATTTATTTATTTATTTATTTATTTATTTATTTATTTATTTATTTATTTATTTATTTATTTATTTATTTATTTATTTATTTATTTATTTATTTTACAGAATAGAAAAGTTGGAGATATTGCGAATTCAGGTAATGTTTGTGGATAGTTTATGTTTAGTTCTCCACTATTTTAAAAAATAAGATAATTGTTGTTATTGGTACAATACAAATATGCTTTATTAATATTTCCGACCGCCTCCGTAGCTTATCGGTTTGCAGTATTAGCTGCCGTCCTCGGTGGCTCGGGTTCGATTCCCGGTACTGCCAGAAATTAAAAAATGACAGGAGGGCTGCTATGTGGTTAAAATAGTACATGCAGCTCACCTTCATTAGGGGTGTGCCTGAGCGAGGACGGGCGTTGCTACTGATATTTACTAGTGGCGAATCGCAGCAATTGCTGCGAACGAAGACTAGTGCAAGTGATGATTCAGGAAGCCTGAGAAAAGTAACGGAAAATATACTGAACTTCGGAAGACCATTTATCTGCCTTTAAACTTTCACTTCCGTGTGACTATACATACGGAATTTTTGAACCTTGGCAATTTATAGAATTTTCACAACGAATTCTGTTCGCAAGACTTGAATCCATCACATAAAGCTGGCCGTATAATGCTCGGCAATTTTCAGTAGGCAGAAAATCTGAAATGTACCTATGAATCATCCCCTGAATCTTAAAACATGGTTCATGAAAGCATTATCATACAGCATCACCGTACCTTTAAGTACGTCGTTTAGTTGAGATTGTGAAAAATAAACCAAACCATTGTGGCAACACGAATTAAAATATCCATTTACAATTTCCGCAGCGAAATGTCGTACTAGGTAGTGCGTGCAGATTTAATAACCTTTCTTTAAATAATTCAATGTAAGTTTCATAATAAGAGAGTTTTTGAAATATAGAATAACGTGAGATGGATTTATTTCTGTTTCTTGTTTATTAGAACCAACATGGGGCAACAACTAACATTCTGGTGATAACTTGATTTCACAGAGCCGTCTATCGGACTAATATAGGAAGATCCGCATATACAACTTTCACAGCTTGGACTGGCGTAGAAAGATCAACTGAGACAATTTTCATAGAGCCATCTTTCGGCGAATACGGTTAACTGCGACGACCTAAGCATTGTATTATTCAAATAAATGACTATTTTACGCAAATAAATGGCAGTGAAATAAATAATATTTTTTTAGAAATCCTGAGATGGAGATCTTTCTTTGGATGTATAGTACATATGCGATAGTATTACAATTTTCTCACAATATTGTGTTAAACGTTCAAATTACAGTGTATAGAAGGTGCTGTATGCTGGTACTGCCCCTCATGTACTTCCAGATTGCTGTAAAATATATTTAAAATGAATAAAATGAAGTGATTATAAATTGGTTTTATTCCCGATCCTTTACCGGTGCAAGAGTGGGCAACAAATAGTACAAAATGGTTGGTGGTCATTCTTTGCAGTTCAAGAAAACAAGAAGTTTGTCATCACAGTTCTTGTATCTGCGGTTGTATTTCGGGATACTAAACCAAATAATTCAAGTCCCCATTCTTCAGACATGAACTTTCTCTCCCTAGATCATTAATTTCATTGTCCGCCTCCATAGTTAAATGGTTAGCGTGCTGGCTTTTGGTCTAAGGGGTCCCAGGTTCGATTTCCGTCCCATCTGGGTATTTTAATCTTCATTGCTTAATTCCGATGGCTCGGAGCTGGGTTTAGGTACCATTTGCACATAGCTAGGGCCCCATCCTCACATACGCGCAGGTCGCCTATAAGGCGTCAACTCGAAAGACCTGCACCAGGCTTCTCCGAAGACCACAGACCATTAAAAAAATAATTTCAGTGTTCAAGTATTAATGTGCAATTTTATGGTCTTTAAATGGTAATTTACTGGAGTACCTACCCTATGATTTTCCATGATATTTGTTAGTTACTCCTTTGAGTGCCAGTACTCATTCTTCCAGATATTTGCACGTAATCCAACACATTGAAAATAGCCCATCTCCCACTCTTTCTTGAACGTGGACTCGGAGGTTCCTAACTTACACTTTGCCACTAATAGTGTTAACAACACTCTTGTTGAGCTCCTGGGACAGATCGCTCACTGTTAAACATTTCTCTTGTTCCAGAGGGAACTGTTCGACGCGGTCCGGCGGCGTCGCGGGCGTGGTGACACTAGCGAGGACGACGAGGACCTAGGACTTCCTCGTAGTCCTTGCAACTCTCCCACCACCGCGGATGTGCTGCTGGAACCTGGCGTCAAGGTGAGTACTGCTAGTTTCCATACATTTGTTGAACGCTGTTGGAATATACAAGAGGACTGATAATCCTGTACGCCTCATTTGGAGGCGACTGTCTAGTGCTCGGTATTGACGAAGACAACAGTTCAGCTTTAATATCTGAAAATAGTGAAATCATCGTTACGTCTGCGAAGACCGCTATGCCAGTAAGGTTCTGTCATACAAGATTCAGTATTGTGCGAGTAATTTCAAATAGTAATTCTCGCTCATGATGTACGTGCTGCGGGTCAGTTTACTCCCGCAACATTATCACATAACGGTTTTCGCAGGCGCATCGACGATGAGTTTCTCCCAACTCTTTAACATACAGTACAGTGGGTGCGTTGAGATGGTATCTATATTTAACTTCTAGAATGTATTAGCACCATTTGGCGTTGAAGAGTTATAGTTAATGAAGCTCTAGGGGCTTTATAGACCAAATAAATCATAACTTGTGCATTTATTAGGTTCTCTTGGTAGATCACATCGTCCTCTACAAATTTTCGTGCTAAATTGTCATTGTTTAAAAGAGATACATATTTGCATTTTAGTGAAGAGATGTATACTCTTGATGTCTAGTTAGAATAGTTGGCGTGGCATATGAGCACACCAAAGCTCTGTGTCTCCTACGATGTTTGAGTTGCGTTATTTATTCTCATGGTCGTTGGATAAACAAAGAATCAATCTATTCTGTGCCTTTATATTTCGTAACTTAATTGAATGATTCATCTACAATTCTGCGAAAATTCTTAAGTTGTAACCATCGGTTATATTACTATACAAGGCTCTGAAATGAGGGACGAAAAGTGGGGACGCTGTATGTAGTTATAAGTTCTCACTCTAGGATCGCCTACCTAAGACACAAGTTTTAAAATGTTTAACATGGAGTTATGATAATTACTTGTGAATATTTGCTTATATAGTTATAATTATGTTACTTACGGAGAAACCACGTTTTTTGAATTTTCTTATGGTCCGTATTTTTGCTGTGGAAATCATCTTCCCTGTCATGTTAAAATGTCTTGCTATGTACTTACGTCCGTAAGGTTAAGACTGAATGACCCCGTTTCCCCTCAATTTTATACGTGTACAAAACGATGCTTTGAAAAGTATTCGTGAGAATACTTAAGCACGCATGAACACATTATTATTATTATTATTATTATTATTATTATTATTATTATTATTATACTCGGGGACAAAATATGACTGCCTCATTTCCTGGAAGTGAGCTGGAAGCCAGCAGTTACGCTGCTGAGTTAACGACTTCTAAGTGATCCTTGTTTGGTGTGGAGAGGTTGCCAAACCACATTCTTTCACTCTCTTCAGCCTTTATCCTTTCTTCGTGTCGAGTGCAGTAGACGATTTGGCAACTCCGGCTACAGTAGACGTAGTAAATCCTATAAGCGGCTAATGGACATCGGCTTGCCGCTGGAGAGTAGTGGTCTGAGGCGAGGTCGTCATAGTTTGTCCCCAAGTATACCGAGCAAGTGGCCGATTGTGGAGTGTCGACCATGTGGTTCCTGCGGAATTCGATATTACTGTACTTTCACATGTTTAAAGTTCCCCTCTTTCATATTTTGTACCCGACTTCTCTTGGTCTATTATTGTCTCTTCTAAGGCCTGCTGTTAACAGGTCTGCAATGCTTGGGACGTGTTTTATTTTTACCCTTTGTACCGGACGTGAACAAGAAGTAGTTTCTGGGGTGGCGTGCCAGATGCGACCGTGCCACATGCGACCCGTGCCACTAGCGACCGCATAATCTGTAACCGTGCCGGATGCGACCGGCGTTGACAAGCAAATCGTCATTTGATAAGCTTTGTCATCACCCAAGATAAGGTAAGCTAAATCAGAACCAGAAAAAGTTAGAAAAATGGCCAAAAATTGAGAACATTGCTTTACGGGGTAACTCTTCCTTTTCTCCTACGATCATATTAAGAGCGCCTAGCAAAACCGTAGACCACCGTAACGTAGTGTTACTTCATCTTTGAGATATATATGGTGTTCCATATAAAGCGGGTGGTTTTAAAAATAGCGTATCTTTGTTCATACTGCACGGATTCTGCAGTTTTGTTTGTTTGTTTGTTTGCTTGTTGGTTCGTTCGTTTGTTTGTTTTAAACGACATTGGAACAATGGAAATTTAGTTCTGTGAAGTATCTGAGTGAGGTTACCATAGTCCATACGTTACATTTCAAAGGCGTTATGGCCTCAGAGATCCCCCAACCTAACGCCACCAGATGTTTTCTTGTGGGTTTATCTTGAAAATAGAGTTTATCGTAATTGGCCATGAACAATTGACGATATGAAGAATTATATTGTCACAGAACTCAACAATATTTACCCAGAGGTACCGCAGCAAACTGCCAGAAACATGCAACGACGGGTACGGAGTGTCTACATGCAGGTCATTTTCAGCATGTACTCTGAGGGTAAGCAAATCGTCCACAGATACTGTATATTTAGAAACTTAATGCATGTTTGTAGCTGTCCGACCCTTTGACTGAATGGTCAGCGTTGAGGCTTTCGAGTCAGAGGGACCCGGGTTCGATTCCCGGACCGGTCGAGAATTTTAACCGCGTCTGATTAATTCTTCTGGCTCGGGGACTGGGTGTTTTTATTTGTCCCAAAACTCTCCTCTTCATATTCAGATAACACAACACACCACACTACCAGCCACGACAGAAACACGCAATACCGATTACATCCCACCACATAGGGTTACCGTCATGAAGTGTATCCGGTCATAAAACAGAGCCAAATCCACATGTGCGACACTATTCGCACAGGTGTAGGAAAAGCGGTAGAAGAAGATTGCATGTTTGTAGCTATCACTAAACAAAAATGAGACAGTATTAATAACCACCCGTTTTAGATGAATCATCCTGTAGATTAATATCATCCTGTGATTACAAAGGCGGTGCCAATTGGTAGCCTTATGTAGGGAACTTGTTTCTTTCTTCACTGACTGGCCCAAATATTACAGTTTTTAGAGCTGCATTGCTATAGTGTGAATCACTGTCGTGGGTTTCCTTTAGGTTAATTTCCACTCTCATTTGGAGGAAGAAATCCGACCTCGTTCATTGTGAGTAATAGCTTCATAAATAATATTAAGTGCTGTGTAAGCTGAGTCAGAAGTGAGATGTGTGTGTGGGTCTTGGCTTACGGCCTGTTCGGAGCCATCTATACCGTTACGCTCCTCGCACATCGTGGGTGCAAGTGTAAATTGTTGGCTGTTTACATACAGTACTCGAAGAGCCACGGAGATTGTGTAAAATAGCTCAGTTGAAAAGTATAAATAACCTAGGATTTGTAGGTTTGAACCTATTTTTTTCCTTTATTAGAACCAACATGGAGCAACAACTAACATTCTGGTGGTAACTTGATTTCATAGAGCCGTCTATCGGACTAATATAGGAAGATCCGCATATACAACTTTCACAGCTTGGACTGGCGGAGAAAGATCAACTGAGACAATTTTCATAGAGCCATCTATCGGCGAATACAGTTAACTGCAACGACCTAAGCGTTGTATTATTCAAATAAATGACTGTTTTACGCAAATGAAGGGCAGTGAAATAAATAATTTATTTTAGCAAACCTGAGATGGGCTGCCTGATTTTGCGGTAGATGCGTTTCACTCTTCCTGAAGAAAATGATGTTAACTTTATTGAACCAAAAATGCCTAAATGAGGTGTTGCGACTTAAAATTTTCTTAACTCCTATTTTGGCTTTCTTAATAAACAGAAACTGAAACAAATCAACTCAAACAGTTATTGACTTTCCTGAAGGAAAGTAGCCGGAACCGTGGGGCTGCATATGCTTCCGGAATTATTTTGTGCAGAGAATTATTAAACCTATATTTAAGGACACGAACACCGTTCGTTCGCTTGGTACTAAAGGAAAAGAAGTTTGAACAAAAATAAACTTTGGATCCTGCAGGATTGTCTTCTATTTCATATTATCCAGTGACGTCAGGTTCCGTTTTCCCCCTTAAAAGTACATGTTGTACGACGATAGTAAATCATTCATGCCGGAAAATTAGGGTATGTATCTGTAGTTGTTCACTTCATTTGAAAAGAAAATGATCCGTAAAATTTTCCTTTAATTATTCCTGATATTTTACAAAATCATTTTCCAGTAAATTAAGTAAGTTAAGAAGTTAAATCTCAATAAAGTAAGATAAATGAACATTTCAATAATGTTGGTATTCTTCTATACCCACAGAATATAAAACGGAAGCTCAGGGGACCTAAACATTTGGGCCCTAGTAAATGGATGTCACACAGGGCTGAATAGCTCAAATGGTAGAACACTGGATTTCAGAGCCTGAGGTGCCGAGTTCCCCTACTCGGTCCGGTGGCATTCGAAGGAGGTCAAATACACCAGCCGCGTGACGGTAAATTTACCAGTAGGCTACGTAAAATAATTCCTGCGGGAGAACATTGCGGCACCTCGGCGTCTCTGAAATCCGTAAATGGAACGTAAAACCAGTAACAGGTCGTGTAGTTTTGAACTTTGGTTCTGAAGGAAAACCAACTTGTTGAGAATTTCGAGAACAGTCGACCGAACCTGAAATATCTCACTAGAAGGTTAAGTACGCCTGTAAGTTTTCTTAAATTTTTCGACAGTATACTATGCTTTGTTTTGTTGTTTTTGATGATAATAATAATAATAATAATAATAATAATAATAATAATAATAATAATAATAATAATAATAATAATAATAATAATAATAACTAGCTTTTGTGTACCTCTCGTTGACAGGTTAATTTATGTAATTGTGGCAGCAATGTCGTCCGGAAAAGTGGCAGCAGAATAGACAGGGAACACTCCAACTTCAGTACATAGTCATTGTAATGTAATTGTTTATTATTGATTAGGACAATGTAGGCCATCACATTTTGTTTTCTTCCAGCTCAAAGATGTTAGGGCATTCGAAACCTAGGCTTTCAACCTCCCCTATTTATGATTCCTCCCACCTCCCCTGTTCTCGTAATCGTTCCCTTCTTTCTGGCTGAGAAGCAGTATTCTCGAGTTTACATAATGCCATTTCTCATCTCCTACTTAACGGGTTGAGATAAAACCAAGTGCAAGGAAATTACAGGTCTCTTTTAATAAAATTGTCAAGTTTCCTAAAACGGATTAGTAGTTCTTCTGTTTATTCAATTCAGACAGGCACATAAACAAAACTGTCAAAAATGATGGATATCGTCTCTGCATCCCGTATATTATCAACCCTGTCAAGATTTAGATAAAAACGAATGCCCACATTATGATATTAGTAAGAGTAATATGGTATAACAGTTTTTTGTTTGCTTTTTGCTATTGGCTTTACGTCGCACCGACACAGTAGGTCTTATGGCGGGTATAACAGTTATCAAAGTAGCAAGTCTTTTGAGTTGATGGCACAGGCGCTAAATATATCTTTTACTTCCACAGATTCCGAGACAGATTTTGTTATTTCTCCCGAGATATTGACTAAAGTGACGCCACAAAGATGAGAAGTAAACATGATTTGGTGACGGTAACTTCCGTACAGTGTTGCCAACACATAAATATTTTCTCCGCTAAATTTTAGTTGGAAATCCGCTAAATTCCGAACTGAAGCAAAATATCATATACCAGTTGTTTCAATAAAAGAGACTAACTCAACACTCACAAGTTTCAGAACAGGAGTTTATCATCTTCTCCTACGCGCACTATATGCTCTGAAGCAGATATACTGAGTTGAGGTCCTGTAGTTTCATGTGAAGCCACATGGTACTATTCTTTTTCAAATAATATGCTGGCAGTTCACAGCAGCAAAGATCATACGGAAATTTTCTAATCTGTTTCTAAATTATTTTCACTTTCATTACTGTTTTCATTGTTTTCGACAAGTGCGGAAAGAATTAATGTCAAACAATTTCGCATTTATATAGCACTGCCAATAGACGCACCGTCCGTATTTGACATCACTGAAAAGCTCAACCAACTAGTATTTTAAAGTTTAATTATTTAACTACTCTTTACGAAATATCTAACCAGTTTTTAACCTTTTCTTTCGATGTACCAAAAAGAACCTGATGTCAAAAGAAACACGATATCAAACACGACACTACCCGGCTCATCGAGAGTACAGTAACGATTGTAACAAATATTGTACTGACTGAGGCTGTGGGCCAGAGCTGGTCTAGAACACGAATGGTAGTATGCAGCATAACTTCAATACAACAGGGATAAGTTAGTAGACTATTATGCCGTACTAAGTTCTATTTCTTTTCTCTCCTGGTGATGAAAGATGATATTGTTACCGCTGAAAATCGCTAAAAGAATTTTGAAAATCCGTCAAAAAATCCGCTGTCCGCTAAATGGAAAATTTATCCGCTGTTCCATTTAAAAATCTGCGAAATTTGGCGGAAAATCCGCTGAGTTGGCAACACTGTTTTTTTTGCTAGTTGTTTTACGTCGCACCGACACAGATAGGTCTTACAGCGACGATGGGTCAGGAAAGGGCTAGGAGTGGGAAGGAAGCGGCCGTGGCCTTAATTAAGGTACAGCCCCAGCATTTGCCTGGTATGAAAATGGGAAACCACGGAAAACCATTTTCAGGGCTGCCGACAGTGGGGTTCGAACCTATCTCTCCGATACTGGATACTGGCCGCACTTAAGCGACTGCAGCTATCGAGCTCGGCAACACTGGTTATAATAGCATACTAGGAACACATTAACACAGGAAATAACATAATAAACATTAAAATTCATTGAACTGAGAAGCTAAATTCAAACTGTTTTAGCAGGCCAAGCTCACGATCAAGGGACTAGTGGTTCCGTAGTATGGCGATTGAACCTTTCAATAAGGTTGTCTGAGAACTTTTTGATTAGTTCTCTGTCCAAATCAAGCTGTCTTTATTATTATTATTATTATTATTATTATTATTATTATTATTATTATTATTATTATTATTATTGCTTTTGTTGGTAGCGTGTACATGAGAGTTCCAGGGCGAAAACTATGCCATTTTACTCATCTTTTTCCGAGAAATGCCGGATGAATCGTAAGATCTCCATGATACTGCACTGGCGGGGGCTAAAACGGTCTGTCATGAGGGCAGTATTTGTTCCCGTGTCAGAGAAGAAACCCCCTCATCCCTAATAATTTTGAAATTCTAATTATGTTAGTAAATTTAATGATTGAAGAGACGGGAGGAGGGAAACCTAACCTCGTAACAAACCGACCTTTTCAGGAATTTAATTTCGATATTATTTAGTGTGAGTGTCTTAAATTTGGAATAGGCCAAAATGGGGAGGTAACCAGTTAAAACAGTTCGTAAGTTAGCCAAGGACCGCGGTGTTTAAAAATATCAGGAATGGTCCCTCTAGCTCCTACCGTGAAACCAATGACTGAAATATCAGCCAATCAGTCGTTCTTATGGCCACACTTCTTATAGTACACTTCAGCTGGTTGTTGCACGTGGGTCTCTAATTCTCACCATCGGATCGATTAACCATCCCTTGTTGTCTCGGAAGGCAGTCATATCGATTCGTCAAGTGCTGTTGCCTTCTAAGAACCATGAATTTCGTCAAAAAAAAAAAAATCTGCTGGGTTTCGGCAATCAGTGGCGTGTAGTCTTGTCTTCCTTCGAATGTCACCGACATTTGTAACACATGTACCTCAGTCTACTTGCTTTTTCAGACTACTATTCTGTTTCCACTTGTTTGCATTAGTGTAACAGGTATCGATGACTTTATTACTGACGTATGTCACCGTACAATGTAAGACTCGTGCCATGAAAGGATGTGGCTTGATCCTGGGTCATGGTGTTGTATGTAACTTCAACTCCAGTATTTTCTCAACGTCTAGCTCCTAAATACCGCTCATTCTGTCTTGGAAACACAAGCTAATAATCATGCCTGCCGTTTTATGCTACATATACAAAAATTACTAAAATAGACTTGTGAAGGTGTTTTTACAATTTGATTTACGTCGCAGCGACGCAGATAGGTCCTATGGCGACGAGGGGACAGGAAAGGAAGGAATCGCATGTGACTTTGATAAAGGAACAGCCACAGTATTTGCCTGGTGTGAAAATGGGGAAGCATCTATGAAGTGTGTACCTATTTACAGTATGTTATAAATTGACGAAGATCTACATATTTTAAGATGCGATATAGTACAAACAAGTTGGTGGTTGTCAAATGCCACCCTGTGATTACGTTGTCAAGTGTTATGGGAACAGGAAATATAGAACTGCCGCCATAAGCCACGGATTCAGAACTCGATATAGGTCGGCTATGGAACGATGGCAGAAGCAGCATGGTGGGAGTAGCAGTCCAGAATAGAGCATGATACTGCATCTTAAAATAGAGACTTGGAAAAAAAAATCCGCCCGTCGAAGATACGAAAATGCTTCCTCTTTGTGAGTACACATGGACTAGGGCAACGGGTGGAAAAGCAAATAAGTTGATTGTAGCCTTAGACGTGGTAGGAATATCGCACGTACCTGCAGGTACTGAGATTTGGGCTCATGGACGACTTCTTCTTCTTCCATCACTACTTCTCCTACATCCTGGTGAGATGGCAGGTGCGAGTTGTGTGGCACATGTGGACTTAACCTAGTTTTACAACCGAATGCCCTTTATGACTCCAACCCTATCTTAAGCGCGTGGATGTATTCACCGGGGTTGGAACACTTGCACGGAGTGACACTTGCACGGAGCCTTTCACTCTACCTGATGAGTCAGAAGTAGGATGGTGACACTTGCACGGAGACTTTCATTATCTAACACGAGTCAGAAGTAGGATGGTCATACTAACATAAATTTTGGATACCTAATCTAATTTGATAGCTACTTTGACGAAGATGCACATAAATACCGGCCTCTACTGAAAATCCAATACCACACGCGTAAATGCTTCAACATGTAAGAAAATGACTCAAAAAATATAAAATAGTCTTCGGCTCGCCAGGTGCAGGTCATTCCGATTTGACACCCGTAGGCGAACTGCGGGTCCTTCACCTAGCCCCCGTGCCAGCGGAATGAACCCAGAACTCATTATGGTTAAACTTCCCGACCCTGCCGGGAATCGAACCCGGGACCTCTGTGATCAGAGGCCAGCACGCTAACCATTTAGCCATGGAGCCGGACAATAAATTCCATAAAATGACCACATAATGACTTACAACTTTATAAATTAGCTTTTTTTTTTTTGCTACTTGTTTAACGTCGCACTAACACATCGAAGGTTTTCGGCAACGGAAGGGTGGGAGATTGGGAAGGTAGTGGCCGTGGCCTTCATTAAGGTACATCCCCAGCATTTGCCTGGTGTGAAAATGGCAAACCACGGAAAACCATCTTCAAGGCTGCCGACAGTGGGGTTCGAACCGACTATCTCCCAAATGCAAGCTTAGAGCTGCGCGACCCTAACCGCACGGCCACTTGCTCGGTGGTTAGCATTTTTACAATGTGGGAACTATGATAAGGATTTCTATACAAGTTAGCAATGTCTATTTAGAACCAATTAAAAGATGACATGTCATCAAAAATCCTAGCTCTGGTAATCACGGTAGTGAATTTAGATGCAATTTATAAGTAACTGTTAATTTTATAAATGCCAGCCCATGGTGTAGGAGTAGCATGCCTGCCTCTTACCCGGAAGCCCCGGGTTCGATTCCCGGCCAGATCAGGGATTTTTATCTGAATCTGAGGGCTAGTTCGAGGTGAATAGATTAGAATTGAGGGGCTATCTGATGGCGAGATAGCGGCGCTGGTGTAGAGAGACAAGAATAACTACAGTGAGGGTTCGTCACGCTGACCACACGTCATCTCGTAATCTGCAGGACTTCGGGCTGAGCAGCGGTCGCTTGGTAGATCAAGGCCCTTCACGGGCCGTTGCGCTATGGGGTTTGTTTTTCAGGTCAATTTTATACATTGTAAGAGACATTTAGCCGACTTAGCGCCGTTTTACTAGGGAACACCACGGGGAGAGGTAGTCTCTTTGCGTTCCTCATAGATATACGTTTTTCACTTTACTCAAGTTCAACTTCAACTTTTAAGTGCTGATTCAACATATTTGTATGATTATCCAGTGATATTACATTGCCACATTTTTCTTTATTAATTATGATTCAGAATAGCCTATTTATATATTTACAATATTTACATGATTTTCAAATCCTGTAATATTCCAGGGTAGTTTCACTGCAGTTTCTGAGCGTAAGCAACACAAACTAGGAATTATCTTAGTTTGCCATCAACTTCAAGTGTTATTAAGGGCTTTGCAATCCTATCATCGATCTTCACTGCCGATTTCTTTCTTCTCTTCCCATCGATATTCAAAAGTATCCTGTCAAATTGGTGACCGTACTACTCTGCGTCACCTCGAAGAGTCTTGATCAGCGAATATAAATGCGGGTGCACTTCCGAAATTAAACTGTTTATTCTTTGGTTCCAGCCTTCAGGGACGTTATTGGTCCGATGCTACCTTCCACAACAGTTCCACATATTCCTTGACATGTGCTCGTTATCCAGCCAGTGATCGACGACATAGTCGTAAAACACCTGTAGATTCTGATTTTTAGGCGTGCTTTCGTGAATACATAGCCAGCCATCATCAATCATTTCTAGCAGAATGTTCGCTAGTGCTGAACACATTCTAATATGAAGTCCAATTGCTTCCTTTCTTCTGTACGCAGTAACAAGGCCACAATCTTGTACTTTCCTCCATAGACACTGATTAAAATGATAGTTGCAACCATAAATCTCAGCTTGAGGAAACATCGTATTAACTGATGGGACGATGGCGATTTATGTCCATAATAAGTGTCGCAGGGTTCCATCCCGGTACGTTGTTTTTTATAGCTTCGAAGAAACGAGCACATATTTTCCGTTTCTTGTTTGGTAACAGCGCGTAGACAGCTGGTATCGTGCTGGTTCCTTCCCAAGAACTTCCAAGATCGGCGTGGATGATAAATAACTGCCCAAACTGCTTGCTTGAACTGTTGAAGGTCCCGTCGACAAAGAATGAAGAGCAACTTGATAAAGCAGATTATTCCTTTCTCGCTGGCAAACACTAATATCATGTCTATAGGCCCCCTGTTGTCGTCTTCATTAGGAATTTTCCACCGTCGTTCATTGCTATGTGTCTTTCCTGTATTATTACACCTCCAGAATCGATCGGGTCTTTTGTAGGTCCCATTCTTTTCCGTCGGATGCGATGTAATGATTGTTTGGCACTTTTATGTGATGGCAACGATGTCACAAGGTCGTAACCTCTATTGAAGAGCTGGCCTACTTCTTCTGTGTAAATTGTTGAAATCATACTCTCTGTTTCCCTTGCACGTTCTTTCTTTTTTTTTTTTTTTTTTTTTTGCTACACTTTTTTTCACTTTATTCGCCGCGTCGTCCGGAATGCAACTAAAACTGTAGGTCTATTCTCTTTCGTTGTTATTCTTCCTTTACATTTACTTTTCTTGAAATATACGCACCGCCAGTAAGTAATTTGATCTTTATTGGTATAGTCCACAATATACTGACGTCCATTGTAAATCAATAAAGGCTTTCCCTTGGTGGTCTCAGTGAACTCCATAGCTGCAGAACAATTATCACCAATTCAACGCGGAACACTAGTTGTCACACAGGTATCAACTGTAGCAATAAACTCCACTTACCGGGTGGGCCTTCCCTCCCTGTTTCTGCATTCTAACCCTCCTTGGGCCTCCGTGCAAGTGTCACTCCGTGCAAGTGTCACAACTTCGTATTCACCAAACCCGGGGTGCTAGAACCGAATACCACGACACTGTCTTTACAGCAAAGTTGTCAGGCGTGTGGACTTGTGCACTAAAGTAGCGAAGGGTGGTCAGTGTGCCAGTGTTGCCATTCAGTAACTAAGTTCATGAACTTCCATAATCGAGCGGTAAAATTCCCTGCATGGTAAGACTAGGAAGCTGCACCGTTCGGAGACCCGAGGCTTGAAGCCACTACCAGTAGATACCTTGATAATGAGTCTTTCCTAGTCTTTTCCACATTATCACAGGACTCGTCTTTGAATGAGTTAAATTTGTTGTTTTAGAACAGTCAACCCAATCCTTCAGTATTATAGATCCCACAGTAACTCAGGATATGAAGCAGTTCCTATTCTGTCGCTAGTAGATGCGGCTTATGAAACAACAGCAGCAGTACATGCCGCCGTGCCGATCCTTGGTCCAAGCTATTGGACGTGCCAATAAGAGAGACCATAAAGTTGTGATGTGTGGGAACTTTATAGTAAGAATGAACAAAGTGATGGTGCACACTGAGCACAAAGACAATTGAGCTAATGTATGCCGATCGATGTGTCACGTCGTGCTAGCACGTAGCAGCGTGTTATGAATGAACATTGTATTGCTCAGGGGGTGAAGTCCGTGGATTGCGCCAAGACTGTTCGTGTGTGCTTGTCATTTTCACGTCGTTCTAGGGCTTCAAGAAAAGAGAGTGAATAGATTAGCCTACATTTAGTGACATCGCGTTATTCATTTCGATATACGGCGCATTATTAATTAATTAATTAATTTATTTATTTATTTCTTAAAGCGTTTCCCCTCCAGGGTTGGTTTTTCTCTCGGAATTAGTATTTCATGTAAAGTTTTTATATCTTTTCGCTACGTGATATCGTATAGAAAAATTTTGTTTTTTACAAATATTATGAGAAGCGTTGTGCAACAGCAATATAGTTGACTTACCAAATACAAAACTGTTTTTACAGTTAATACAGTTTCGAGCAGTATTACCAACTAAAAAGTAACTACACGAGTCGTAAACAGAATATCAGAAAATAAACTTTTAAAACAGTCCGTTTTATTTTTTCAGCCGAAGTTACAAGGTTGTGCAAATTAAGAACTGACCATATGATTTCATGACTATCGTATTAGACTCAAGGGTCATAGCACACTGAGTTAGTACCTATATCGTACAACAGATGCCAATAGTCGCGCATGGCGGATGCAGAGTGGGTTTCGGCTCTCAAGTGGCCACGGCTGGTCCGTGGTCCGACAGCTCTGCACTCTGACCGGCCAACCGAGCAAACGAGGGGTGGAACACAGAACGTACCAGCATATCACATGAAATGCATCTCGCATGCACTGGAGTATCCCTTGATGCATGCATCAATGTTAATGGAGGGGATTTTGAACTTTTCGTTTCGGAAAGAGTTCCATGTGGTATGCTGATAAGCTCCGTTCCTGTATGTTTCCCGTAATTAATGTACTATGTAGAGCTGCAAAAAATGAGTTGAAACATTGAGACAGAGCGTTTCCGGACTGATGTCCATATAACTTATTTTCTTCCTCTACGCGAGAGGAATGTGTCCTGAAAGTTTATCACATCGTACAGTACATACAGCTCAGTTATATCCCATGTGATTTGTAATATTTAACAGATTCGAACACTTCATGGAGAAAGATTACCGTCGAGCGATACTGCAAAGAGCCATCATCATCTATCACTTTTCCCACACTAGGAGGGTCGCGGGTGCGAACTGTCTTTGAACATGTGGATCTGGCCCTGTTTTGTGGCCGGATGACCTTCCTGACTCCAACCCTATGTCGAGGGATGTATTTAATTTTACAGTACATGTTCTTGCGGTGGGTGGTAGTGTAGTATGTTGTGTTGTGGAGGATGAGGAGTGCGTTGGGACAAACACAAACACCCAGTTCCAGAGCCGTAGAAATTAACCATACGCAGTTAAAATCTCCGGTCCCGCCGAGAATTGAACCCGGGGCCCTCTGAGCCGGACCGATACTGCAAAGAATGCAGGAATACAATATTTTTAGGAGCAGTCCTTCAACTTTCGAGGATTGGGCAATTGGAGTTGCAGTGAAACAGGTGGTGATTATGCATGTTTACCCTTCACTGATCCTTAATTACATTATTTCTTCGTAATCATGAGTGATCTTACTGGTCAACAGTGAGAGATTCTCTACTTCTCACACAGCTTACTGCCACGCCACATTCGCCTTTCCTGTCCGGCCTCTCTTTGTTCACGCTTGTTTCTTCCTACATCGACAATATTAAATTTGCGACGTCCTTCATTATCACGCCTTTCATAGCGCTTTTCCCTTCTTTTGTTGGTATTCTCGTTCTTTGAAGTGTTGGACTCCTTCCTTTTTCTCGTCTGATGCAATCCGGAGATGGTTGTTTAGTTATACTTAGAACAATAATCGCCAGTCTGAATGGCCCAGACGGCAGAACGGTTACTTCCTTAGTCCAACTTCGTGGGTTCGATCCAGGCTCAGTTCACTGCTATTCGGTGGTGTTCAGATACGCCAGTCTTGTGTCGGTAGATTAATCGGCTCGAAAATAAAACCTCCTGGCTCTTTGACGTCACCGAAAACAGTAAAAGTAGTTGGTGGGACGAAAGATGATGATGATGATGATGATGATGATAATTATTATTATTATTATTATTATTATTATTATTATTATTATTATTATTATTATTATTATTATGATTATCATAAATCCATTTAGGAATACGCGAAGTGCTTTACGGCGCTTGTTTGCCTTCCTCTTTGCACATACATCTTCCATTCTTCTGCTGTGGGCTTCTTTTCTCTCTTTGATCCATGGTTCATTCTAATCTGTCCGTAAAATTTTAATCTACATTTCCCAATGCCTTTTTTAAAATGTATTTGTTACGGAGTTTTCCGTGGTAGGTAGAGGTGAAAGAAGGTGCGGGTGTGAATAGGTCTCCAGCTACGAAAGCAAAATTAATTTAAAATTTAACAAGGTTATATTTTCTTTTCAAAAACAAAGAAATAACAAGCATGGCAGGTACAAAGTAGCAAATCAAAAAGGGTAGTTACAATATTTACAGGAATTGGGCTTCGCGCCCTGATTTTACACTGCTTGGGCAATCAGCTCAGTTTTACCCCAAACACGAGTTTTAACAGAGGGGCAGAAAACCCCATTCATACCTAGGAGCCCTTGCTCCAAATTACACAGAAAAGCCTCCACGAGGCATACAACACTCAATTTTCAAAAGAGCCAGTCGCTCTCAAAATTTAAGCCTCTCCCAGGCCACACCAAACTCCACCTTCAAGTTGTCCTCACTGGACATAGACACAGGGGTAAAATACCCAACCTACTGAGGTCTATTAAATAAAAATGGGCAATTACATGACCTCTAAAATAACAATTTGAGAGGAGGCGATCTTGCACTCCTAATACACTTGTTTTTAAAAACCTAATCTGGCTCTAGGCCACTAATGCAAGGGCTAATCCCATACTACCGAGGTGACTTTAGAAAAGAGCAATTTGTTTTACATTAACGAAGAATAGGTTGAGAAAATAAGTTCACCTCAAGACAATGTGAGTGGGAGCTCGAGAGGGTTAGCACTCTCTATCCCAATATGCAGCTTAAAAGAGAATAGAAGAAAAGATCGTTACATTTTAGGAAAAGGTTACATGGAGGAACGCTTCGCACCCGCCCCGAGAGTTAAACTGCTGAGCTAGCAAAGAAAGAATTTATTAATCGGCCATTACCTTATTGATGACCGCTGCCGAGGAAAGAGGCGCTTCCCGCCTCCTGCTATGTACTTTATACACTGAAAGATGGAACAGAAGTGGCCCGGAGACCCTAAAATCAGCAGTTTAAATACTCTCGCAGAAGGTTCTAGGCGTTAGGGGAATGAAAACACCCTCCCGCGATGATTTTATTGGTAGATCAATAAACCCCCTACACAATACTAAGAAGAAACACATAATTGGTGGAAAATTAATTCAAGAAATTCGGGATAGGCTAGATTTAAAACAAGGGGAAAGAAGGGGTTAATATTGCCAACTTAACCAAAGACTGAAAAAATTTAGCAAAGAACAAACATTTGAAATAAAAATTTCTCAAACAAAATAGTTCTTTGACTCCGCACTAGGTTGCACTATTGTTGATCTTCAGTAGTGTCCTCTAGAAGAGAAAGTTCACACTTCTTACTTCAAGCGAAACAAAACCACATCAAAAATGACACAGTTCAAAAACTCAAAATTTTCCACGTGGTGACATCTTCTGAGAAAGTAGAGAATTACTAGCGTAGATAAAGTTCAGACTTCCTCCAGCAGAGGAGTTTCAACTGGCGCACATTTTAAATTAGCGGAGTGGAGGTGTACCGCCCGGTACAGTATTTATTAAAATTTTCTGGCCTTTTCCCCAGTTATCTGGGGTCGGCGTTCATGAGAATTAAGCCTTATTTTACGGCCGGATGTCCTTCTTGACGCCAAATCTATATGGATGGACGTATTTCATGTTGTTGTGGTAAGTTAGTTAGTATTGTGATATGTTGTATATAAATGAGGATGTGTCTTTAAGACGATCACAGACACCCGGTCCCCGAGCTAGAGGGATTAACCAAACGGAGGTCAAATCGCCGACCCGTTCAAGAATCGAACCTGGGGCCCTCTAAACTGAAGACCACTACTCTAACTATTCAGCCAAAGACTCTGACATTATTATTATTATTATTATTATTATTATTATTATTATTATTATTATTATTATACAGTAACATTCAACTTGCCTTCTGGTAAGGAATGGAGTTACAAGTGAAAACACTGTACCGAGATCTTTTCCAATTATTTCGTTTTCCTGTGGAATTTCTTTTTGTTCTAGTTGTTCCTGTCGTTATCTTCGTTTTGTCTGCTTGATCAATTTACCATCTGTGAATTTTGGATCTAAAGTTGTCACTGTTTTGGATATCATCTTGTGAGATTTCTGCCAATTTAAGATCGTTTATGAATTCGACGACGTATTTCATACTGTAGTATCTGTGTATTGTTTGATTCCTTGTCTGTCTTTTCTGCATTGCTCACTTGTGAGTTTTGGGCCTAAAATTTTCCTATGATTGTGTTTTCGAGATATTCTTTTCTGTCCATAATAGTGTTTCCGATCCGTGGACACATTCTCGTTCAATTACCGCATTGCAATATCTTAGTTTCGTGTTTGGAAATGCATTTGTTTGTTGTACATATGTTTGGTGTTCCTATTTTTCTTTTGCATCTACTTTCGTTGGCTGTTATTTCGATTTAATTTTCCCGAATTGTTTCACGGAGGTATTTAAATTGTGCGACTTCTTTTAATTTACCGTATTTTGTTTCCGTCTATTTTGGTGTTTGTTATAGGTAGCGAATTATTTACATTATTAATATAATAATAAAGCAGTGTCTGCCCGTATATTATTTTGACAGTTTTGAGAGGGTTGATTGTATACACGATACGGAGCGATATCGACCATTTTTGTAAGTTTTGTCTGTCTGTCGTTCTGTTTTAATTGAATAAACGCAAGAACTTCCATTTTTTTTTTTTCATGAAACTTGCCAGTATTAAAGTTGTGACATCCCTTCACTTGGTTTTATCTCACTCCGTTAAGTAGGAGCTGAGAAATGACATTTTTCAACGGCGAAGGTCGTGTACATGGAAGTATTGTTGGAGCGTCATGGTCGAACGAACTAACTAACTGACGGTGTTGGTGATTAATTGTGATTATTTTTATAAGGCAAAAAACCTCGTTGTCATTGTCCCTATTGATCAAGAATAAGATGACGATGATTATTGAAAAAAAGAGAGAATGTTGTTTGGGTCATCAGTAATAGAATGGTTTGATGCATCTTCCATGCCACCCTATCCTGTGCTAGCTTTTCAGTTTCTACGTAACGACTACACCCTAAATCTACTCTAATCTGCTTGTCATACTTATGCCTTGGTCTATCCCTAACGTCTTTACCGCGTACTCTTCCCTCAGAAAGTAAATTGAACAAGTCCTGGATGTCTTAAGAGAGAGAGAGCAACGTGAAAGAAATATTATTAAAACAATAATCACCACCGCCTTCTTTATACACTAACACACGACCTGCCTCCTGGTAAGGAATTATAGAGAAGACGCCCTACTCAGTTTTCCAATTATTTCCTTTGCTTGTGAGGACGCAGTGCAGAATGAAGATGCATTTCTTTTATTCTCGCGGCATCAATATAAAAGACCATGTGTCTAGTCACAGAGTATGTGCCCTCGAAGGACATGCCTATTAACAACTGGATCATTCGATATGGAGCTGGTCTGAACAAAGGGAGAGATTGATCGGTTGCAGAACAGGTTATGTATAGCCTGGGTCATAACGGGACACGATCAGTTCTACTGCTGTGCTGCCTGCTAGCTACGAACATCGCTAACTTGTTAAGAGTATCCCTACAGGTGACTTCACGTGCTGCTCCTTATATTTTATAGATCCCGGACAGCGTAATCGATTTCAACAGCTGCACCCGCATGAATAAGCTACTGAAGGACGTGGTGAATCATGAGTAGAAATGGCCACCGTTACTGCAATTCGCATTTTGCTTGCGTATTCAGATGTAACGCTAATATATTAACCACCTGTACATTTCTCTATCGTCTTTGAATTTTAAAATCCACCTTTTGTAAACTAATCTGGGATATCTATCAGATCTAATTTACTTTATAAGATTGAGTGTAAAAATATGGTAGATGTTTACCTGTAGCACTCTGATACATTGTTTTCTTCTTCGTCTTGGCCTTTTCACAATTACTTGGGATGAGCATTACGTGTGGATTGAGGCCAGTTTTACGGCGGCGTGCCTTCCCTGTATTCACTATTGCGTGTTTGTATGGGGTTGGAGTCCGGCTCCATGGCTAAATGGTTAGCATGCTGGCCTTTAGTCACAGGGGTCCCGGGTTCGATTCACGACAGGGTCTGGAATTTTAACCATAATTGGTTAATTTCGCTGATATAGGGGCTGGGTGTATGTGTCGTCTTCATCATCATTTCATCCTCATCACGACGCGCAGGTCGCCTTTGGGTGTCAAGTCAAATTTTCATGGGGTTGGTAGTGTGGTGTATTTTTGTGTAGATGAAGAGGTGTGTATTAAGACGAACACGAATATCTAGTCTCAAACTCGAAGGAAATAACCAGGCGCAGCTGAAATCCCTGTCCGGGATGGGAATCGAACCCAAAGTCCACTGAATCGAATCATAAAGTTAAATTGGTTTTACGGCCTATTAACTACTTTCACCGTTTTTGGAGACGTGGAAGTGCTGGAATTTTATCTTGTAGAAGTTCTTTTACGTGTTAAAGTAGCGACACGACGCTGGCATGTTTGAGCGCCCTTAAATACCACCGCACGCACTGAGCCGGGATCGAACCGACTGACAGCCGCTGTGTTGGCCGTAGGAGTCTGACAATGTCGTAATATATTGTACAGTACGTCTACCCATTAGGCCCGTTTTTCGATACAGGAATGGGGATGAGGTGAGATGAAATTATAAGTTATGGCATAGTTTTTACGACCGGAAGCCCTTCGTGACGCCAATGAAGATGAAATCTATGATGGTGAATGAATGAAATTGGATGAGGAGATGCAAGGATTATTACACTGATTTAGCAAATGTCATGGGATAGTCACCTAATAGCGTGTGGGGCCTCCTCTGGCCCTGCGAACTGCAGTGAGACACTGTGGAAGTGAGTCGAGAAGTCCCTGGTAGTCCTCTGGACACAGCTGACACCAAATCGTTTGCAGAGCGGCCGCCATTGCTGGTCTGTTCGTGGGTGGAGGATCCATGGCACGGAGCCTGCGTTCCAGGACATCCCAGATATGCTCAATAGGGTTCATATCGGGGCTCCTGGGTGGCCATGGCAGTCGTTGGACCTCCGCTGCATGTTCCTGAAACCATTCCCGGGCGACGTGGGAGCGATGTGGCGGCGCGTTATTGTCTTGAAACACCGCAGAACCGTATGGGCGCTGGAAGGCCAAAAATGGGTGGAGATGGTCTCCGAGCAGCTCACCATATCGCGTACCATTCAAAGTCTCTTCCAGAACAACTAGGGGGCCATCCCATACCAGGAAAATGCACCCCAGACCATAACGGAGACACCAGCGCCCTGGACCACACCTTCGAGGCAGGCGGGATCCATCGCTTCATGTGGTCTGCGCCATACACGGTGCCTCCCATCGGCATGGTGCAGTTGAAATTGTGATTCGTCCGACCACATCACGTGACGCCATTTTTCCAGTGTCCATCCCTGGTGACTGGCGACAAAATGCGCGTCGTTGTGCCCGATGACGTTGGGTTAACAGTGGCACCCGTGTGCGGCGCCGGCTCCCATACCCCCATAGAACCCTTGTTCCTACGGATTGTCCACTGGGAGACGTGTCTAGCACGGCCTGTGTTGAATTGAGCCGTGATTTGTTGCACGGTTGCCCGTCTGTCACTATTGGCAATCCGTGTCAGATGTCGCCGGTCACAGTCATCGAGGGTGGCTGGACGGCCGGTCGTTCGTCTGTTGTGGACGGTGACACCCGTATTCAACCATTCACGATACACCCTGGACACGGTTGATCGTGTGAAGCCGAATTCCCGCACCACTTCCGAAATCGCACTTCCCATCCGTCGGGCACCGACCACCATACCCCGTTCGAACGGTGTCAGCTCACGACGACGTTCCATGTTACACCGGTCACATTACAGTCACTGCTCACAAGGTTTCCTATACAACTGCCGCTCAGTCAACATTTGCTCAGTCAGTGTATATGTATACAATCTGCTTTATGTCACACCGGCACAGGTCTTATGGCGACGATGCGATAGGAATGGGCTAGGAGTGGGAAGGAAGTGACCGTGGCCTTAATTAAAGTACAGCCCCAGCATTTGCCTGGTGTGAAAATGGGAAACACGGAAAATCATCTTCAGGGCTACCGACAGTGGGGTTCGAACCCACTATCTCCCGAATGCAAGCTGCGTGATCCAAACCGCACAGCCACTTACTCGGTGCAAGGAATGTAGGCCGTGGCCTGTGAATGAGAACTGTCCTGGCATTTTTCTGGAAGTGAAAATGGGAAACAGAAAATTTTCAGGGCAGCCTTCTTGTATACCTAGAACCGATGGTGGGGCTTGAATCCACTCATCTCCCGATTTTGTAGAGCTTGACTCCATAGCCGTAGTGCGGTAACGCCCTGCATATTGTCACCCTAGTACGGAAGCATTCTCAGTCCAGCGAGACCAGTCATAAGCGCGCTGCATATTGCCACGGTACTGTAGGTATATCGCAACTTGAAAACCTACAACCTGTTTTCTAGTCAGTGACCGGGTCAGGGATGGAATGAATAAAGCCCCCATCTTGAAATGTTAGTGGAGAGTGTTGCTGGAATGAAGTATTACAGGGAAAACCGGAGTACCCGGAGAAAAACCTGTCCCGCCTCTGCTTTGTCCAGCACAAATCTCACATGGAGTTACTGGGATTTGAACCACGGAACCGAGCGGTGAGAGGCCGACGCGCTGCCGCCTGAGTCACGGAGGCTGTTATATCGCAACTTATTGGGGGCAAATACAGTATGCTACGCGCGCATGTAACAAACATATTTAGAATTTGGTTCGAGCGTAACTGATGTGTTTATTTAAATAGGGTTCGAGAGCAATTGGTGTACACCCTACGGTTTCTTGGTGGTCAGTTTCATTACTCATTACTCATTAGTGGAATTTTAAACAGACAACGGAGTCTATCTAATATTTCTGTCGTTTGAGAGTGCCTCTCGCGAAATAGAAGCCTACTACTCAGAGACCAGTAATATCTTGCAGTACCGAGCTCGATAGCTGCAGTCGCTTAAGTGCGGCCAGTATCCAGTAATCGGGAGATCGTGGGTTCGAGCCCCACTGTCGGCAGCCCTGAAGATGGTTTTCCGTGGTTTCCCATTTTCACACCAGGCAAATGCCGGAGCTGTACCTTAATTAAGGCCACGGCCGCATCTTTCCACTTCCTACGCATTTCCCATCCCATCGTCGCCGTAAGACCTATCTGTGTCGGTGCGACGTAAAGCAAATAGCAAAAATATCTTGCAGTAGAGAAATGGGTGAAATGAGTGTTTGAGGAACAATCTCTTTTTACCCAAAATTTTCAGTGGATGTAGGCTAGACTTTTGTTTGCTGTAGTTCTTAATTTAGAACAATGTATTAATTTTGATTCTAAACGTTCAGCTAATACTTTGTATGAGAATAGCCAAGAATATTGTATGTAACATTAATGGTCTTGTTAGTTGAAATTGTATGTTGGAGGTCGCTGCTTTTGATGTAAGTATTGAAATTTGATGAATATTGCATTATTTGACACGCTTAATTACAGTGCCGATAATTACATCAATTTTGAAAGCATATATAAATATTCTGTACAAGTTTAAGATATACTTCTAATATATCATTAATGGTATCTTCTGAATGTGACATGGAATTAACGTTTCAATTAAAGACATTTGGACTTAAAACAGTATTTATCCAGTGAAGAATGCTATTACTCATTACGCTAATAAAATAGCTCGAATTTAACAAAATAGTGGCCCCGCGATCGGGAGGTGAAGAGCTTGCCTCTCGTGTTCGAAGGCTCCTGATTTGATTCCCGGTCAGGTCAGGTTTTTAAAAATCCTGGATCTCAGGGCTGGTTTGAGGTATACTCAGCCTACGTGAGAATAAAATTGAGAAGCTATCTGAAGTGGAAATAGCGGCTTCGGTCTAAAAGCAAAACATAATGGCCGTAAGAATTTCTTACGTTGACCACGTGTCCCCTCGTAATTTTCAGGCCTTCCGGATGAGCAGCAGTCGCTTCGTAGGCCAAGGCCTATCACAACTGCAGTGCTGTGCGGTTTGTTTTGATAGTTTAACTAAATACTTCAAAAAGTCACCAGATACAAACAGGACAAGCTCAAAACACCCTTGCAACGTCATAGAATGTAGCGGTTACAAGACTAGAATGTTTGTTTGTTTGTTTGTTTGTTTGTTTGTTTGTTTGTTTGTTTGTTAAGTCATCTTTAAATAGCACCACCAAAGATTATGCGGTTATGTGGATAGCTTAATAGTATCTCCCGAGCGTACTGTTATTTTAAAGCCTTCAACATAGTGAAATGTTGTCATTTTCGAAACCAATAAATATAACAGTGCTGTAGGGACTAATAGAAGACTCCTATGCTGTCAACATGTTCATTTTGAAAACAAGCAGGCAATGATACCAGTCACATTTATGATTCCAGTAACCTGAACTTCTACTGTGCTTTCCACAGAGTTGTAAAGTGAAGCACCTTTCATGCCGGTCCGAGATTTTGCAAATTCTCTCCAGTCTTACATCGACAATGTTCTGTCTAGTTGTTGTTACTGTTTGCTTCTTGCCTGTTAATTGCGGCTTGATGAAGATCGATACTGCACGTTATTAAAAAGAGATTATCGAGCTGGTTGCTCGGCTTGTCCCATTATTGATGTTTACTTGAAACTTGCGGACACAGCCTAATGCTGTATTGGAACTTTCAAGTGCAGGCATTCTTTTCTCTAAAGGGAATACACTACTTAACATATCAGTGGAAGGAAAATTTACTCTCTCTCTCTCTCTCTCTCTCTCTCTCTAAGTTGAACTGAAACTTGAAACACAGTCTTGTAGGAATCCAAGGTGAATAGTACATTTCCAGATGAACGAGGAAATTGCATAGTGGTCCTACTACGTCATGGAGGAAGGAGGACGTGTATTTTAACTCCAGTGTTCCAGTTTCAGAACCCCATGACTTCAGATGAGGAGTTTTGGTAGGAACCTCGTGTAGTAGACCCGAAACTTCGCCAGAGTGCGTCTCAGCTCATCAGGCAAACTTCACCAACACTAATGTTCCCCCACTGAATGTACCCTGTGAGCGTGCTTGCTCTTCGTAGAGATAGGAGAGTCTACTATAGTGGCAAGATGAACATTGAACAAGAGGAGCGAACTTTTAGGCAGTGAGATGGCAGATGCACAGTGCATTGTGCAAACTTACTGAGTCACGCTATAAGGAACTTGAATAAGGTCGTAGCACGATATTATAAAAAGGGACAAAGATCTGTGAAAAACGGGCTGACATTTTCCTCCTTTTGAATTTGAAAACAACAATCACCTCTACAGACACATGAAAAAATGCCATCCCTCAGAAAGGACATACGAAGACTATGTATTAACTCCTCTGTATGTATGTTCAGTCGTCAACTCGAAGGCTGGTTGGATCCTCAACAGTTCCGCCATCAGCTGTCATAGATGGCCTCTGAACTGTAAACAAGTGAACGTAATTTCATACACCGAGGTGTTCTTTAGTTCCGTCTTCATTATAAAGATTTACTCCATTGGTAATGGTATTATACACTCTGGAATAGTTTAATTGAACGTGTCATTTTATTCTGGAGACTGACAGTGATGTAACAGTCTCATATTCATTATATAGTTTCCATTGTCCTGTGATATTTCCACTTTATTTTGATCGTCTGTTGAACGGTATTCCTCAGGTTTGTTATGAGTCCGAACAGATTTCTCCTCAGCTTAAAATAGACACCGTGAATTCTCGACCTACAGCTACGGAATTCCGGCAGCTGAAAGACACAGTTCACCCATTCCAAGTTAGGCAGATTCACATGCAATTTAACACATTAATCGTGACAACAGTATTACAATCGTGATTCTAAACGTTGACTTTGTTCATGGTTTCTTTTCATACTTTTAGTTAGTGCTAATCTCTTTTCATTTCCTTCTGCCACATACTTCTTAAAATACAAACTTTGCTATTCGTTTGGGTGTGATCCATTCTTTGTTTAACAATTCAGCTATTGATAGAATTCCTTCTCTCTTTCTATTTTTAATTTATATTCACCACCAAAATATGTAATTCTAAGTGCATCAGTTCCCCTTCATACTCTGACTAGATGAGCCTCTTCCATGAATGATTTTCATTATGTTTCTCTCTCAGCTCCTTATTTTTATGTATCTCCATTAGCCATCACACCATACCTCTTAGTTCTCTATTTGGGAGCCTTTCTTTTCTTATTGACATATTTTGGATAATTTCACAACATTCTGATAATGTTCTTGTAGTCTCACATTCTGCCCTAATCATCTGTTTCTCATTGTCCTTGACTCTAATCGTTACTTTTTTTATGAATCTTTTCTCTTTACTGTGCATCTCTTTATCCCAGTATTCTCCCATTCCTATTCTGTCTAGCATACTTTTCACTTTCGTCAGCCAGTAATCATCATCTAGGTGTTTCACCTGGTGTTCGTATGCTAGGTTCAGTATTTCCCACGTATCCTACTATCTACAGCATGTTTTGGTTATCTTTAGTGATTGTAAGATTTTACGCAAATGTATCAAGGACTTTTTTTGAAGAAAAATTCACGCAAGCGTTCAGGAGATAGTGGGTTTGAATCACACCGTCGGCAGCACTGAAGATGGTTTTCCGTGGTTTCCCACTTTCACACCAGGCTGAACCCTCATTAAGACCACGGCCACTACCTTCCCAGTCATAGCCCTTTCCCACCCTTCCGTCACCGAAAACCTTCGATGTGTTAGTGCAAGTAGTAAAAGTAGAAAAATTCACGCAAAATGAGCACTCAAGGGCCAGTCATGGTTTTTTAAGGGTGTATAAGGACAAGAGTAAGGGTTCTGCTTTAGCTCAAAGGCTGCTGGGTGGAGATCAAATGGACTACAACAAAGCAGATTTAAGTAGACAGCAGTATGACGAGGCTGGCTGTATGGAACTGCTTTTTAGTCGCCCAGTTCCTATGACCAAGGTTGTATGATGGAATCTCTATACAGTCAGTCGGTACTGAATGGCAAAATAATATAAACCCGTAACTGTAGATTTAGTAGCTTATTAAAGCGGAGAAAAAAGTGGTCACTCTGGAGTTGCTGAAGAATGTTAGCATTTAAAGAAATTGTTTAAACGTTGATAATATAATAATTACATGACGATAGAATGTTTCATTGTCAGCTTCTAAACTAAACGAACTTCGACCTTAGTCGAACCCAGAAAGCTGGGCATAAGAAGGCTTTCGGCTGTCGATTTCGGCATTGAAAAACGGTGTTATTAAAATGGAGGTAGATGATCATGACTTTATGTATATTACTATCATCAGGATAAAAAGGTAAAGGCTGCCTGCAGATCTGAATTCGTATATAAATGAAACAGTTCTTAGTCTGATTACGCCTGTTACTATGTCTTGACGCGCGCAGTATTTTTGCATCTGTATTTTGGCACAGGCCATTGTAAAATGTAGCTTCCACTGAGGTCTCACTTCATTTATGGCTGTAACGGTATGAAAGATGCTGAGGTATAGGTATAGTGTTGAGTGTTCACATATGAAACACGACTAGTGCGTCCGGATGTTATGAAAGGTGCTTCCCTTAGGTCGGGTCATGTTGCTATAGCAATTTCTGGCCCAGTGAGGAAGGCAACGGTAAACTACTACCTCACTCCTCCTCATGCCTTGTATGCACCGGCTTTTGCGGTTTCCCTATAACCTCTTAATCTTTGGTGTGCTATTTGAGGACCCAACCAACCTTCGGGTAGATGACTTAAGAGACACGGCGGTTAGATGTTATGCTTGCGGTATTAGCCTTGTTTATAGCAGATACTACTATTTAACTTCCATGAAAGACAGCGTTCATTCAGATACGTACATAGGATAGGTGCTGCCTAATCAAGACTGTTAAGACGTGATTGCTTCTTCTAAAAGGACGCGGGTTTCACTCTTAATTTGGAGAAATTTTAAAGAAGGCTACCGTTGCTAGGGTTCATTTATCTCACATCTAAAATGCGATCCATGTGCTGATCTCAGTGGCACAGTCGGTTAGTTGTTGTCCTGCTCCCAATAGAACGGGTTCAATCCCAGCTGCATTCAGTGACATTTAGAGGGTATTTGTCAACCGCGTGTTGATAGCTTTCTGCATGTTAAAGAACTGCGGAACTAAATTCTGACACTCAGGCGTTTCTTAAAACTTATAATTATTGAAGGGATATGCAACAAATAGCCTATTAACATCATTAGGGCGAACCATATAGTGCTGATTTTGGTACCTTAAACTACTTTTCCACTAGAGGACTTATCTGTTGAAGTTCTCGAGCCGGATGTTCAAGTATACCTGATGGTCAAGTCCGTTTGTTTAGTCTTCAACCCGCAGGCTGGTTGGGTACTCAGACTGTACCACCAAAGGTTGTGTGGTTATAAGGGAAAATAGTGGAAAAGACGGTGATGCCACAATGAGACATACACGGCATGATGAGCAAAGTTGTTCGCCATTGCTTTCCTCATTGGGCCAAAGAGTGCCATTACAGCATGACCGGCCGTAGGAGTAGCATCTTTCATAATATCCAGACACACTAGCCGTGCTCTGAATGTCATTATTCAGATCCACCCATACCTCAGCAGCTTACATACTATCACACTCTTAAATAAGATAATTTTTACTCTGGCCTGTGCCCAGAGATGGAGCCTCCGTTGCTCAGGCGGTAGCGCGCCAGCCTCTCACCTATGGGTTCCGTGGTTCAATTCCCGGTCAGATTTGTGCTTGACAAAGCGGAGGCGGGACAGGTTTTTCTCGGGGTACTCTTTCATTCCAATATCATTCGATTTGTCAGTCATTAATCATTGCCCCAGAGGAGTGTGACGGGCTTCGGCAACCGGTAATAATTCATATCCTTGCCGCTGGATGGGGCTTCATTCATTCTATTCCTAACCCGGTCGAATGACTGGAAACAGGCTGTGGATTTTCATTTACTGTGCCCAGAGATACTTGCAAACATACTCCACCCATTAAGAAAATAACAACAGGTGGAAGTGTTGAGTAATTTAGCTAATTCTTAAGTCTCTGTACAGATTATTAGAATGTATGACAGTATTCTTCAAGCAACCAACTACATCATTTTGTAGTGGTGATTTCCTCTCGCAGTCATGAAATGCACGGCGAAATTTGAACAAGCTGCCTTGTAGTGTAGGGCTTCATATTATGATTATCATATTGTTTGATCGGCTCCTTGATTTGGTGGGGGGGGGGGACCATTTCCTACTCTTTGATCTTTACCTTGAAATTTCTGACCTGGACCTTTGTTTAGGGGTACAGGAGAATTAGCTTAGCTCGGGATTTTTCTCTATATTACATTAAATATGTAGTAGAAAGTAAATCATCAGACTGAATGCTGATGTGACTGACCTGTGTGTTTGTAGGTTATGACATGTGGAAGGTATGGCGATACATCTTCTACCTCAACGAGGACGGTGCCCAGGTGAGCTAGTATCTAAATGACTTCCTCGCCAGATATATGCGCCATACCCCTTTAACTCTGAAAGAAAAGCAAGGTTTAATTTGTATATGACTATTAATCTTTTAGTTATAAGTCCCGGGACCTATAACTTTTCGTGGAATCCGAACCACTTTCCATTTAAAAAAATTCACGCACATTGGCCGAACTGGAAATTGATTGCCATAGCGAACAGCTTATATTACATTAGGAATGAAAGTATTCAATCTGTGTGTAGTAAGTATCGGTACTTGGCTATATTCCAAATAACTTTTACACTCCTGGTGTATTTAACTATTACGGACTGTCTGACTGAGGCGATAAAGGTGTGCTCTGTCCATGCAGAAGGACAAGGGTTCATTTCTCCGTCAGGAAGTCGAGAAATTTACAAACGAGATTTTCAGTTTAGGCGAGGTACAATGCCCTGAGGTTCATTCAACCTGCTCCGAAAAATGGTTACCTGGTTAATTTGTGAGGCAAAGAGCTAACTAACCATCGAGTTTATGAAGAGTGGAAGACTTTACCTTTCACTTCTCCAAGGGATTCATGGTCTATACGAAGATTACTTTGGGTTTTTAATATATATTTTGTATTTAATTATTACACCAATCTGGCTTGTTGGCTGAATAGTTGAGGCCTTCGTTTCAAAGGGTCTCGGATTCGATTTCCGGTCGAGTCGGAGATTTTAATCGCGTGTGATTAATTCTTCTGGCTCGGGGACTGGTTGTTTGTGTTTGTCTCAACACTCTTCTCTTAATATTTAGACAACACACCACACTACCAACCAACACAGAAACACGCATTAGTGATTGGATCCCCCAGATAGGGTTGGCTTCAAGAAGGGCATCCGGTCGTTAAACAGGGGCAAATCCACATGTGCGACACAGTTCGACCCCACAAAGTGTGGGAAAAGCGGTAGAAGAAGAATAAGAATAAGACGAAGATGTACAGCAGAATAACTCGCACCAAGGTGTGGAAACTCATGGTTTAGGGGGAGAAAATTAACCATGATTGGAATGGTACACACTTCCACACTCAAAATATGTTAGATTCGCTATTCTATGTATATAATTTCTGATCTTACAGTCATCCAAGTATATGTATTCTAATTTAATGTAGATTTGACACAGTATTTTTCATTTCAGTCGAGAAAGTTGGAAAAGAAAGAAGTATTTTGGTTTAATTTGTGTTTTATTACTTATTGATCTTTTAAGACCGCGAGGTCACGGTGGAATAGAAATTTAACAGGATGGTAAAGTAAGTTGATCTGTTTATCTTCAATACAATAATACCTCCGGTAGCTAGCCTCTGTGTATCTTTTGACTTAGCTGTGTTAAATAAGTTTCACCGAATGAACTGGCTACGTGGTTCGGGTCACGTAGCTGAAAGCTTACATTCGATAGATGATGAGTTCAAAGTCCTGAAGATGATTTTCCGTAGTTTCCCATTTTCACACCAGGCAGATGCTCTGGCTGTATTCCAATTCTAGCCCTCTCCCATCCTTGCGTCGTCGAAAACCTTATTAAACCATTAATTGAGTTCAGCACAATCTGATAACGCAGTTCATTACCACCGAATTTGGATCTTCCTTCACTTTTCTCACATCTTTCAGGAATGATCTGTTGTCCTGACAGCTACGTCCATAAAACAAAAACAAAAAAAGTCTTATGGAGATAGGAAAGAATTCTAGCTTATTCGATGAGCAGTATTTACCAGGGGTTGAAATGGAAAAATTGGTGTAGAAATTGATACAGCACCTCGGTGATTACTCGGTAAATTTCAAGAGAGTGGTATTCAAAATAATCGGGGTATATTGCTGGTGTTATTCATTAAAGTAGTTCATATTGTTACTTCCCTCGGTGCTGTGTTAGTGTTCTCTCAGTAATTAGTCGGATTCCATTTCCTCTGAAAAAATATAGATATGATAGATAAGAACTCTTACAAGTATCTGACTGTTTCTTCAAAAAATTGTCTGCAGTGACTGCATGTATTATTGAATAAGTATTCTTCCCTGACATGGTTGCTGCAGTTTCTTTCAGATTAAACTCTTTTGTTTTGTTTTTGTTTTGCTCTGAAGTGAAACAGGCTTTCTTTTTTTTCTTTTTACCTTGATCTCTTACCATTCAATCCCCTGTGGGTGGGGACGTTAGAATGCCTCCACGGTATACCCTGCCTTTCGTAAGGGGCGACTAAAAGGGAACTCCCCAACGCTATCGACTTGGGAGCGTGAGTTGACGACCACAGGGTCGTAGCTGTGCCTGGCGTTGTTTCTACTTGTGTCAGGCTCCTCACGTTCATCTTTCTTATCCGACCTCCCTTGGTCAGCTTTCGTTCTCTTGTGAACCCAACCGTATAAGGTTTGCGTGGCCTAGGGAGTCTTTTATTTTCTCGCCCTTCATGGCCATGCTCTTTCTTTTACCGATTTTCGTTCTTCGAAGTGTCTGTCATCTTCCGTTTCCCATCTGAATAATGTAAAGAGAGGATGGTTGCCCGTTTGTACCGCCTAATTATCACCACCATGATCTTACAATTCATTATCGGTCCGAAATTATTTACAAGCAAAAAGTATGTCCAGATCCATAATAATAATAATAATAATAATAATAATAATAATAATAAAATAATACCGAGTGAGTTGGCCGTGCGGTTAGGGGCGCGCAGATGTGAGCTTGCATTCGGGAGATAGTGGGTTCGAACCCCACTGTCGGCAGCCCTGAAGATGTTTTACCATTGTTTCCCATTTTCACACCAGGCAAATGCTGGAGCTGTACCGTAATTAAGGCCACCGATGCCTCCTTCCCACTCCTAACCCTGTCCTATCCCATCGTCGCCGTAAGACCTATTTGTGTTGGTGCAACGTAAAGTAGATAGTAAATAAAAAATAAAAGAAACGTATGTATCCTTTGTATGTTTAGCGCGATCAATTGATAGTCGACTGCATATTCTGTGAAAATGAACATCGTTAGCCAACGTAATAGTGAGACGATTTCTTCTCAGTGACTTAAATGGAACGTCAGGTAAGGTTGCTGGAAGAAGTTACTCTATTGTATTACCTTGGGTTAAGATTTGTATAATCGTTTTTTTACACTCTTTCTTCCAGCTTTTTTTTTTGTTTTTTTTTGTTTTTTAGGAAAATCCATTCGATTGAATTGTTGATGTAAAATTAGCAAGACCGGGCGAGTTGGCCGTGCGGTTAGGAGTGCGCAGCTGTGAGCTCGCATCCGGGAGATAGTGGGTTCGAACCCCACTGTCGACAACCCTGAAGATGGTTTTCCGTGGTTTCCCATTTTCACACCAGGAAAATGCTGGGGCTGTACCTTACTTAAGGCCACGGCCGCTTCCTTCCCATTCCTAGGCCTTTCCTGTCCCATCGTCGCCAGAAGACCTATCTGTGTCAGTGCGACGTAAAGCATATAGCAAAAAATATATATAGCAAGAGTTTATTAGGCTTTATGGGACGGTGATTAGTACGACTGAAACATTGGAAACGTTGAGCAAGGCAGTACTCGGTTATGTAGTGTGTTTATTGCTTTGTTCACAAGCTCCCTGCTCCTAAGAATGCTGGTATGTTACTGATTAAGACTATTGTTCTGCAGTTTACGAGCTGCTGTTCCTTGACTCCAGTGCGAGGCTATTGCGGTATCAACCTTCACGCAACCTTCTAGATACAGCTCACTTATTTACCATACACCTCCTTTTCACATTCCTGATCGTATATTCTTCCTTAATATTTATCGGGAATCGCACGGTCCCTTTTGATTCGTTAGTAATTTTCCGGCCTAATTCAATACATTTTGTTTTATTTTGTACTGCGTTTCCAAATTCCTCTGTTGAATAAATAATTTTGTTTTTATTTTAAATTTATTTTCCACTAATTTGTTCAGAGATTACCTCGTTGTACTTCCTCTTAAAACAAAAATCACCACCATTGCCATTTGGATTGATTCGAACTTATTTTTTTCGTTTAACGTCATAATAACGCAGGTACGTTTTCGGCATCGCTGGAAAACGTCTTCGACTGGAAAGGTAGCAACCCCTGGCCTTAATTAAGGCACAGCTCCAGCATTTGCCTAGCGTTAAAACCCTTTGTTTTATTGTTCTTTGGTTGATAAAGATTCTTCTTTCTGGTCTCCCCCTCCCCCTAATTTATTGGGGTCGGCACAGTTTGTTTCGTGACTTCAGTTTTACGGGTGGATGCCCTTGCTGACGCGGATATATTTCTGTAGGTGTTGATAGTGTGATGTGTTTTGTGTAGATAAGAGAAGTAGATTAAAGCGAACACAGACACCCATTCCGCGCGGCAGAGAAATTAAGCATACGTTGTTGGAACTCTGACCCGTCCGGGAATCAAACCCGGAGCCGTGTGATCCGAAGACCGTTACGCTGACCATTCACCCATGGAGCCAAACTAGGTTGAGAAAGATTTTGTTAATTTGTTTGATTTTGGTTTGATGGTGATCCTAACTATTTGTTCAGACTAGTAAGGACATCAAAGGAAAATGACGTAAACAGTTCCGAATTTATGAAGGAAGTACGCAATGATAGTCTCTAGTTCAAGCAATGTATTACAGAACGAGTCGGCTAAGCGATTTGAGTCGCAAAGCTGTCAGCTTGCCTTCGGGAGATAATGGAGAACTCGACTTTCGGTAGTTCTGAACATGATTTTCCGTGGTTTTCTATTTTCATACCAGGCAGAATGCTGGATTACCTGAATTAGGGCCACGGACGCTTTCTTCCCAGTCTGACCTCTTTTCTGCCCCATCGTTACCATAAAATCCCTCTTTGTTGGTGCGACGTAAACACATTTTTTTTTAAATGCGAAATATAACTAGTCAGTGATGGGTGTAACGGACAGAATGTTCTTATGATGGGTTTGATAATGATGATGATAACTACAGTTGCCATAGATTTTCCATACCGAGCTCGATAGCAGCAGTCGCTTTAATGCGGCCAGTATCCAGTATTTGAGATATAGTGGGTTCGAACCCTTGAAGATGGTTTTCCGTGGTTTCCCCTTTTCACACCAGGCAGATGCTATGGCTGTTCCTTAATTAAGGCCACGTCTGATTCCTTCCCACTCCTAGCCTTTTTCTATCGCATTGTCACCATAAGACGTATTTCTGTCGGTGCGACGTAAAGCAACTTGTAATAATAATAATAATAATAATAATAATAATAATAATAATAATAATAATAATAATAATAATAATAATAATAATAATATCCATTGATAGGGTTTCCTGTAACTGCCCAGCGTTTGGCGGTGCTATTTGAGGATCCAACCAGCCTCTGGGCTGATGACCTAACAGGCAACTCCCTTAAGTATTATCGAACTCAGCTGGGATCTAACTCTCAAGCTTTAGAACTAAAGGACAACGACTAACCGAGTGAGCTTCTACGATTGACTATCTGTGATAAAACGCCTTGTACTACTAAGTCGTCGGTAGTGAGAAGCAGTCGCAAGATTTCCCACCTTTGTGCTGGAGCAATGACTTTTATCCTCATCTGATTCCACATAAAATATACTTCTCTTTTTTTTTTTTAACCTTTAATGACCATCTCGGCTATTGTTTATCGAGCAAGGGAATTATGTTTTGAAAGTTAACAGCAATAAGTGTATTGTACACTGGTTGCTGGTGAGCAGCGGGGAAGTTAGTCGTAACTTTGATCAATCTACTAAATGGCTTTATTTAGTAAGGAGAAATGTTATATTGAATTGTACCTCTGGAGAATATGCTACGTTGTACATTTCATTTTTTAATAAACTGTGTATTTTACATCATTCCATTTGATAGTCTCAATTGCGAACATATAAGATAATGTCGGTTAGTAGATTTTGAAGAGAAAAAGCTGGATTTGTTTCGATTAAGATATCCAAAGACATTCTTAAACGAACTTCGACCGGCTGCTTCGTGTAGTTGGTTGTAGCTACATTGATGATTGTGGAGGCGGCTGAGTTCATTCACATAGACTTGTAGACTGAACGCTAAAACGAATGGAATGTTCTTATGACGAGTTCATTATTATTCAGCTCCCTTACTGAAATTTACTATTACTTACCGGACCTACGTGAAACCACACTGTAATAATACACGCAAGCAAATATATTACATGTACGTATGCTGTAAGTCAATAAGAATACACAAATGCTAAGCCTGCAAACCGTATCAGAGTCGTGACAAGGTTAGGTTAGGTTAGGTTAGGTTAGGTTAGGTTAGGTTATGGTGATATCGAAATTTCCTTCCAATTCAACTCAGTTGATCTTTATAGAAGGGCGTAACGTTGCTTTCCTTTTCGGAGGAGTTCTTCCAGATTTTCCTTGCTTCTTAGACATCCTAATCGAATGCTATATATAAGAATTGAACTAAATAAAACCGCAATTAATATAATGCTGCGTTCAGTCTGGACAGTCTATAATGTTGTATGAATGAATAAATAATAATAATAATAATAATAATAATAATAATAATAATAATAGACTCTGAAAGGCTAGAATTTCGCCTTGAAGACGCGATCTTGAACGCGCCTATAAATCTACTGATACGAACTCACATCTGAACCCATTGCTTCGGATTCGATCCCGCAACCTGGGGCATAAAAGAGGAGCCGGTTTGAGGCAGGTTTCACTGACCATTGTTTGAAATACATTATTTAACTGCATTGACGAGTCTGAGATTCACGCTAAGATTCTTAGCTGGTGGTCTTTAATTGCTTTAAAAACACTTAATAGGCCTCTCTCTGGATGGACTTTTGATATCTCTTGCTGACTTGTCACGTTATTGCCGGGTGAGCCTTGAAAAGATAAGTCTCATCATCATATTGCTGGGTGTAAACATTGACCCAGTCCTCGGTATGGCCAACGGTTCCGCGGCCCACGAGCTGCGTGGGGCAAGGTGAGCGACCTCGGGGGTCAGCTTCCTGGTACGATCAGTGTTCTGCAATGGATTAGGTCTATCCCATACCTCTCTCAAATTCCAAAACAAACCCCATAGCGCTACAGCCCTGATGGGTCTTGCTTGACCTGCCAAGTGACCGCTGATAGCGTTGCCAGATTTGTTTTGCGAAAAAAAAGAAGATAACTTCACAGAAATAAGGAATATACGCGTGTACCTAAAAAAAAAAATGCACTGTAGTAGTTAAATGTTGTTATAATAATGTTATTCGCTGTGTGTCCCACTAACTAATTGTACGGTTTTCGGATACACCGAGGTGCCGGGATTTAGTCTCGCAAGAGTTCTTTTACGTGCCGGTAAATCTACCGACATGCGGCTGACGTATTTGATCACCTTGAAATACCATCGGACTGAGCCAGGATCGAACCTGCCAAGTTGGGGTCAGAAGGCCAGCGCCTCAACCGTATGAGTCACTCAGCCCGGTATAATATAATTATACTTTGTTGTATTTTATGTTTCCAGTCGACAATAGTTCCATTTATACGTGGAAAAACATGAAGTACTACTGACGTACATACTGTACTTAGCGGATGATTCAACGGCTTGAAGTAAATTGGTATTACTTCGATTTTCCATGATAAATTCTTGTCATTTTCCACAAACTTGGTTGGTAACGCTACATTGTTTGTGCACTCGCATACTGTATAGTATTTCTTTTGTTTTTTACACACGGAACTATGTAACGGCTGCCTACTTCAGAGACAAGCCACTAGATCTTGTAGTTGTTAGTGTTCGAAATGTATATTTTGTAGGGGGGGAAAAAAAACGCGGTAAAAATCCTCTTATTACAGAATACATATTTCCAAATGAAAAAGTTAATAATACGGGAAAAGTTCAATATGGCTCGAGCTGAGCTGAGCTCGAAGGTCTGCAGACGCGTGGTCAGCGCGACGAATCATCTCGGCCGGTTTTCTTGGCTTTCTAGAACGGGGCCGCTATCTCATCGTCAAATAGCTCATCATCTGTTCTCCCGAAAGCTGAGTCGATCTCGAACCAGTCCTCAGATGCAGGTAATCCATGACCTGGCCGAGAATCGAACCCGGAGCGTAAGGGTAAGAGGCAGGCTCTCTAGCTCTCGATGGCGGGGTCGGCGCTTTCTCAATCTAGGACGTTAAAATCCTCAATTCCTTATCAGAGGGGCTGAAATGGTAACCTTCAGTTAGTAACTTATACTGTAGTGCAGTATTCCACTTCCTTGTCTATTATCCCTTCCACTCTTCCCATCCCCCACACGGCACCTGTTCAGCATAGCAGGTGAGGTCGCCTGGGCGAGGTACTGGTCCTTCTCCGCAATTGTATCCCCAACCAAATGTCTCATGCTCCAGGACCTTGAGGCGGTAGAGGTGGGATCCCACGCTGAGTCCGAGGGAAAAACCAACCCTGGACGGTAAGCAGATTAAGAAAGAAAGAAAAAGAACTACGGTAATTTATTTCGGCCATGTGCCATTGATTATTTGGCTTATTAAAGCTGTTAAATAGTGGCATTCGTTCTGTGTATGGTTCAGCGCGTGATGTGAGTATATACTTGCATCATGGTTCAGCGAAAGGCGTTGCATTCAGGTACATAAATTGCCCGCCGCGTACAGTGCCGATTGTCTCATTATTTGCTGGTAGATGGCGCGTCTGCAGAGAACAACGCCAAAAGCTGTTGTAGTCACTTACAGTACCACGACAGCAGCACTTGCATGCCGACTTTCAGCGCTGAGTTGGGCATGCGGTAAAGTGAAGAACCCATTTCAGCAAGTCTTCATACCGGTATGTCACTGTCATCTTCGGTCTAGCGGAAACCACCTGGGCGCTACCTGTGTCAACACACGCACATTGGTTGGCAATATTTACTTGTAATGTTAGAATTTGTTTTCGTGTTGAAAAAGGGGAGTCATTTCAACTTTTCGAGAGCGTTTTTTTCTTTCAACTTTCGACATTTTTATCGCTTTGTTTATAGTTGAATATATTATCATTTTAGTATGAATTTAATTGAAATGCTTGTAAAATCACAGTATAATTATTTTCGGTAACTAATACCCTCTTTGGTGTAGTGGTTAGTGTGAGGCCCGGGTTCAATTCCCGGCTCTGCCACGAAATTTGACTAGTGGTACGAGGGCTGGAACGGGGTCCACTCAGCCTCGGGAGGTCAACTGGGTAGAGGGGTGATCGATTCCCACCTCAGCCATCTTCGAAGTGGCTTTCCGTGGTTTCCCACTTCTCCTCTAGGCAAATGCCGAGATGGTACCTAACTTAAAGCTACGACCGCTTCCTTCCCTCTTCCTTGTCTATCCCTTCCAATCTTCCCATCTCCCCACAAGGCCCCTGTCAGCATAGCAGGTGAGTCCGCCTGGGCGAGGTACTGGTCCTCCTCCCCATTTGTATACCCCGACCCAAAGTCTCACGCTCCGGGACACTGCCCTTGAGGCGGTAGAGGTGGGGTTCCTCGCTGAGTCTGAGGGGAAAACTAACCCTGGAGGTTAAACGGATTAAGAAAGAATGAATGAAAGAAAGAAAGAACGAATACCTAGGATCCACCCATTTAGCTTCGGCTTAGTAGTCGTTCCAAGTCTTAGTACTCGCGTTCGAAGACATTATTTATTTCATTTGTAGTTTTGAGCACACTATAAGTGACGGAATTTATAGACTAGTGCGCTTCAATTTGCTATAGTAATTTGTCAATTATCATGGCATTTTAAAATTAATACGCGTGTTTCCTGCGTTTGTAAAAAAACACCGTAATCTTGAAAAATATTAGGATACAATAAGAAATATGTAGGAAAGAAAGGTGAAGTTGAAGGTCAGCCTTGTGACCTGGAGATATACGGAACTAAGCCACCGTAGATGATTGACCTCCAGAGAAAATCTCGCCTGTTATTATCGGTCAGCCGGTAAGTGTCGACAAGAGTTTTGGAAGTCCATGCCAGTGCTGTGGATCCAACTCCCCCTATTTTTGCTATAGGGGTTTGATCTTCTGCTGCTAGGTATAAATGTTTTATACCATATCTATCAGGAAGGTCTTAAAAGCAAGACATTAGTTGAAATAGAAGAATACTTTTCAACCTTGAAGCTTGAGACCATCGGGTTTCTGAAGAGTAGGATCATGAAAAGCATAAAAACGAGACAATTTTGACCTTTGCCAACCTACTTTGAAAGAGAATAAACGGTAATCTGAAGAAATCCGGTTGATAAATTCATAATAAGTCCGCCTCTTTGGCGTAGTGGTTAGTGTGATTAGCTGCTATCCCCGGATGTCTGAGTTCGATTTCCGGCTCTGCCACGAAATTTGAAAAGTGGTACGAGGACTGGAACTAGGTCCACTCAGCCTCGGGAGGTCAACGGAGTAGAGGGGGTTCGATTCCCACCTCAGCCATCGTGGTTTTCCGTGGTTTCCCACTTCTTCTCCAGGTAAATGCCGGGATAGTCCCTAACTTAAGGCCACGGTTCCAATCTTCCCATCTCCATCCCTGTTCAGCATAGCAGATGAAGCTGCCTGGGTGAGGTACTGGTCGTCCTTCCCAGTTGTATTCCTGACCCAAAGACTCACGCTACGGGACACTGCCCTTGAGGCGGTAGAGGTGGGATCCCTCGCTGAGTCCGAGGGAAAACCAACCCTGGAGGGTAAACGGATTAAGAAAGAAAGAAACTCCTAATAATGTAATGTATAAAAGGCACAACACTCAGTTCTGGGCCCTGTGATTGCTATCCATAATTCAGTAGCTATGAACGACTAGCGCGACGATTGTGAAGCACCAAATATCTCTCGGAATTACGGTTCTGTGGTTTATATAACTTGATTTTACTGTTTCTTTGAGAACTCGCACACACTTCCCACTTTAATACACATGAGTTACGAGATGGTATTTGCCCCGCTCGTTGGTGGGAGGAGCAGGAAGGAAGCACAGCACACACAACCTGTTGATTCTCCCAAGCAGGAAGTTAACCGGTCGCGGTCGGTGTTCCACGAGGTGGCCGGTACCCGCCCTGTGGGCGCACGTTATAGCTAGAATGGAAAAATAAGGCGACTCTGTAGCTTTGATCTATAGATCATGTTTGGGCTGAGTGCTTTAGACGGTTGACCACAGCATGCTCAAATACTCCAGCCTCGTGTCGGTAGTTTTACCAGCACGAAAAATAACTCTTAACTCTTCTGGGACAAAATTCCGGCACCTCGGCGTCTTCGATAACTGTCAAAGTAGTAGTGGGACATAGTAAGGTAAGGGTGTATTCTGCCCGAAGGCAGGTCCGAACCTCCACAGAGGTGTCCTGAGCCGGAGTTTACGTGCGGTAGGGTGGCCAGTTCCTTTCCGCTCCTCCATTCCCTTGCCCCCCACCAACAGCGCGTGGCAACCCATCCAAATCTTGACCACGCCCAAGGTTGCTTAACTTCGAAAATCTCACGGGATCCGGTGTTTCAGCACGGCTACGGCCGTTGGCAGTGGGACATAAAGTTATTATTATTATTATTATTATTATTATTATTATTATTATTATTATTATTATTATTATTATATCAGGAGATGTGATAAATTAAGCTGATTGCTCTGTGGTGCAGTTGGTCAGTGGTTGGTTCCCTATGCATAAGATAGCGGGAACGATCTCGCCACATGTCGGTGGCGTTTGAAAGTATATGCACACAACTCCCATGATATTGGCTTTCAGCTGTTAAAAACTTATGTGGGAAAAAGTACTGGCTACCTAACTCGGCTCTCTTAATACTATGGAAGCTGTACATTTAAGATCGCGTCGGGGCCACCAGACAAGCATATTTGGCATGTTTTCAAGAAATTTTAGAAATGAGTTGACTAGATAAAATTTAAGGGTGCAAGTAAGCACAGTATATTTAGAGACTCACCAAAAAATCTACAGACTCCCTTTTCTTACCTGATTTGGTGCTTATAGCGAGGCCGACGTGATTCCATGAGAAACCAGTTTTGAATGGGTTCTGTTGGGTCAAATGCGGTGACAGTCCATTCATGTTAATAGTAATTCAATTATTATTTGAAGTAGTACCGTACATCTATGGGTAGATTTTATTCGATTTATGTAACTGAAATCTTTCGTCTTTTCTCAAAGAAGGACACAATATTTCTTTGATGTGACATACCACAGGTTCCTGAAACACGCTCGTTATACTTAATTTCATAAACAAAACTCGCAAATACGTAAGAGACGGCAGACAACTGTTTACAAACGACGCAACGTCGCCTACTCTCTGCACCAGTACGCGCACATTAGTAGCGCCCGGATTCATATGCACTAAAATCTCCAAAAATATGCATGCATATATGCACTAAAAATAAAACAAACTACACCTACCAAACGCATTATTTAATTTTAACCGAGTGTTAAATTGATAAACATGTTTCATTCCTTGTAAAATGATGCATGGCAGTAGGTTATTAACAGTTTTTAAATGTTTTCTGGGGTCAATGACTTTCTGTTGTCGGACAGAATTAAATTATACGCTGATACTGATCGTTCTACGTCGACGGACGTAACTGGGCAATTCTTGTACTCCGGCACTGACTGCTTAGAACATTCTTCTGGCAAAGACTGCCTGATTCCACTTACGTAGTTGCTTTAGATTGAACGTCAGAAAGAAGGAAATAGCTGTTTTTGAAAGTATCATTATCCGTCTGCGACACTGAAAGCACTTTCCTTCATCAGGGAAGGCTTCTCGTGTTGCCAAGGGATGTACAGCATATATAGAGTTCATTAGATTTTTTCATTTCGTTCAGAAATCTTAGATAATCAATCAAACATAAGGGATATATATATGCACTAACGGCCAAAATATACCGAGCTCGATAGCTGCAGTCGCTTAAGTGCGGCCAGTATCCAGTATTCGGGAGATAGTAGGTTCGAACCCCACTGTCGGCAGCCCTGAAAATGGTTTTCCGTGGTTTCCCATTTTCACACCAGGCAAATGCTGGGGCTGTACCTTAAGGCCACGGCCGCTTCTTTCCCACTCGTAGCCCTTTCCTGTCCCATCGTCGCCGTAAGACCTATCTGTGTCGGTGCGACGTAAAGCAACTAGCAAAAAAAAAAAAACCGCTAATGTTCAAAATGTGCACTTGCATATGCGCATATGCTTTTTTTTAAAAAAAAAATCTGGGCCCTACCCATTAGTGAACTAAGATTCCTCGCTGGAAAAATGTTTGCATCTGGTCGCAAATGCGTATGAGAAGGTTCGGGTTCGATTTGTTAAATTATAATTGAGTAAGAGATATCGCAACAATTTAAATATTTGATTCATTCATTGTAGAACGTAATTTTTTCGGCGATTTTCTGTTAAATTCTGTAGCCCATGTTACTGGAATCTTAGGGGCCCGTGGAAATAATTTAGATGCCCGGGGCTGTGTCGGGGCCACGGCCCCAAGTTTTGACGTAGAATATGTGCGAGTGATAGATGAGAAGTATTTCGTTAATATGGGTTTGAAATTGCATTGCAGCTGAGAGCTTGCATTCGGGAGATAGTGGTTTCGAACCCCACTCTCGGCAGGCCTGAAGGTAGCTTCCCGTGGTTTCCCATCTTCACACCAGACTAATGTACCTTAATTAAGGCCACGGCCGCTTCCTTCACACTTCTAGCCCTTTCCTATCCCATCGTCTCCAAAGACTCCATAAGACATAAAGCAAATTATATGTTTTGGACATTTTATTTCTTACTTCTGAACAAATTTACACATGTTAAAGACCTTTTTATCCACCACTGGGGCAGTAGATGTGCTCTACTGGGGCTCCAGCATCGCGGAACTTGCCTCATCACGCTCGACATTGGCGATTTTGGACTTCTTGTAATTCCAACATGTCGCTCTATTATCTTGTCTCTACGTGCCAACTAACCGTCAGACCAGTTCAACCGCGACCTTTCGTTATGGAACAAAAATATTTTCGGAATGTTTTGACCATCGCACCAGTTCGGTATTGCCCGCCATTTATTATCTATATGTTGCGACATTTAGCGAAAGAAATGTATTTTTTGCAGTTCATTCTACCACAATTTTCTCAAATATTTACTATTTGAATTACTTTTTACTGTGAGTAGAACCCACCGAGACGAATCAAACGACATCTCTCATGTCGTGCTACCGTGCCGGAGTTCAGAACTACAATTGCGCCGTTCGGCGATTTTTAATACCGGCACCTCGAAATGGTAGCACTGTAGCATCACCCGATTTCGTCACACCGACGTCACACTCTTGTTGCTGGATACATTGATTCTTTCTCTTTAAAGAGAGACGTCGCACTTGCTGTCTCGAAATGATTTCGATTTTAAAACTGCCATATTTATGTAACGCTTACCGGCCCGAGTTCGGTTCAGAAACTATCGACGTAGAATACGTCTAAGATCAGTTGTTTCTACGTTACGTGGAAATAAAGAGCATTTTTTTTTACATAAAATGTTTTTTTTTAAATAATGATTTGTTGCTGGACCGAGTGGCTCAGACGGTTGAGGCGCTGGCCTTCTGACCTCAACTTGCCACGTTCGATCCTGGCTCAGTCCGATGGTATTTGAAGGTGCTCAAATACGTCAGCCTCGTGTCGGTAGATTTACTGGCACGTTATAAGTAAGTAAAAGTAAAACATCTCTTTATTGCCCACCCTAGTATACACCATCGGCTTACAGGCAATAAAGACAACAAAACACACAGAAACAGAAAAAAAACAATATCTGATCTATGTCTCTTAAAACCACTAACTACATACCCTAACTAATTTGGTGGCGTCGCCCAGGCGTATCACCAGACCATGGCTGCGCCACCCTACACTAAACAAACAAAATCTACTATATATCTCTTAATACTACTTAACTCTATAAAACTACTTACTCCATACTCTAATTTGGTGGCGCTGCAGAGGCGGATTTCCAGACCATAAGCTGCACCACCCTTCACTAAAACTAATATTCTACTAACTACAACTACGTAACAAAAGAAAAAAGAGACAACTGGCTGATCGCGGTATCCCCCGGTAATGAGGGAACCCCTTCCATCCATGATACCGCTATCAGCCACTGGCACGTTATAGAACTCCTGCGGAACTACATTCCGGCACCTCGGCGTCTCCGAAAACCGTTCAAGTATTTAGTTAGACGTAAAGCCAAAAACATTAAAAATTAAAAAAATATTATTAATACTTTCTTTTCCGTCCCACCGACACAGATAGAATAACAGCCGAGGGGATTCGTCATGCTGACCACACAAACTAAAACTAATATTCTACTAACTGCAACTAACTAACAAAAGAAAAAAAAGAGACAACTGGCTGATCGCGGTATCCCCTGGTAATGAGGGAACCCCTTCCATCCATATTACTGCTATCAGCCACTGGCACGTTATAGAACTCCTGCGGAACTACATTCCGGTCATGTAGTGCCATGGGGTCGGGTCGGTCGACACAGATAGGTTTTATGGCTACGATGGGATAGGAAAGGGCTAGGGGTGGGAAGGAAGGTACTGTCCCAGCATTTTCCTGGTGTGAAAATGGGAAACCACGGAAAAACATCTTCACGGCTGATGACGGTGTGATTCGAATCCACTATCTCCCGAATGCAAGCTTACAGCTGTGCGACCCTAACCGCACGGCCAACTCGCTCGGTAAAATATATTTTATGTAACACATTGGAAAAATAACGTTCGAAAAATAAGGAAGTCCGGTTACAAAACGTACCAGTTTTGATCTGTTCTATCATCCCAACAAACTTGATTATTGAACTTTGTTACCTTCATTACAAGAGGCAGCGAACCTGGTTATGAATGTTTAACAGTACCACCTCTGACCTTGTGACACCTCAAAATCTACAGACCGTTTGACTAACAATATTCTAGACAGACCGAGGGACCATTAAGAGTATAATAAATACGGCCGTGATAGGTCTTGTCTTTCGTAATTTTGCAATTATAATAGATTGCACGTGATAGCAACTCCCGGACGTTCCTTTTACATGCAAGTCCTTGATAGATATGATCCATGACGATTGTAGTTACCACTATGAAAGTGAACTGTTGGATTGAGTGGCGGTATCCCCAGCTGTATGTTAAATGATACGTGAATTACATGCTATTACATCAAGCATTAGAAATACAATTCAGTATCGGAGCGTGTTTTACTGAAGTACTATCTCGGGATCATTTTCCTCCTTCACTAAGTCCACCTAGAAGATTGATGTACGGGAAACGCATGAACTGCTACATCAGGAACAAAGGCAAGGGCACGTGACATGGGAAATTTGGGGGTAGCATGGATGAGTACCGAAGCAATTCTTGGGAGTATTTTGACTGCGTGGTACAAGAGACGGGTTCGAATCCCATAGCCGCGCGTTGGCGGCCATGCAATGGTTTTCTGTGGTTTCCTGTTTTCACACCAGGCAAATGCTGCGGCTGCACCTGAATTAAGGTCATGGCCGTTTCCTTCCCACTCTTAGCCCTGTCCTATCCAATTGTCACCATTAAACCTATTTATGTCGGTGTGACGTAAAACAAATAGAAAATTATGATTGAGAAGCAATGACTCATTTCTTCTTTCTGTTTCCTGGAATTTCCCCAGTTATTCGGGGTCGGCACTAAATGAGGAATTGGCACAGTTTTACGACCGGTATCCTTCTCGGCGTCACTATTCACTACCTGCCGTTGCTGGCGATATTAGTGTTTACAGTGCACTGTAGGCCTACCTTCTGGTATAAGCTAGAACAAGTGTTTTACTTTCATTGATCTGTATGTCTCACCCATGACTGACATTGTGACCGTGACTGAGGTATGAACGATACTAGTAATGCCATACCAGTCCCTGCTATGAATGATGGGAAAATGTTGTGTGTAGGGTCGGGTGGTGCATTTCAGTGCGTTTGGCAGATTGATATGCAATAGCAACTTACGGCCTGGTGAGGAAACCAGTGGGAAACTACTTCACTCATTTGCCTTGCACGCTTCTTCAGTGACTTGTAGGCTATCTATGACTGCTGCTGGCAGTGGATCCAACGAACCTTAGGATTGAATAACCAACAAACGAACGAACGTTATCTACAGTCCCTGTTTTGATGCGTGTTTTATTGTCGCTTGCTAAATTTTCCTGTATCATTCGTCGAGGGGTTGCGACTCTTCTTCTCGAATTGTATTTGTAGGGACTTGTTGATCTCCTTGAAACTACAGTCACCTTTTGTAGAAAAAGGAATAATCTAATGATCTATGGTTGAGGCTCTGTGAACAGAGGTCGTACATGATACAACTTACATCGGCCTCGTTAGATGTACGACAGAACACTTACAGATTCACGATGCACGGCACGGCACGGCACGGCACAGCTGTGGCCCCAATTCGCAACCCGACTTGCTCCTAATAAGGTCTGCTCGAGACTCCGGAGCATTATGGGTAACCTCCTTCAGATGTTCTCTCACCCTAAAACTTCGAAACTCGATCGTCTGGAATATTGGGCTCACAGGGTTTCTTTAACATTTTGTTTTTGTTTTGCTGCAGTAACACTTAAAAGCGGAATGGAAGTAAAGGGTGAAGTGAGACTCCCAGATACTACTGCCAAAGCAAAGTCACCTCCGTACGGGGCGTGAAGGCCCTTGGAGGAGTGGAAGGTGAAGGCTTCCACCATTGTTAACCTCGGTACGTGATGGAGTAGAGTGGTCAGCTTTACGCCCGGCCGCCTTTGCCCCCAGGAATTAACCTGGTACTCATTTTTGGTGTAGGCTGAGTGAACCTCAGGGGCATATGCACCTCCGGAAGTGGAAATCTCGTTTCTTAAATTTTACGACTTCCTGACGGGGATTCGAACCCACGTCCTTCCGGGCGAACCGAGCACGCCTTTAAGGGGCCCATAGACGTGCAATATTATTGCGCAAAATGGATTGTACAATATATTGTTAGCTGTCCACAGACATACAATATTATTGCACAACAATCGGGTTTGTGCAATAAATAGAATCGTGTGGATATAATATTGCTGGTTGTGCAATATATTGTGCAAAAGCGGTCATAGACGTACAAAATGCGTGGCAATATATGGTGAGTCCATGCCGGTATTTTGTTTGGCGAACACTCTTTCCTGTATCACGATGCCGCTTCACTTCCTTCCGGAAGTTTGTACGCAGAGAATGACTTAAAAAAAAAAAAAACTTCTTGCTTGTCGGCGTTCGGGTATTTTTCGCGATATTTCTTAATAAGCACCTCGTTCTGTTCGCCTTTTTTAACGCGGAAGGCTTCGATAAGCTGCAAAAACTTTTTCACTACCTGTTTGTCTGCCATCACGATACGCTCTCCCCCACTTGTTGATACCAACTGGCGGGAGGACGCGATATTGTACAATATTGCCAACACACGACACAGTATTTTGTGATTTGCGCAATATATTTCAAACTCTTTTGATTTCGTACAATATATTGCACAATCCATCAATATTAAATACACACTATCAATTATACTGCACAAACCCCGATATTGCGCAAAAATATTGCACGTCTATGGGCCCCTTATTACCGCCTCGGCCAGTCAGCCCCTAGATACTACCGCCAGGGATAAGAAAACTATACGATCCAGGGGCATTAAAGCATAATGGGGTAGTAGATGTAATGATCCTACCTGATAATGCGTTTTCTAAATGCTTTATTTCGCAGTTTGTTTAATAACACAGTATAATTTCGTGTGGCTACTTCTAGCCTGGTGCATCCCTTATAAAGCAGACCCTCCGGCGAGGGTGCGACATCTGCCGTGTATGGGAAAATTTGTGTTTCGTGTGGAGGAGGATAATGTTGTGTGTGAGTTGGAGGAATGTTGGAGACAAAACAAATGCCCATTCCCCGAGTTGAGAGAATTAACTGTTAAAGACTTATCTCCCTCGCCACGACCGGAAATCGAACCCGGGGCCCCGAGGACCGAAGGGCAAGATGCTGACAATTCAACCATAGAGCTGGACCTTCCCGTTCTAGTAAATTGCTATGCGATAAACATTCCACTTCGTGTTTATATTGAATCTGTTTGAACATATGTATTACCTTCAACTAATTGTAGTACCGATTGGCATTTGTCCCCGACGATGCCGATTAATAATCATACGATAATACAATGCCAGTCTACTTCTCGTCGTATACGTACATTCACATCTTTGTAAGCATCAAATGAGTATTAATATCTCTCGCACGATGCCGTAGTTACTCGTGCAGATCTCGGAGAATGTGTGGTGGGGAATTGCCCTCTATTTTTATTATATCCGTATTTGTCTGGGTCACTGCGATTGTTGATTTCCTGGCCTTAAATTATGAACTGATCTCAATATTTTCCTGACGTGAATGTGGAAAAATTTGTGTTGAAGGTTTCACTTACGATAACCGCTATCTGGGATCGAACTAGTATACGTTGGTTCTCAAGTTAACTTAAATTGGAAACACCTCTTGTTTAAATCTGGCGTCTTCATTTCTTACGTTTACTCGTGATTTATATTGTACAATGTTGACACGTCTGAACATGTAAGTGCAGATGGCTTCATGTTCTGATTCGTTCGCTTGAAAAGCATGTACTGGGACGCGGATGTTCCTTGGGCCATTGTGTTTGTGAAAGAATGGTAGGGCAGACCCACGGTTCCCATCTTTACACGCCGATGTAATACGACCCACATTTTCAGGAGATGTTATTTTATAGAATACTGCTCTTCTCCTTGCTAATCCTCCACTGCCTGAATCAAGATAACCAACTTCTTGAGGGTCGAAGGAAATGTCTTGATAGTCGGGAAGCGAGGAATCTTCTCCATTTAGAAAAAAAAAATTAAGGAAGTACTTGATGATAGAGATATGATTCTCTGATTGTAGGCTTAACAATGTGAGAGGAAATGAATTAACATTTGACATTTTTATTTTTAGTTACAGGAACTTATTTTAAACTTAATATCAGGTGATCTTGTAATTGAAGATTGATAAGAAAATAGGAGAGACAGACCATGATTTCTTAAATACGTCTTTAAAGTCGTTCTAGCGCCTTCTTCGGCAGTGGGAAAGGGGAGGAACACGCCTAGGAAGGAAGCGATCGTGGCGTTAAAAGTAGGCGCACAGCTCCAGCATTTGCCTGGTGTGAAACTGAGATACTATTGAAAACTGTCATCAATGCTGCCGACAGTGGGGCTCGAACCTACATTCTCCTGAACGGTGGACTTGCGTATGTATAGGTACACATAAATGAGTAAAACAGCGCTGAAACTACCTGAAGATAGATACAGCATGACCCAAAAGTCCGTTAACATTTCATGAGGCAATACTTCACGGAATATTAGAGGTAGAGAAGTAATATGGCACACGTGATTGGCATAACATGAGGTTTTATTGACACCAAAATAAAGTACATAAGAAGTCGCAAGTCTACCGCGATCGTCCGACCTCATTAGGGATGCTAAAATACAACATCCGACGGCAATTTCTTACCGTACCTTCGTTTATGCTGTACAGTGCTGTTGAATAATAATAATAATAATAATAATAATAATAATAATAATAATAATGATGATGATAATAATAATAATGTTATTGGCTTTACGTCTCACTAACTACTTTTCGGTTTTCGGAGACGCCGAGGTGCCGGAATTCTGTCCCGCAGGAGTTCTTTTATGTGCCAGTAAATACAGTGCTGTTCACAACATTGTCCCTCGACTACAGGTATTGATTGTTACGCTACTTATTGCTTGTACATCGTATGAAGCGCTATCTGTTGGTAATTTTGTGTACTGTATTTCGGTGTCCACAGAACCCCATGTCATGCCAATCATATGCGTCAATTATTACCTGTCTACCTCCAATATCCCGTGCACTAGACTATTGCCTCGTCAAATGTTAACGGACTTTTGGGTAACCCTGTTGAAAGAGGATGCTAAATGTATTGTGCATGGTTTCGCTTGCCAGAATCTGTCATTACGCATGTCCGTTAAATTTTCAGTTCGGAGGTTGATTGGATCTACAAATAGCATCAAATGTTACACAGTTATAGGGGAACCACAAAAACTGATGGCAGCAGCATGATCAGGCGTACAAGGCATGATTAGCAGGTTTGCCATTGCTTTCTTCACTGGACCGGGAAGTGGTTTTGCAGCACGACCGATCCCGTGAGTATTACCTTTCAAACATCCAGATGTACTAATTGTCCTCGGAATGTCATTACTCAGCACCACTCACACCTCAGTAGCTTCTGTAATGTCACGGTCATAAATGAGGCTGAGACTTCGGTGGAAGCTACATTTTGCTCTGGCCTGAGCCAAGAAACAGTGCAAAAAAATACATCTATGAAGAAATGGCAATAGAGATCATTGCTCATACAGAGCATAAAGAGACGGTCCAAGCTTTTCAATTGTTTTATAAACACAGTCGAACCTCAATATCCCGAACCTCCATTACTAGAATTTTCAATATCTCGAAGTAACTTAAATTTCTCGGCCGTTTATCATATTCTTCATGTGTATTCATTTCTCTGTTACTCGAAATTCGGTTACACGAATTTCTCGAAGCAAACCTTTCCTCCCTTGAAGCAACTCGAATTTTGTGCAAGATTAACTGTGCAATACGACATTTGTGCTTTGTGAGGAACTGTTAGTAAGTAAACAAAGGTTTACAGTGATGCTGGGAGCTAATATGATGGGAACAGAAAAACTAAAACTTCTAATGATCGGAAAATCGGCGAAGCTTCGCTGTTTCTCGGATGTGAATCAATAACCGATCACGTACGAAAGCAACCCCCTAAGTCGCGAACGACAAGCTCCATCTCGGCTGCGTGGTATTAACGACAAGTTTCAACGTGAAGGAAGGAAGGAAGGAAGGAAGGAAGGAAGGAAGGAAGGAAGGAAGGAAGGAAGGAAGGAAGGAAGGAAGGAAGGAAGGAACAAACAGAAGATACTAACGGACGTTTTCCAAAGGTGTTAACAGAGTTAGGTTCCTTGTATCACTACTGTATGTACTATATCTTGTCTTCTAAAAAGCTACTATAATAAGGGTTGTAATTAAATTGAAGTGAGGTTAGTATCCAGTACTACGGAGATAGTGCGTTCGAACCCCACTGTCGGCAGCCCTGAAGATGATTTTCCCTGGTTTCCCATTTTCACACCAGGAAAATGCTGGGGTTGTACCTTAATTAAGGACACGGCCGTTTCCTGTCCCATCGTCGCGTCTGTGCGACGTAAAGCCAATAGAAAAAAAACAAGAATTGTTGACCACACAAGACAACAGAAGGAGATGAAGTGGAGTATAGCGTTGGCCAAACAAGCGTTCATCAAGGAAAGAAATTTGCTGGGAAATAAACACACCGATATTATAGTAAGAAAGTGCTACTATGTGGTTGTGAATCCTGGACATTTACCAAACAAGACAGGAACGGACAGGAAGCTTTCGAAATGTGGGTCTGGAGACGAGTGCTGAAGATTAGCTGGACAGAAAGGAGACCCATTGAAAGCTTCCGCACAAAATCAAAGGCAAGAAGAAAACTACTCACAATGAGAGGAAATACACGGTCAAATTCCTTGGGTAAATGCTGCGAAACAACAGCTTCCTGACCGACCTTATTCAGGAAATGGTTCTAGGAAAGCGAGGGCGAAGAAGACAAGAACCAAGAACCTTGGAGGTTTGTTCCCCCTGTGGGTGGGGGCGGTAGAGTAACACCCACAGTATCCCCTGTATATCGTAAGAGGCGAATAAACGGGGCCCCAGGGCCTCTCAACTTGGGAGCGTATGTTTGCGACCACGGGGCCCTTAGATGAGTCCTAACATTGCTTCCACTTACTTGTGCCAGGCTCCTCACTTTCATCTATCATATCCGACCTTCCTTGGTCAACTCTTGTTCTTTTCCGACCCCGACGGTATTAGAGCACTCGAGGCCTAGGAAGTCCTTCATTTTCACGCCCTCCATGGCCCTTGTCTTTCTTTGGCCGATACCTTCTTCAAAGTGCCGGATCCCTTCCATTTTTTTCTCTCTGATTAGTGTTATGATGGTTGCATAGTTGTACTTCCTCTTAAAACAATAATCACCACTATTACCACACCACCACGTCAGAATAGACCTTCAGGTCTGGTGGTAAATATTTTGATATACTACCTAGCATAGTGTTAGTGTTAATGTTTCCCTGTTTCAACTCATACCTCATTTCGATCTTTTCGCTTTAAGATAGGCACTGAATAAAATTATTTAAAATAAAGATTCTGTTTTTAAAACAAGCTGTACAGCTTTTATGAATCGGTTTAAGAGTGATTTTTTTTTTTTTTTTTTTTTTTTGGGTGAACACTGATTTAGATCTTTAAAGCCACTAATCCTACTTCCTTGCTTACTCTTCGGACACACTATGGCAAGGTCAAACGAGGTAAAGATTTGATACGATTGCATCTTAGGCTTAATAGAGCATTTACATTTAGAATCATCTTGCTTTCTGCATCTACGGGTAATGTGACTCATCATTTGTCTGCTGAGCCCTACGTGTCGTGTGTTACAGTCACCCTCGGTCCCAAGAATAGAAGTCAGTGAGTGGCTGAGTGTCGAGGAACCTTCTTGGAGTAAAAAGAAAGAGAAACGATAAGACAGTTGAAGGGCGGGCTATGTGTGCACTTACCTCATTATCATACAGCCCGAGAGAGCGTTGAACTGTTACAAGTGTGGTCTTCAGAAGGAACCAGACTCATACGGTGCCAGCGAACACTTCATTGATGCCTTAAGATTTATGTCGGAGATTTTATCTCATTGAATTTTTAAGATGACCTTCAATTTTGTAATATACAGTAGATGTCTGGAAAGTATTCGTAATAGAAGTACTATGTAGTAATTCCTTGCAGATGTTGAAGATATTAGGGGAGAGGGCTTCTAACAGTTAAGAAATTAAGAACTTCCATGGGAAAAAATTATTAAATAATAATGTTATTTGTTTTACGTCCTGTTAAGCACTTTACGATTTTCGGAGACACCCAAATGCCGGAATTTTGTCTCGCAGGAGTTCTTTTACGTGATTGTAAATATGTCGAGTCGAGGCTGGCGTATTTGATCACCTATAAGTACCTTCAGACTGAGCTGGGATCGAACCCGCCAACTTACTTTCAGAAGGCCATCGCTTCTACCACCTGCATCACTCAGTGTAGCGGAAACCTATTAAGTACGTACTTGTAGACTTTTTATAACTTCCAAAAGAGTGTACGTATGTAGGTGTTCGTATGAGGACCAGACTACTGTACGATAAGGGATGAGAAGTGGACACAAGATAACGTTGTATATTGTACAGATTTTAGTACAAAATAATAACTTAGTTTAGGGAATTCCACGTACAGGTTATTAGTCTCACGTTTTAAGAGTTACTATCCGTGAGAGTTTTGGGCAAAGAAATTGGAAGAGCATAGCAGACGGAAGAATGAGTTCCCTTAGTGTTGTAAACTTAATTGGCCGTCAGTATTATCAAGATCGGAAATAAACAAATTTGATCAAAGACCAGCATGATATAAAATTTCATGTTTAATACAGTGTTAGGTTTTATTCTTTCATGCAATATTTCTTTTCTTCTTTCTACATTAAACATGAAGCATATTCGAATTCCGGTATCATGATTGATACTCAGCTACTTATATGTTCTAGTCGCTCTAGGTGGAACATCTGCATTGTTTTACAATTACTTGTTCGTGATTTCAATTCTAAGCACTGAGCGAGTTGGCCGTGCGGTTAGGGATGGGTTTGAATCTCACCGTTGGCAGCCCTGAAGATGGGTTTCCATCGCTTCCTATTTCTACACCAGACAAAAGCTGGGTCTGTACCTTAATTACGGCCATGGCCACTACCGTCCAAATTGTAGCCCTTTTGTATCCTTGCGTCGCCGAAAATCTTCGATGTGTTATTGGGACGTTAAACCACTAGCGAAAACATTAAAAAATTAAAAGAAATAAATAAATTCTAAGCGAAGAAATGAAAGAACCAACTCTCCAACTATTAAGTTTTGTACCTTCATTGTATGCACACTCTTTAAATTTATTACAATAGTGTCAAACTCTTCACCTGTGCCCTCTCGTCCTTTATCGCGCGCGCTTATATTTTCAAGTTATAATCTTCGAATTGTTCGATTGTGTTATATTTTCCAATATGAAGTTTATTTAATAATTTGTTTGCGAATGCATGATTCTTAATGAAAACAAAACAAAGGTGGTACCACAATAGTACTTTAAAAATAAGAAATCAAATCAAATTAAAAAAAGTAACTGTTACATTGTTTAGAACGTCACAATAAACAAGCATTTTATCTAGACCGAAAACCAGTTTTTGATTGCATGTTTCTCAAAACGTGGAGGGATTTAAGAAATAGTCTCTCTTTGTTCTTTTGCTACTCATAATTTTGATGATAAATGTACCTCACAATTGCCAAAGTAGAGAAGCCATTCGCACTTAAGTACGTTGTTGAAAATGGAATTAGGATCTTCAGTGCATTTTGGTTCCATGTTTGGAATTCAATATATAAATGATAAATTATATAAATCATAATTATGTTACTGTATTATTATTATTATCTTGATTTATGAATTTCATTTTCCGTATTGACATTTACCAATCTTCATAAAAGGAAAGAAAAATTCCACCTAATCAATACATTTATTTTCTTGTAAAGTATTACAATCTAGGACCGGTTTCGACCCTTCAGCCCAAGGGCATGTATATAATAGACAAAGTTTTGTAATTTTAATTTTTAATTTTAACACAACGCTTAGAAATTTGTAAGTTTTTAAGATAAGTTTTCACTGAAAATTATGAAACAATATATCATGAAGGTCTTTCAGAGGTATAAGATAGAAATGCAAATGTGATTCTGATATAGCTGAGGATGACCTATGAAGGGTCGAAACCGGTCCTAGATTGTAATACTTTACAAGAAAATAAATGTATTGATTAGGTGGAATTTTTCTTTCCTTTTATGTATTATTATTATTATTATTATTATTATTATTATTATTATTAGGGCTGGACAAATCATAAAATAATCTAGCCGGTAATTATTTTGAAAATACCACTGTTCTGCTAATTTTGTCGGCTCAAAATCTTCAAGATATGGGCCATTCGCATTGATCATCATTGGGTGTTGATTCAAGCCATGTGTTTGCAGTGAAGATCTCAGTCGTAAGTGGATTCATATTACTAAACACTTTTGACACGAAGCAGTTGACGTTCGCAGCACTGTAACAATGCTGATGGGTTTCCTGTGAAAAGGAAATATTTCATTCAACTTTGACAACTAGATCATGTAGTAGTTAACTTCTACGCAGTTACTTTAAAATTTGTACCAAGACCGACCGCTTAGTTGCTCGATGTAATGGTTACGAATATATATTATATATATCGATTGCTCATTTTGATTCTGGTTAACGTTCAGTTATAGCTGCACGTAACCGCTTGTAAACCCTACAATCTCAGTCTTTAGATACGCTGGAAAGAAGGCATTAACAAAACAAAACTAAAACTGTTTTATTGTTAACACCACAAAATTAAATGTAGATGGTATTGTTTCTAGAGTGGGAAGAAATTCCGAAAATATAGTGTTGCCTGCAGACTGGTAATTAGCAATCACTAAATTTTAGACGCCTATATAGTTTCTCGTCACCATGGCGATCGGTCGCTGTTTCCAGCCCTTCTGTTATTATTATTATTATTATTATTATTATTATTATTATTATTATTATTATTATTATTATTATTATTAACTATTTAACGGGGGAAGAAATCCTTTCACGGCCTCCTTCCAAACCCTTCGCATTTTCCTTGTGGGTCGCACCCCATACTTTGGTATCGAATGATTTAGATCATCTCGATTGGTTCCAGTATTGGACAACTTCGGGTACGGGTGGTAAAATCTTCCTTCTGTTTCCGTTTCGCCTCGTGAATCGTTCAGAGATTGATGCAAGGGTAGCGAGTGAAGAAAAAGGAAGGGAAGATCTTCTCAGGATGTCTGCTGGTCGAACTCTAGCTCATTGTTCTCCCATTTCCTGGAGAGTGTGATGTAGGAAGTTGATAGCTACAGTACATCTTTCAACTCGTTTACATAACCCAACACAATGGTGAACAGCTGATGTCCGTGTTCCGCGTTGTAATGACATCTGCAGCCGACCATATCCGCGTTCATCGTGTTCAGCCTTTCGAAAGCAAACACTGATTATTTTAATGTCTATCAGGAGTACAACACCTGGGTAGTTACGAAGGGATCAGAAACCACAAACCGCAAGCTGTATAAGCATGTGAAATAGCAGTAAAATAAGTTTGCCGTAAGTTGGGAGATGGTAACACTTTTAACAAAGGAAAGTCCTTGGAGTTAGAAATCGATTTAAATAATAATAATAATAATAATAATAATAATAATAATAATAATATGGTCTTAGCTACCGTATGCACCGATATTGATTTGAAACAGTTTAGACTGCCTGCCTGTCAGTTTCCTTTCTAAATACATTACTACCCATAACCACTCAGTCCAAATAACTTTCAAGCCGTATAAGTCAAGGATTTCTTCTTGTAAACTGTTTAGCATTTCTGATGACTTTCTTCTTACCTACTTGCTCTACTATGAAGATCTGGTAGTCAAGCTGTTGTCGCTGGATAGGAGGGTGGAGATTGAGCAGGAGAATGGCCAGATGGCTCTCTTGGTCACGGTATGGCACGATGATGGCCATCTTGTAACGCACGACAATCTTAAGGATGATAGTGCCCTCCGGGTTCAAGAGCTGGGAACTACTTCTCCAGTTCAGCCAGAGGAGCATCGTTTAATACCCTAATGGCACCCACTGTAAAAATAAGTAGCATGTCATATGTAAGGCCCAATACAGTGGATATCCATTTCATTTCAATATGTTAAAAATGACTCAAATGTTTTTCAGTTTTTAAAAACTTCGACCATATAGCTCCTCTATTTGTAGTACTTCCTTTCAGTGCGCATGCAGTGTCATAGAGATTGACTGTCTATTTTAAATTATTAAAGAAAGAAGTTTGTTCACCAGAAAGCATATTGGAACTTAATTAAGGAGTATATGTTCAAAAGGTGCTGTTTCCACTTCAAGAAAAGAAAATCAGTATTTCATCCACATGCATTTCAATAGTTGAATACTATCGAGTCTCATTAATAATCCAGACCAGAAAGATGCAATTCCTTAGCTGGGCTGAGTGGCTCAGACGGTCGAGGCGCTGGTTTTCTGACCCCAACTTGACAGATTCGACCCTGACTCAGTCCGGTGGTATTTGAAGGTGCTCAAATACGTTAGCCTGGTGTCAGTAATTTTACTGGTGCGTTAAAGAACTCCTGCGGGACTAAATTCCGGCACCTCGGCGTCTCCGAAAACCGTAAAAGTAGTTAGTGGAACGTAAAGCAAATACCTGGCATTATTATTATTATTATTATTATTATTATTATTATTATTATTATTATTATTATTATTATTATTATTATTATTATTATTTAAAGTTATATGTTACACGACCGTGGGTACATTTCATGTGCCTTTTATTATACTTTTCTTGAGTTTTCCCACAACTTTCTGACGATGGAAATACCTTTTCAACATTCGACCAGGTGGCAGAGGAACTGGTAATCTATTGGGTAATCAGTTGATGAATTTTTTAAAACACAGGTGTCACTAGTGACCATTTACATGGCGACATCCTACGATATGGAGTGCTGAATGAGATTTTTAGCTGTTCCAAACATCAGATTACCTCTGCCAGGTTTGATCTTGATTCTGAGACAGATGTGCAAGGCGAGCTTTCGAAAATATTATCTGACACTTGTCATTTACAAGGTCCGTGGGCCTCTTATCAGTTTGCGAATTACGCGTTCTTTATCGGAGAAAAGGGATTATATACTGATAAGTAATTGAATTAGAGATAGCTGCGTTTTAGCGAAATGTCTCTACGGTAGGCTGGGTAAATACGGGGTGTCTCATCTAAACTAAGAACGTCGGAGCAGCGTTTTTGCTCTCCGGTGCGTAAGCTGCAGCATGGAAGGCGCGCATAGTACTTGACCTTGCAAGCAGCCTGCACGTCTTCGATCTGGCAAGCATCAGTCGCCAGTCTGAATCTCAGCTGTTAACATGGTGGGACAGTTATCATTGCAACATCGTAGTTTCGTATGTAAAAGTTCTGGTTTCATCTTAATGCTCGTGTGAACAATCCTAACTCTCGTTATTGGCGTGCAGAAAATCCTATTTTGAAGTGTCTCATTATAATAGGATGATAGGTGTTCGGTGTGCTGTTAGTGCAAGACGAATAATTTGGGCCTATTTTTTCGAGACGATAGTAAATGCAGAGAGGTACCAAGATTACATTTTGACGCCTTTCTTCCAGCAGTTACCGGAAGATGAAAAATCGCGTGGGTGGTTTCAGCAAGATTCAGCCCCTGCTCATACAGCAGAAGATTTCCTTCTCACAATCTTGTTCAAGGGGCGATTCCCGGCCGCGTCGGGTATTTTAACCTTAATTGGTTATTTCCACTGGCTCGGGGGCCGGGCTGAGTGGCTCAGACGGTTAAGGCGCTGGCCTTCTGACCCCAACTTAGCAGGTTCGATCCTGGCTCAGTCCGGTGGTATTTGAAGGTGCTCAAATACGGCAGCCTCGTGTCGGTAGATTTACTGGCACGTAAAAGAACTCCTGCGGGACTAAATTCCGCCATCTCGGCGTCTCCGAAAACCGTAAAAGTGTAGTTAGTGGGACGTAAAACAAATAACATTATTATTATTACTGGCTCGGGGACTGTGTGTGTGTGTGTGTGTGTGTGTGTGTGTGTGTGTGTGTGTGTGTGTGTGTGTGTGTGTGTGTGTGTCGTCCTTAAGTGGAAAATAAAATAAAAACAAGGAAAGTGAGAAAAATAAGAAAAGAATCGTAATTAAAAACAAAGTGGTAAAGAAAAAAAGGAGATGCTACCGGTTACTAACCAGATATCTCTAATTCCATTGCTCGGGATTGTAAAATCGATATAGTTCTTTGTGAAAGCACAGATAGAGATGACACCATCTAATTCATGTTTGATAGGGTTAATTATTCAGAAAGGCATGTATTGAAGCCATAATGACTGGCAGCAACGAACTACACTCCACAATTCTACGTAGACATACAGTACTTACACACTACTGTATGTTCAAAGTATTGTGACAACAGAATACTGCAGCAAAGTTCATTTGAATTGTGACTGCTTAAAATTACAGAAAAAATATGCCATGAAACTTGGAACAAAGTCATTCTCTGACCTATAACCGTTAATTGTGATTATTGGTTTAAGGGAAAGTAGAAATATCATACTTTCTTAATAATTGGAGAAAGAGATGAGGTTCGACATATAGAAGAATGAAGATATCGGTTAACAAAGAGAAGGTTCACGAATAGGGAAAAATGAAAGACTCGATTTGGAAATTCCATCGGAGAGTTGATCAAGATTGGTCGGACAGGAAACCTGATAGAGAGGAACCTGGCACAATGAGAGCTGGGATCACTTAGTCGTTACACCGAGAATAACAGACTCCTAGTCTGATGCTGTCTCTTGACGCAGTTTTTGCACCTGTCTCTTGGCACAGGTCAGAACAAAATGTAGCTTCCACCGAAGCCTCGGTCTCATTCACAGCTGTAACAGTATGGAAAGGGCTGAGGTATGGTTGGTGCTGAGTAATGATATTGGGAGCACGACTAGTGCGTCTGGATGTTATGAAAGGCAATACTCGTCGGGTCAGTCGTGCTGCAATAGTAGTTTCTAGTCCAGTGAGGGAAGCAGTGGCAAACTAAATCACTTCTCATCATGCTTTATTCTCGCTATCAGATTTTTCTTTTTCCCTACAACCGTATAACCTCTGGAGGCGCTTTTCTGAGGATCCAACCAGCCTCCGGGCTGAAGACTTAATAGACAGTGGAAGACAAGTGACTCCTCCGAAACCACCCAACGTTGGGCACCATTACAATAGGTGAGGGACACAGAAGCTGACTGGTTGCAGTATGAAACAGGATGTTCATAAATAAATGATATTCAGTGAAGGATGGAGCGATAGAAAGGACATTGACTTCGTGGCACCTGTAAACTTGCATTCGGGAGATGACCTTTCTTTCGACTTCCAACACTTTCTTATCCTATCGTCGCCGAAAACCTATCCGAGTTAGTGCGACGGTAAACCGCTTAGAAAACACAACAACAATTCCTGCCATTACCACCTGACTAATGTGTATAGCCTCCGTGGCTCAGGCGGGAGCGTGTCGGCCTCTCACCGCTGGGTTCCGTGGTTCAAATCCCGGCCACTCCATGTGAGATTTGTGCTGGACAAAGCAGACGTGGGACAGGTTTTTCTCCGGGTACTCGGGTTTTCCCTGTCTTATTTCATTCCACCAACACACTCCCATTTCATCTGTCAGTCATTAATCAGTGCCCCAGAGGAGTGCGATAGGCTTCGGCAGCCGGCACAATTCCTATCCTCGCCGCAAGATGGGGCTTCATTCCATCCCTGACCTGGTCACTGACTGCAAAACAGGTTGTAGGTTTTTACCACCTGACGTAATATGTACTCATTCGTAATTGGGAATACGATTGAAGAAAAAAGGGGGTTGTGTTTTTAAGAAGAGAAATTACTCGATCATTTTCCCAGCTTTAAAATATGGAATCGTCGGAAAATCATATCGATGGATGATAGCGGATTTCGAACTCATTGACTTCCACATTGGTCATAATTTAACGTGTTAAATGTCCCGGGTCGGTAATAGCACATACATTTCATACCCACAAGTACCTGAATATGTCACCGGCCCTAAATGAACCGATAACTAGTCTCTGGGAGAAAAGTCTCATCAGATGTTACAATTTCTCTCACAGCAATAAGAACCTTAGAAGTTTCTCTTCTAAAGGTAGGTAAACTGCTTACAACACAGCTGTACACGAGTTAAAAAATAATCATCATTTGATTAACTGCTGTACAATTAACTTCAACTGAATGTGGTAGCGGTTGAAAATACAGGATCTCCTCTAACATCCCTCCATCGGCAGAGAAGTTAGCTTAAAGTGCGCTTTGGGCTCTACTGTTATCCGTGTCCCTACTTTCTTGGTTCATTGGTTGTAGGGATAGAGTTTACGAAATTCGCCACATTATATTATATTATATTATATTATATTATATTATATTATATTATATTATATTATATTATATTATATTATATTATATTATATTATATTATATTATATTATATTATATTATCCGTGGATTCCCATTTTCACACCAGGTAAATGCTGGGGCTGTACCTTAATTAAGGCCGCGGCCGCGTCCTTCCCATTCCTAGACCTTCCCTATCCCATCGTCGCCACAAGACATTTCTGTGTCGGTGCGACGTAAAGTAAATAGTATATATAAGCAACAGACAGTTTTAGTTAATTCTGTTTAATAAGTTGATAGTATTAGCCTCCTCCTACAATATTTCTATTTATGGCTTCAACGTTGACTAAATATTTTGTACGTTATTCTACGTATGCAGACACTTGCGAGCTTAATATAAATGATCGGAGTTGTATCGTTAGAAAACGCTAAATGTGTTTCATAATATAGGATGGCTGTATGAATATGTAAAACTATTGCAATAAACTGCCGTAAACCCACCCTTCGGCTCTGGACAAGGGAAGGGGCATCACATGGAGTTGCTAAGGCTGCTGTGAAGAGACGAGGAGCGGGAGACCCGTTACGATCTCGTAATGGAGGGGGGCTCGTGTGTAGCCACTCACTCGAGTACAGGCGGCCGAGTAAGCAGGGAAGTGTTGTATGCTGCAGCTGTCAGGGCCTGGATTTCGAATTTTAATTTTTGTTCTATGAACACTCAATTGTGAAACAACAGTGAATTCTATTTTGTTCGTTCGTGTGGTGGCAGTTTATGCTGGTGACACTTGATATGTGATTTTTTAAAAAAAAATCAGTGCCATAGTTTCGACTTCAAACGAATGTCGTGTTTTGAAGGTTTTTGTGACGTGAAGTTGAATGACAGGCATTCGTGAGATAAAGCTGGTTGTTTCGCTTGTGAGATGGTGGCTGCACGAGAAGAGTTAGAAGGCTGTGTGGAGCAGAGAAGACACTCTGTCAGAGAACTCATCTCGTGTGTGGAAGAGTGGGCTGCCCTCTTGCCGCGGGTAATATTTCACCTCCTTCCTGAAGTGTGTCAGTCTCTTTAACGTGTACAAAGCATTATTAATAGCAGTATTGTTACGGGAAGTAGTGGACTTTCTGGCTGTAAGCACAATGTATTTTATGAAAGCATGTGTACTCTGTTAGAGACTCTAGGGTGCCGTTCCTCTGAAGGCACGTTACCATTGCCAAGCAAGCACTTAAAAAGTGTTCCACTATTACATTGATGTTATAATGCTTTGCTTCATGTATCTTTATAGGCTCTTGAGTTGTCAATCTAACATGTAGGATTTAATAATCCACCTGACCTATTTACTTACCGGTTCTTCTCACAACCATTATAAAAACTTCTTTTTTTTTTTTTTTGTTATTTGCTTTACGTCGCACCGGCACAGATACGTCTTATGGCGACGATGGGATAGGAAAGGCCTAGTTATGGGAAGGAAGCGGCTGTGGCCTCGATTAAGGTACAGACCCAGCATTTGCCTGGTGTGAAAATGGGAAACCACGGAAAACCACCTTCAGAGCTGCCGACAATGGGGTTCGAACCCACTGTCTCCCGATTACAGGATACTGGCCGCACTTAAGCGACTGCAGCTGTCGATCTCGGTCATTATTAAAAAAACAACGGAACTTATTATGATACAATTATTCCTTATGCGAGGCGTTGCGAATACGAAGGACGAACTCAAATGCATGTTTTGAGAGTGAAAAAAATGAAATTATTTCACTCGATTGAATGCAACACATGACAAAAAGTTTGCCCCACTTCAAGGCACATTCGGCAGAAACTCACGTATTTCATACATACATCTTCATTATAGACTGTTATGCCTTTCAGCGTTCATTCTGCAAGTCTCTGTGAATTCACTAATCGCCGCCACTTTAAATCGTTGAAAACCGAGTCTAACCATCGTTGTCTCGGTCTCCCTCTATCCCTCCATAACAGAGTCCATTATTTTTCTATGTAACATATCCTCTTCCATTCGCCTCACATGACCCCACCACCGAAGCCGGTTTATGCGTACAGCTTCATCCGAGTTTATTCCATACTTTGCCTTTATTTCCTCATTCAGAGTACCCTCCTGCCATTGGTCCCATATGTCATTTAGTTTTTTGTAAGTAAGTGTGATAATTGAACAGTCGAACAATTTTTGCAGATTATTGTCGTTTGCAAGACCGAATTTTTAGGGTCGTAAGATTTGGTCTTTCCGTTTTGAAGTTTAACTTGTGTTTTTAATTACAGATTATGTTCGTTATTTATGCGGAACCCTTGCTGGTAATTCTACGAGAATTGAAAGATGTTTCCATCTTTAAATTTCACCGTAAAAATTGTAATCTAAAACGCACAGACGCTTGCGTAAACAAGGAAGAACTCTGTTCAGTTCGCCTTTTGTACTCGCAGTTACACCGTTCAAAATCATTGCTCGGTTTTCTTCAACGCTTATTGAATTCAATAAAATTGTCTCACGTTACTTTTCAAAATGGCTCATAACTTACAAAAAAAGGAAAACTGAAAAAAAAATGTTCGCCTCATGTTGGGTTCGACCATAATTTTCACAGCAATTTGTATGTTCGCCTCATGTTGGGTTCGACCATAATTTTCACAGCAATTTGTATATAGGCCTATGTCTGCTAATTTCTTCTATCATTTGCTCGTTATGTTTTGCTTTCTGGGAATGATGATGATGGTAACACGGGAAAATGTATTGGAGATAATTTACATGAAACACGAAAATGTGTTCAATTATTGAATAATCGTAGTCAGAGGAGTAAGAACCGGAATCAGAGATAGGGCTTTCTGCGGATGATGTTATTCTGTATAAAGTAATAAATAATTTACAAGACTGTGGGCAACTGCAAATGACCTCGATAATGTTGTGAGATGAACAGCAGGCAATGGTATGATGATAAACAGGGTTAAAAGTCAGGTTGTGAGTTTCACCAATAGGAAAAGTCCTCTCAGTTTTAATTACTGCGTTGATGGGGTGAAAGTTCCTTATGGGGATCACTGTAAGTACATAGATGTTAATATAAGGAAAGATCTTCATTGAGTTAATCACATAAACGGTGTTGTAAATAAAGGGTACAGATCTCTGTGCATGGTTATGAGGTATTTAAGGGTTGTAGTAAGTATGTAAAGGAGAGGGCATATAAGTCTCTGGTAAGACCCCAACTAGAGTATGGTTCCAGTGTATGGAACCCTCACCAGGATTACTTGATTCAAGAACTGGAAAAAATCCAAAGAAAAGCAGCTCGGTTTGTTCTGGGTGATTTCAGACAAAAGAGTAGCGTTACGAAAATATTACAAAGTTTGGGTTGGGAAGACTTGGGAGAAAGGACACGCGCTGTTCGACTAAGTGGTGTGTTCCGAGCTGTCACTGGAGAGATGGCGTGGAATGACATTAGTAGACGAATAAGTTTTTAAGGTGTCTTTTTTGGGCATTCGGGTCGAAGCCCACTCAGCCAGTGAATTATGAATGGAAGGGAGTTTTATAGGAACTTATGTTTTAATTTATTTGTTGCTCGGAGACAGGAGAGATGGATTCGTCTTCTCATCATAATGCCTATGAGGACATCCAGTGGTACGCGTGACTAGGCCGTGGATCAGAAGAAGGTAGGAGTGTTGTAGTACTATAGGGTAAGTTCGATGCTAGGCGAAGGACTTAGATTCGCAGTCCAATGTCAGAAAGAAATGCATATAACTCAAAGTAAGCAGATTGATCGTTTTTGGAGAATTGACGAAAGAATAGGGGGTAATTGGTATCCTAATGCCAATAAATTTTGAAGTAGGCAAGTAGTGCGTACAAAGTGGTGTGGACATCCAAAGTAGGAAAGATCACAATATAACGATAAAGTTGGATTTCAAGAGGACAAACTGGGGCAAATATTCGTTTATAGGAAGGGGAGTTAGGAATGGGAATAATTTACTAAGGGAGATGTTCAATAAATTTCCAAATTCTGTGCAATTATTTAAGAAAAGACTAGATAAAAAAAACCAGATAGGGAATCTGCAACCTGGATGACTGCCCTAAATGCAGATCAGTGGTGATTGATTAAGGTTGATAGCTTTGAAATTAAATCGTCCTTTGTTTGAATCCCAGCCAATAGATGTGAGATAATCTGTAGTAATATCATGAGAATTGCAGAACTTATCTCGAGAGAATCTGGAGCTGGAATTATATTTATTTTGACTATTTTGTGAATAAGTACAAAATTAAATGTCGTGAAAATGAAAGTGGGAAAATATAAAAGAGATCAAATACATAGGCATTCATAAACTGTAGCATATAGAGAATAAAACATTCACACGGAAATATATTGTTTTACTTTTGCAGTTAAACTCTTTGGCTCACAGTCTCCGAAAATATTGGCTGTCGGCTTCTTCAGAACAACAGTTATATGGTGGTGATTGTGCGTTCTGTGGTCAAATGTATTATTGAAAATGTTTCACTGCGCTATTATATTGTGGTGATAGATAGCGGTTGATTGCTTGAAGTTCTTGATATTCTTATACCGGATTGGTCGTAGGAGCCGTGAATTAGTGTTCGCTATTACCGAGTAAGTGGCTGCGCGGTTTTGGTCATGTAGCTGGCAGCTAGCATTCGAGAAGTAGTGGGTTCGAATCTCACTTTTGGCAGCCCTGAAGCTGGTTTTCTGTGCTTTCCCATTTTTACACGGGGCAAATGCTGGGGCTGTACCTTTATTAAGGCCAGGGTCGCTACTTTTTCGCTCCTAGTTGTCTCCTGTCGCATCCTCGCCAAAAGACCCATGTCGTCTCCTGTTGCATCCTCGCCAAAAGACCTATCTGTGTCGGTGCGACGTAAACTAAAAAAAATAGTAATGACAAAAGTAACAAATTCACTATTTTGTGGTTCAGGTACCTCGTCCAGCTTCATGTCGGTGGCTCATTATGTTCATACACATGTAGTAAAAGGATAAACTTTCAAATATTTACAAATCCATTTCAAGGGAAGTTTCTTTTCATTCATTTTAGGGTCTTGAGGCATTGTGGTATATAGCTCCGTGTACTTTATGAAGTCTGTCTGATAACCTTTGTAACTGTGGTTGTTTTTCTGATGTCCGAGAATTCTGAAATAACACTTTTTATTATTGACGAAATACGGAGATATTTAAATCTTGATTTTTATATAACAGGTTCCACATTGTGGTGAACATAATCTGTAACTGAATGCGAGTCCGTAAATTGGTGTCAGCCCTGACTCTCACATACTTGAAGACCACGGGTGTCGTATTTGGAAGACAGGAACCTTATCAGAGTTGATATGCTTTTTAGATTAAAGCGCATTACGAGCCAACTGTCGATTTCTTTCGAGAACAATGTCATCTTGAATCAATGACTATGATTGTCTTAATGATGGGTGATAAGAGGGACATTCCTAATTTTATTGCTATCTTTTGTAAATGGATTACACTCTTCATAAACACACTTCCCATAACTGTGATTAAAAGTCCCAATTGCATATTTAGGAATCGTGCTTATTTAATTTCACTGATTTTACCCAGTTTTTTCAGAGAAATGATTATTGATTAAATATAGAGATATTTAAGTTTTTATTGCAATATAACAATTTCCAGATTATGGATGTCATAATCTGTAATTGAATGTGAGTCCATCAATTTTCTGAATACCAGCGTGTAATTTTACATAGTAACAAACTACATGACTTAAAGTTGGTGTTCTCTTTGTCATTATGGCAACCTGAAAATGCTCCAGGAAGATAATAATAATAATAATAATAATGGTACTGGCTTTACGTTCCACTAACTACTTTTACGGTTTTCGGAGACGCCGAGGTGCGGGAATTTAGTCTTGCAGGATTTCTTTTACGTGCCAGTTAATCTACCGACACAAGCCTGACGTATTTGAGCACCTTCAAATACCACCGGACCAAGCCAGAATCAAACCTGCCATGTTGGGGTGAGAAGGCCAGCGCCTCAACCGCCTGAGCCAGTCAGCCCGGCACTGCAGGAAGATTTCCAAACAAATACGATATTAATCAACCCGCCAACCTATGTGTTTATTTGACCAAAGTTAAGCTCTTTGAAAACCTTTGAGCCATTCATCTCCATTGTAGGTCGAGTGAACCCCAGGGCCATGTGCCTTCCCAGAAGTGACTGATTCGTTTCTCAAAGACTTTTTTTATTCAAACAGTTTTAACGTTATTTTACTGGTTTTCGACGACTGGGGGATAGGAAAGGGCTGTGTCTTTAATAAAGGTACAACCTCCAGCATTTGCCTAGTGTGAGAATGGGAAACTACAGAAAACGATCCTCAGGGCTGCCGACAGTGGGATTCGAACCCACTGTCTTCCGAATGCAAGATCGCAGCTACGCGACCCGTAATGCTTAAGGAATCGAACCCAAGTCCTTCCAGAAGAACCGTTTCAAATACTAACTTGGGACGAAATGGTTTACAATCCATTGCACTTTACGTGCCTGCAATATATCTAGTAATCTATGTAGCTGTGGTATTCGTCCTGGAGTCATCGCCACAATGTTGTTGACTGCGGATAACATTCTTTCTTTACAGCTCTGTCTGAATTCATTGGATGTTCACATTATGTAACTAGAGTTCTTGGACGTGCTTCTCTCTTGCATTACCTCTTTAGGTCAGGCTGTCGCATTTCTCAGTATTACAAAACCTGTATACTGTATTGGTTTACTTGCTCGTTGAACCGCATCACTCATCATTCCGTGTTTATTGCCGTAAAGATCTGTATGATGGAAGTTTAGTTCTCTTAACTCTCCCGCGCACACAAACTTCGAGGTCCCTAGTAGGTGTTTAAGAATGCACGCAAAATAATGACTCCACTCTTCACTTTAGACCTCATATGAGGTGTGTTACCAGTTCTACCTAAATTCAGGCGATGGAAGCGAGCGCACGCCTCACACATAGTAAGTTGCGGAAGTAAATACACCCACGTATAGTAACTTACTGGAGTAAAAATGTTTTCTTTAGCAGAAATATGTGTTCTTTCCAATGATTTACAATTTTAATCGTGCGTGCAATACAAGTATAGTACCATTATTTTGTCGAGAAACGAAGAGACAAAGAAAGTGGACCTGCATTTTTTTAAATGTTAAATTTTGTAAGCTTTCAATGATATTTTTTAAATTACAATTTTGCTTTACGTCGCACCGACACAGATAGGTCTTATGGCGACGATGGGATAGGGAAGGCTTAAGAGTGGGAAGGAAGAGGCCGTGGCCTTAATTAAAGCACAGGCCCAACATTTGCCTGGAGTGAAAATAGGAAACCACGGAAAACCATCTTCAGGGCTGCCGACAGTGGGGTTCGAACCCGGTATCTCCTGGATGCAAGCTCACAGCTGCGTGCCCCTAACCGCACGGCCAATTCGCCCGGTGAATAAAAACTGGAGAAATGTTCTTTTCTTTCGCTTTGTAATTAAAATGCGTGTCCGAGAGTGTTAGTATTGAGAATTTCCCTCTGAATTCCGGAAAAATAGAAACGAAATGTTTTTCTCAGTATGCAGAGTATAACATTTCTGGTTCGCACCTGACACCCTAGCATTCCCTCTTCCTGTTCGTGTTAACATCACTACGCGCACACTGTTCTTTTAATTAGCATCACGCATTGTGTGATTGTTACAGAATGAGGAAGTTATTTAGAAACGGTTCATAATTATGTGCCACAATATTGTTTTCGTTCACCGCTCACTTTCTGTTTACGTTAAGTTGTGGCAGTACCAACTATTGCGCTTGCTGTACCTCGTCACCCACCTACAGTATCTCATTCATTACCAGTCTACTTGTCGATAAATAATGTAAGGCGTTGACTTTTAAATGTCATAATACACAAGAACGTTGTTTGTCCGGCCCTCATTAATCCGGATCTCCGGTTTATTCGGATCGAAAATAATAACAATTATTTTTACATGTACAGTATTTCTTTTACGGGGTCGACTCTTCTTGAATGTCAAGGATTGTTAAGGACAGGAATTGGAAGTACTGTTGGGAGATCACAAGAATGCACATGCCCGGTGAGGCACGGGGCGGAGGGCTTTTCACCAGGAGAGCCAGTGACGCAATGGTTACCATAGCATTCTGCTACTACCCCGACGACTATTTTATCTCCTACTGGCAACTCTTCGCTATTGTCAGTTGTCATCCAGCAAAGTATGAGTCAATGTTTTCGTGTAGCAGATACGAGCAGATAAGAGCCGATCTGTCTGGGCAGAACAGGAAGTTCTTGCTTGCAGGCCACATTACTCATTCTTGCATTCTTCTCATCTCTACACAGTACGTCGGCCGCGGTCTGTCAGAGATACCGTCCCAGCATTCGCCTGGAATTGAGAATGGGAAAGCGTGGACTCTTCTGAGTTTCTCGACACATTTGCACGCATTTCTGGATGCTCGGACGTAGATGTGAACGACGTAAATGACTGGTTGAAAAATGACTGTGTTTCAGGCTACGGCATAATGAAACATGAATAAATTACTGCCCCTTGTTCCTCGGCATGTGGGGGTGAATTCGAAAATGAAACCCGCGCTCCATCAGAAGAAACAATGACTCATGGAGATGCAACAAGGCAGCTGGACAAACTGATGGCCTATTTAGAATTCCAGACTGAAACCACACCGGCAGAACTGATGCCAGTAAATCGTCTTCGTGATCGTGCTGCGCGCAAACGCTGTACAAATGTAAAACAGGAAAAGCTCACACATTTTAGTGCATAAAACATAGTCGTAGACTAAATGTAAGAAAGTGTTCTTATATTTCTTTGTACAATTGAAAAAGGGTATTTCTGTACAACTTATGTTAATATATTATATAACATGTAGGCCTACTGTATTTGTTTTTTAGTTTTTCCGAGTTATCCGGATTTTCGATAATCCGGATCAGTTCCGGTCTCACTTAATCCGGATAAACGAGGTTCTTGTGTATATTATAACAGTAATGTCTTGTTGCATGGAGTACATATAGTATAGATTTTCTTTAACACTTTTGTATTTTTGACACGTGCTGCTGAAATCCATTTTAACTCTACTTCTACTTACTAAACGTTTTCATTCCATACCCTGATGGGGTGTGGCGGGCCTCCTAGAGGGTGATGCCCTCTCTCAGGCCAGGAGATTTGTTGCGGTGATTTTGAGTTGCGGTGGAAAGGTGAGGGAGTGGGAGAGAGTGACCGTGGCCTATAAAATGATCTGTCCTGGCATTCGCCTTAGTGAAGAGAATGGAAATCCATTCTCAGGACAGCCGACGGTGGGACCTGGTAACCGCCTTCCGAATGCACAGCTACGGTAAAGCCGTAGCCGCTGTCGACCCGAAGCCCACTCTGCTCGGTCATTTTAACTCTACTACTATTACTAAATTGTTTTCATTCCTCCCCTGAAGGGGGAGGCGGGCCTCATAGACGGTGACACCGTCTCTCAGCCCAGCAGATTTGTATCGGAGAACATGAGAGGGTTGGTGGCCATGGCCTATATTAGGAACTGTCCCGGCATTCGCCTTAGTGCAGGAGAATGGAAAACCACGGAAAATCATTCGCAGGACAGCCGACGGTGGGGATCAGCCACTTTCCGTCTCCCGAACACAGAGGCCACGGTAGAGCCGTGCCACATACCTTCGTGATCTCCAGGCCGTACTGTAGCTCTGATGACGTCACGCTTTGGGTGGGACTTGGAGGCGATACGCATCCGCTCCGCTTGAATTACACACTCGTTTAAATTATTTAAGAAACTATTAATAACACCTTATAAAACCAAAAACTATTCTTAAAGTTCTGACATACAATGCATATCCTTCCCCGTAACGTTCTATTTCTCGCGTATATCCGTTCGTTTCCGTGAGTACAGGCTAACACTTTGGGGCATATTCTTGCGTTTCTATCCATTTTCTAGTCAACTAGAACATTCACACACTGATAGAAAACAAGCAACCAATTACCAATATAATATGCTACAAATGTAAATTATTTCTGTACCACCAATTCAGTACCTACAAGTAAGGTTACGAGTAAGCTAACCTCCAACAATAACAAAACATTTACTGTCACTGTCATGAAATTCAGTTACTGTTTCAGAAAAGTAGTATTTTAAACAGCAAATAATATCTATGCAATTATTTTCATATTCAATTTTCATGGAATAACCCTGTTCCATTGCCTATGACATGAAAATTGATAGGAAAAATCTCAGCAGAGTTATTTCACAATACATTTCTACCTAAAATGGTAAAATGCATAAATTGTACTTAAATATACAGGTACACCGATTTCAAATAATCCGTAAGTCTGATTACATAAAAATATATCTAATGTTACCCATGTTCTTGATATAATGAGAAATTTTTACTCACCATCTGGTTGAGACACTATTATTTCCCTCAGAATTTTGTCTTCAGAAAATTGGTTGATGCACACAACTGTTTGGTGATTACCTATTAATTTTTCCCTAAGAATAGCCTTCTTCCATAACCTAACTCTTTCTTCATCAGAAGAAAACACAAATACTGGAGTGTACTCTCCTCGTTTATAATTTGCTTTGCAGCCAGGCACACATCAACTCTTAGCATGGTGATTTCTCTCACTGATAACCTTAATTCAATTATACACACATCGAGGTTGATAATAAAACCCTGAATGCACTAACTCAATTCGTTTTACACTAGGGATATAACATTACACAAATAAACTACAAAATTAAAGCACGGCAGAGCGATATTCTTAACCTATAGCCTCACATGATTACACGCCCACACTACGTTTTCTTCACTAATTGAGGACTTTTCACTTAATAATACAGTCGACAACGCCTCAGTCTGATTTATATTGGAGTAAACACGCAGCCAACGTTAAAAATGTCAATAAGACAGCGAAGAATTCACATGTAATTCAACTAACTCACGTGCTAAACTCCCCCCCCTAACGATCAGCTGATTGCTTTCCCGCGCTTGGTACAGTATGGCCTGTACTTCACGAAGGCAGTGGCCGTGGTCACCCTCTCTCTGCTCGGTTGGCCTGTCCCAGTGCAGAGCTGTCGGACCACGGGTCAGCCGTGGCCACTTGTGAGACGAGAGTCACTCTCATTGCCTTATATTGATTTGAAACATTGTTTGTACAGGGCACGATATTAGAACTTATATTTAAGACGATCACGGACAGTCACCAGATCAGAGAAATTAATCAGAGGCGGCTTATATATCCGGTCCGGTCGGAACCGAACCAGAGTCCTCTGAACTGAAGGCTGTTATGATGACCATTCGGTCACGGAGTCGGATTTATATAGTATGCAATGCCATTTCTTCGCTATGTCTCAATATAGTCAGAGTAGAGCATGCGTTGTAAAAATATATATTAGATTTGGTCAGGAACTCTGGTTATTTCACGATTGAAAAAGCCAAGAAAGCTTGAATACTTTCAGTTCTCTTCAGTAGATAACAGTTGTTAATGTTACCAGCACCGAGCAAGTGACTGTGCGGTTTGGGTCACGCAGCTGTCGGCTTGCATTCAGGAGATAGTGGGTTCGAACTCCACTGTCGACAGCTCTGAATATGGTTTTCCGTGGTTTCCTATTTTAACACCAGGAAAATGCTGGGGCTGTACCTTAATTAAGGCCATGGTTCGCTTCCTTCCCACTCCTAGCCCTTTCATATCCCATCGTCGTCATAAGACCTATCTGTGCCGGTGGGACGTAAAGCAGATTGTAAAAAAACTGTAAAAAATGTTACCAGCTCAGATATATTTCAGAATATGAAAGAAAATTGTGACATATAATATGGCTATAATTCCGGAACCGTACTTAGGCCGGTGAACGTTACAGAAAAAAAAACAAAAAAAAAACTAACACCTGCTTTTCCCTTTGCGAAAATCAAATGATCATAAATCTGTGGCTTGGTTCTAAAAGGGCCAATGCCATCTTTTATCGAAATTGAGATATTAACTGATACAAACGCGTTTTATCCTGGCTTGCAACATGTTAAAAGGGCCAATGACTCTGTTAAGTACTAAACGAACAGTTAACGTTTAATTAAATAAGCCCTTGCCATTAATGTTAGATTACCAATAAAGATTAGAGACCTGGCAATTTTTAAAGAATACGATAGGAAAGATTAGCGTTTAATAAGGTGACTTCCACAAAGAAAGTATAAAGTTATTTAAAGTTAGTTGTTGAAAAAAATAATTGGAAAACTATAAGCAAAACTTCAAATGCTTATAGCCCAAAAACAGGTTTTTTAACATTGGCCCTTTTAGAACCAAGCCACAGAAATATGTGTCTCGGTCATGGCCATCCATTAATGACTACTAATTTCAGATGGCCACCGGCCATAAGACATAGCCTGCTCCGAGCGATTTGGCCGTGCGGTTATGGTTGCGCAGCTGTGATCTTGCATTCGGGATATAGTGGGTTCGAATCCCACCATCGGCAGCTATGAAGATCCTTTTCCGTGGTGTCCCATTTCCATAGCAGGCAAATGCTGGTGCTGTGCCTTAAGGCCACGGTCGCTACCTTCGCAACCCTAGCCCTTTCCCATCCCTCCGTCGCCGAAAACCTCCGGTGTGTTAATGCGACGTTAAACAAGTAGAAAAAAGCATAGCCTGCACGGTTGCTAGGGTTCAAACTTAGGCCGTGACCGCGGCGCGGGGTGGGGGTGGGGGTGGGGATTATTGTTTGAAGAGGAAGTATAACTTAGCAACCATCCTCTATTAAAACTAATCAGAGAGAAACATTTGAAGGAGTCCGACACTTCGATAAATGAAGGTATTGGCCAAAGAAAGACCAGGGCCATGAAGGGCATGAAAATTAAAGACTCCCTAGGCCTAAGATGCTCTAACACCGTCGGGGTCGGAAAGAACAAGAGTTTACCACGGGAAATCAGATAGGATAGATGAAAGTGAGGGGCCTGGCGCAAGTAAGTGTAAGCAATGTCAGGACGCGGCTAAGGAACCCGAGGTCGCTAACTGACGCTCTCAAGTTAAGGGCCCCTGGGCCTCTTACTACAGGTATTCTACTGATCCCACCGACGGGGGGGGGGGGGGGACACAACCGCGTTTGATTTGTTTTGCTTGGATAGGTACATCAATCAATGTTTTTAAACTTTCGTACATTAAGAATGTGGAATGTTGACTATGGATAGAATCAACGACGGCCGATACATTTCAGCACAACCGTTGATAAAGCAAGACGAATATTAGCGATCTCGGGTGAATCTGGTCTTTTTTAAAATTCCCTCTCCAAGCAAGTTAAACGAGTTAGTTTTAGAGGACGGCTTCCTTTTGTGTGGCTCGTACTGAGTGCTTCTCTTGAGATATGCGTGTGAACGAGCGGGAGGGACGTAGACAGGATGAACAGCGTCTTAGAAAACGAGTTGATAGTTGGCTTCCTATACTTAAACAATTTTTCGGTGCAAGCCGTTGATGTGTTTTAACTAGCAACCATGTGGATTCGACTTCTAGTTCCGAACTAGAACCGTCGGAAAACTTGTTAATACCGTGTATACAGTTAAGTTGGCCATATATCTTTTTTTTTTTTGCACCAATATATTTTTATAAATAAATTGAACAACTTAGTATCATTCCTGTATCACTTAGTATCACTCCCGTCCAACTGTACTGTTCTCTTCTGAAGTCCTATATCTTGCAGACTAACTTTCTGACATCCAATTAACAAGTCCAACTCCACACAGTTACGCGCTGATCTCTGTCTTTATGTCGGAATCCAATTCTGACGTGTCAGTTTATTGTTCTAAACATCACCTCCACCGGGCGAGTTGGCCGTGCGGTTAGGGGCGCGCAACGTTGAGCTTGTATCCGGGAGATAGCGGGTTCGAACCCCACTGTCGGTAGCCCTAAAGATGATTTGCCGTGTTTTCCCATTTTCACACCAGGCAAATGCTGGGGATGTACCTTAATTAAGGCCACGGCCGCTTCCTCCCCACTCTTAGCCCTTTTCTATCCTATTGTCACCATAAGACCTATCTGTGTCGGTGCGACTTAAATCAAAGTTCACCAACCTGTTTAGTGCTAGATGTATTGTGGATTTTCATCTTCGGGTAATATGTCGGAGCAGTTTTTGAATAGAGACAATGGACTTCGACAACGGTAGAAATACTGTAGCTGACTTCAATTACACTTCTGGTATGCAACCGACAAGACAATTCCGAGCAAGAGAGACGATATAATGCAAGGGTGTTTAGCAGGGGACATTTTATTTTGACTTGTGTATACAAACAGACTGGACTACTAGGGCTACTCGGAGTCCTATATTCAGTCCCTGACTTGTCTAAGATTTTTAATCTTAGAATGTGGGTAGAGATATGGACCATCGACTATTAACTATTTGAACTAATCGATAGTTTCAGTTGTCGTAACAGTAACTACTTTACAAAACAAGTCTACGTTGAACAAACACAATTTGATGTGTTAGCTCCCTACTGCGTCGGCCCCGCGGTGTAAGGGTAGCGTGCCTGCCTCTTACCCGGAGGCCCCGGGTTCGATTACCGGCCAGGTCAGGGACTTTTACCTGGATCTGAGGGCTGGCTCGAGGTCCACTCAGCCTACGTGATAATAAATAATTTCGTGTGGCTATTTCTAGCCGAGTGCAGCCCTTGTTAGGCAGACCCTCCGATGAGGGTGGGCGGCATCTGCCATGTCTAGGTAACTGCGTGTTATTGTGGTGGAGGATAGTGTTATGTGTGGTGTGTGAGTTGCAGGGATTTTGGGGACTGCACAAACACCCAGCCCCCGGGCCATTGGAATTAACCAATTAAGGCCAGTACGCTGACCATTCAGCTAACGAGTCGGACAACCTACGTGATTAGAATGGAGGAGCTATCTGATGGTGAGATAGCGGCCCCGGTCTACAAAGCCAAGAATAACGGCCGAGAGGATTCGTCGTGCTGGCCACACGACACCTCGTAACCTGCAGGCCTTCGGGCTGAGCAGCGATCGCTTAGTAGGCCAAGGCCCTTCAGGGCTGCACTGCCATGGGGTTGTCTCAACCAGAGCGTAATTGACCAATAAATTAGACATACTTCGTATCACTGGTGTAGGCACTCGTTAGAACAAAACTGTCTTAACAGAAACAAAAGTTATCTGTTAGCGCACCGAGGGAAATGGTCATAGTGAATGTCGCTGAAGTATGGAAAGCGTGCACGATCTGTAGGTCATGTTTGTGTAACTTGAGTATTAAACCGCGTGGGGAATTTCGTGCCGGTTTCGCAACTCAACCCTGACGAATCAAGATCGACTTTAACAGGAGAAAGTGCTCTTGAAAGAACTCATTGCGTTTTGTAAATAACTTCACTTTCAAGTGTGTGTGTATATATAACTTTAAGTCCCATATCTGCGACTTGAATTTCATTTTGCTCCTCTGCATATTATATTTTGAAAATGAGAGAAAACGGTACTCTTAAGATTGGTGATACAACGCTGAACATGACCGTAGCACTCAAAATGTTATTTGTTGAACAGTAGACAAAATGTTGAGACATACTATTTCGTTGCCCGGCTCCTTGGCCGAATGGTCAACGACCGGGAGCGAAATCAGAAAGAAGTGGGGGGGGGGAGAGGGGGAGAACGAACATTGGGCTTAGCTGCTAGCGTTTATTTCAGGCAGTATCCGGCGGGGGAGGGGGTGTAAAATTTATCTGTAATTTAAATACCCCCTCCCCCCCAGAAAAATGTAAATTCTAGATCTTTTTGTTTGAATTTTGTTGTTATAACGAGAATTATAAATATTAGAACGTTAATCCAATCAGCTGAGAAGTTTATAAGAGACTGTCGCTTTCTTAATAAAGGCCAGAGGAGGCGCGATTTGTCCTGATTTATTGCTTTCTTAGTGGAACCTCCCTCTACCAGGGCTAAGTGTTGACTGAACAAATTTGTCGATTAGTACACTGCTTAAGTGAATATTGTCCTATTGATACCTATCGGAAACACACCCTCTCCAAGAAGTAGAGGAGTGGTGTAAGCTCGAGCTACTTAGAGCAATGACAAAGGAGGAGAGCTTCAAGTAATCTACATTTTTGCCCGGGTTTCAGATGGACTTGTGAACTTACGTTGAGATTTTAACCATATCTGGTTAATTCCTCTGGCTCGAGGATTAGACGTTTGTGTTCGTCTCAAAACACGCCACATCAGGTACCCAGAGCACATCGCACTTCCAACCACTACAGAAATACGCTGTACGCAGGGTTGGTATCAGGAAGGGCATCCGGTTGTAGAACAGGGTCAAATCTACAGTTCGCACCAGGGTGTGGGAAAAGCGATTGAAGATAAACATAGTGCTGACTGACTGCTGTAGCCATTGTTAACGGGTCAGTCACAAAGCATGTGCATATATATAATTATAAAGTAAATAGGTTTTTAAAGCGTGAAATTCTTATTTTTGGTATAAAATATGTTATAGGCTTACCACTTTAGAACTGCAGTGCATATGTCTGTAAGTTTACCCTACATCATCCACTAACTGCTTCGACCCGCCCAGCTATTTTTCTCTGATTACGTAATTATAACTCTACCAGGTGGGTACGCATAGGGGGGATTGGGGGGACAAAGCCCCACCCCCTCAAATTTTGAAGTTAGAACTTGTGATTAATTGAGGCAACCGTGTAAGTGAAGGTTTTAGGTGGCTCATGGTTTTGCTTTTAATTTGAACTAAGTATTTGCCAACAATGTGTTATGCTTCCATTAATATACATATAAGCTTTTCTTCTAAAAAAATCATCCTGAGCCAGTGGAATTCATTTCTGCACTTGGCATTTTGCGACAGTGATATTTTCCCAACAATGCATCGAGTACTGACACTGTTTGTTGTCTTACTAGTAACTACTGCCACTCCAGAATGCTCCTTTTCATAATTGAAATATTTACCAGGTCATTTGCAGAACATGACTGCACAGCAAAGATTGAATGTGTTAGCTCTTTTGTATATACCCAGAGAAGAACATGAGACCGTAGAAAATATAATCCATGAGCTAGCCAAATGCAACCAGGAGACGTCTGCTATTATAATCATCAACATGAATACAAATGTCTTAATTAAATAATTGTCCCCGAGCTCGATAGCTGCAGTCCCTTAAGTGCGGCCAGTATCCAGTAATCGGGAGATAGTGGGTTCGAACCCCACTGTCGGCAGCCCTGAAGATGGTTTTCCGTGATTTCCCATTTTCACACCAGGCTGTACCTTAATTAAGGCCACGGCCGCTTCCTTCCCACTCCTAGCCTCTTCCTCTCCCATCGTCGCCATAAGACCTATCTGTGTCGGTGCGACGTAAAGCAACTTGTAAAAACAATGTTATTTTTAAAGTTTCAATTTCATAATTTGCACCTAACCTTATTTTATAGAAGTCCTCGAATTTTAATATTAACCCCCCCACCCACCCACCCTACTGAACGTACCGTAGATTTTGCATCAGAATACATATTACCGTTAAATTTAGGGTGTGTTAATTGGTCATTCACTCGAGTTTTACTGAAATCTGTCTGCTCCAACCAAAGCAGTTTCCTTGTTAGTAAAGATGTTTGAGGTTCATAGGCTGTCCTTTCTTTTCCAAACCTGTCCGTCAATGATAAAATCGCTATTAGGTTGCTAGGTCATCGAAGGAGGAGTGTACCAGTTTAATGGTCTCTTAAATGTAACAATGCTCATTGCTTACCGAGAGTATATAATTAGTGATGGGATAATTCGAACCCTGCACTGTGAGATGTTCCCTCCCGAGCCCGAGGGTTATTGATGTATAGCTGTCAGGTGCTCGGTGGGACTACTTTATGACGCTAACGGCACTCGCCAGGCCGAGCACCGGTACATCGCCCGCACTGGTCCACTTACAACACTCACAATTCCTTCCACTTCTACTATCAGTCTGTGTTCTGTATATTACAGATAATGCTCAGATTTTCAGATAATTGATTACATGCAGGGCATCCCACTTCAAAATTTACGAAGAAAAACAGCCAGACCTGTGAAACGATTTTTGGATCTTTTCATTATGCTGATCGTTTGACAGTCTAGTTCCTTGGCTGAATGATAAGTGCAGCGGCCTTCAGTTCAGAGGGCCTCGGTTTCGATTCATGACCGGCTCGGGGATTGTAATCTTAATTGATTAATTCCTTTGGCTCGGGGACAACATACCTCCAACTCGTACACCGCGCATAACTCTATCTTCCACTACAATAACACGCAGTTTCCCATTCACGACAGATGCCGCCCACCGTCGTCGGAGGATCTGCTTTACAAGAGCTGTACCAAGCTAGCAATAGCCATACGAAATTATTATTATTGCTGTTGTTCGAGAAAAAAGTTTTTAACCGGGTCTTATTAATTGGTGGTGATAGTGAGTATTGTTTCAAGAGGCAGTACAACTAGATAACCATCCTCTATTAATACTAATCACAGGGGAAAACACTGAAAGAATCCGACATTTCGAAAAATAAAGGTATCGGCCAAAGAAAGGCAAGGGCCACGAAGGGCGTAAGAATACCGTCAGGGTCGGAAGCAATGCCGAGACTCACCTAAGGCGCCCCGTGGTCGCCAACCCACGCTCCCAGGGAACCCTGTTAGTCACCACCATGGATGCTATTCTACCGCTCCCATCCGCAGCAGGTATGTCTCGTTAATTCCCCATGCTCGGGGACTGGGTTTTTGTGTCTGTCTTACTATCTTTTTTTTTTTTTTTACAATTTGCTTTACGTCGCTCCGATACAGATAGGTATTATGGTAACGATGGGATAGGAAAGGCCTAGGAGTGGGAAGGAAGCGGCCATGGCCTTAATTGAGGTACAGCTCCAGCTTTTGCCTGGTGTGAAAATGGGAAACCACTGAAAACAGACAGTGGGGCTCGAACCCACTGCCTCCTGGATGCAAGCTCACAGCTGCGCGCCCCTAATGCACGGCCAACTCGCCCGGCATCTGTCTTATTAGTTACCTCTTCATTCACACAGAGCACACCATGCTGTCAACCTCCCACATAGGTTTGTTATCAGGAAGGGCATCCGACCGTAAAACTGAAGCAAGCCCTTATTTATCGCATCACCGACTCCACAGGTGTGGAGAGTTTCCTGGCGTTGAGGGAGAGTGGGTGATTTGCGCAATGGCTTGTCTGCAAAAGCAAGGATTTTGCCGTGAAATTTTCACCGTTCTCGTGGCTCTTTTGAGGGTTGAATTTTGAGTTATTTAGTGAATCGCGTTACTATAATTTGGAATAGGCCTAACTTGTAATTCTAGACCAGGTCATAAGTGAGGCTCTGCCTTAAGTGTGCACACTGCTCATTCAAAACAGCGTGTCAGAGTAGGGATCGAATAGCTGGAATACTATGATGAACCCGTGTGTTACGTACCAGCAGTATCAGGAAATGTATGAACCAGAGAAACAGCATGCTAAAGAAGAAAGTTTTCCAAATCCCCAGCTACTTCCCGCCAGTATTCAGTCAGGCTGTTATACTCGGTCAAGTACGCAGTAGTAATCCTGTCTATCGGAGTGGCAGAATAAGAGACAAAGAACATCACAACAAACAATGGTCAAGGTAATATTATTCTTGATCAGTGTTATGCGCTTTCATATTGTAGACCGTCACATTTAGTTTTCTTCAGTCTCTGAAATACTACTTTTATCATAGTCGGTACGGTAAAACTAAATAAAACATAAATGGTGGAAAGTTGTATTCTTTATAACTTTTGTTTTAGTAGTCGACTTTTTGATAGGACCAATAACATAGTTATTAAAACATTTAATTTTAGGTGCTTTCCCCTAAACTACAATTTCATCAAGGGTGAATAAAAGTGTTTATAACTTAGACTGTAGTCTCTTATTCCCCGACTCAATATACCGATTTTCATTAAATTCTGTTAACCCATTTTCTCGTGGCTCGGCGTTGATATGGACATAGCAACAAAAATACAAATTCATTGGTATTTATGTTATCATAGCCGGTACGGTAAAAAATGTATGAGGCATAAATCATAGGACATGTAATTCTATATAACTAGTTATGTAGTATTTATCGATAGGATCACTAATAATATATATATTTGATAATTACATTTTAGGCCTTCTCCTAAACTACCATTTCACTCAGCGTGAATAAAATGATTTATGGCCTAGATTGTAGTGGCTCATCCTCCGACTTTACATATCGATTTTTATTAAATTATCTTCAGCCGTTTTCTCGTGATGCGTGTACAGACAGCGCCGAGTCACGAGAAAATAGATAAACCGAATATAATTAAAATCGGTGTGTAAAGTCGGAGAATAAGGAACTACAGTTTACGCTATAAATAATTTTATAAGAGGCCCTAATATCGCGGAGTCGAAAGAAAACTAAATGTGAAGGGCTACAATATAGAAAGCTCATAAATTGATCAACAATAACATTACATTGACCATTGTTTATTGTGATGTGCTTTGTGTGTTCTGTTGCCACTCGTCTCCGATAGATTGGATTACTGCTGCGTACTGAGTATTTTTTAAATATGCTTTACGTCGCACCGAAACAGATAGGTTTATGGCGACGATGGGATAGGAAAGGGCTAGGAGTGTGATGGAAGCGGCCTTGGCCTTAATTACGGTACAGCCCCAGTTGCCTGGTGTGAAAATAGGAAACCACGAAATATCATCTTCAGGGCTCCCGATAGTGGGGTTGGAATCCGCCATCTCCCGGATGCAAGCTCACAGCTGCGCGCCCCTAACCATACGGCCAACTCGCCCGGTCGTGCCGAGTGTAACAGCCTGCCTGAATATCGGCGGGAAGTAGCTGGGGAATTGGATAATTTTTTTCCTTAGCATGCCCCTCTGGTTCATAAATTTTCTGATACTACTGGTACGTAACACACTGGTTCATCATAGCTATTCAATCCCTACTCTGAGGCACTGATTGGAATGATCAGTAACTTATGCATATTTAACGGAATAATGGCAGAGGAGTTTTCACGGCTGTCTGCGGCCTGGTCATTCCAGCTCTGGAACTTTGGACTGTTAGATCGGTTAAAAGTGAGAAAATGTGCAGTTTTTAATTTGATCGAGTATTTTATATGATGGCATTACTTTAATCGCTACATTCCTACTGACGTTTTTGCAATGATGTATGTTGACTTCAGTTAGGAAAATGGCAGTCAGTCTTTCTGAGAATCCCGTAGCGAAGCACGGGTACATCAGCTAGTGTTTAATAAGAATGCATCTCGGTCATAGATGCTATCCGAGTCATCTCCGAAGTGCCAATGTATTGACACCCCTCACTGCCCAGAAGACCCGGAGAAATAGCCGAGGTTAACCATATCCAACTGTCATGTAAGAGGTACTCCCAACAGCAGAACCATCAGAACTCAAGTGAAGTTAACTACTCCAATGCAAACCTCTATTATTATCCTCGTATCAAACCTAATTGCATAATTATGCGCCGTATTTTCTCAATATTTATCAGACTGTTTCAACCTCGAAGAGAGATGATTAAGTTATATGCTCTCACCGTGTAAATACTGGCCGCATGGTCTTCCGGGGCCGAACGCCATTAGTAGTTAACTAAAGAAAACGCTAATCAGAAGGAAATGAAAGAGGTCCGACACTTCAAAGAATGAAGGAAAGGAAAGGGCCACAGAGGGCTTGAAAATTGAAAACCTCCCTAGGCAACAGAAGAACAAGAGTTGACCAAGAAAAGCTGGCCTCATACTTCTTTATTAACTGGCAGGGAATGTGTGGACGGGAGGGTAAAGGACATTATCTCAAGATCGTGAGTACAAACGCAGCAGAGCTATATAGTCGTATTTTTGAAGGGTAGAAAAAGTCCATTCGACACTCCATACCGTACAATGTCAGCAGTAAGAGATCTCCGATGACACACTTGGTGACTCGACAATAATGTAACGGATCTTTGTAATTCGTCGCTATTCTGTTTCAGACTCTAAATAAATAAATAAATAGAAAAATAATTGAATTAATTTACGCAATCAGCGATGCCAGTCGTCCCATAATTGTGATACACATACCATAATTCAGCTGATAGGGTCGTGTAAGCAAAAATACCATAATTTTCCTATTAGTATAAAAATATCATACTTATTCCATAAAAAATGAACAAGTTGTATTATATTTCTCTGTTCAATTTAATGTAATCTAACGACCAAAATTGCCATGTTATTCTCAGCACTGCCATTAATGTTACTGCTGAGCAATTTGTCTCACTGTTAAGTTGCCTGAATCAAAGCCGTTGCCTCGCCATTAATGTTACTGCTGAGCAATTTGTCTCACTGTTAAGTTGCCTGAATCAAAGCCGTTGCCTCGCCGCTCAGCAATGGTAGAGTTGTTCAGTTAAAAAAGAAGCCGCCTGCTCTCAATTACCATACTTCTCATTGCCGTAATACATTAAAATATTCCAATATTAGTAACTTAATCATGTTGTGCATTCATCTGCCAGCTGTTTACGTTAAATGGTCAAATCGCTGCTATGGTATCGAGTGAAGAAGATTATAAACGATCCGTAACACTAAAAACGAAATTGATACAGCGTGGTGATGCTTCAAAATATGGACGTACAAAACATCGAAAACAGACATTTGTTGGACATATGAACGTGACTATAAGCCCTGTTAAGGCCCTGGCAAGTAGGGTGGTTAAAGTGGTTACTCTCATACTGTATAAGGGAAACTTTCACACTGTTTCTGTTTATTTTTAATGTGCTATAAAACACGATAATTTAGATGTGCTATCACCATAAAGAGTAGCTGGCAGGTTGGCACCACTGCACCCAATACACTTTTGGTTTGTCTGCCATCCGGTAAAGTAAAAAAAGGAACGTCGAAAGTGACAAGCAGGTATTCTAAATGACGCCGAAGCAAAATGCCTGCATACAATGTTACTTTTCCTCTAATTATCTGGGGTCAGCATTAGTTTGGTGTAAGCCTAATTTTACGGCCGGATGCCCTTCCATACGCCAACACTTCGGTGAGGGATGTATTCACTGCTGGTGTTTCTGTGATGGCTGGTAGTGTGATATATGGTGTGTAAATGTGTATCAAGACAAACACGAAAATTCAGCCGCGTGCTCGAGGAAATAACCAAACGTGCTTAAAATCCCCGCCAGGGAATCGAACCCGGGGCCCTTTGAACGAAAGCCCACTACTCTTACCAATCACTCAAGGAATCTGATTCCTGCATTCAGTATTAGGTGTAAGTAAGTTAAGTAAATACAATTAGTTGATTAAATAAGTTAAGTTTTCAGCCCAAGGCTGGTTGTATCCTTGAAAGCTCTACCCTTAGCTGTTACTGACAACCTAAGCGTTACTGAATAGATATAACTTATCAGGGAAATGCGGCATGAGATAGTTTCCAATTGCTTCCCTTACTGAGTCAGAAAGTGCTATTACATATCAGTCTGCCAGGCCCACTGACACACACCAATCGGCCCTATGAGCAAAATTTTCCACACCATTCATTCCAGTGACTGGCTGCATAACACTAGGTAGAAAATCATTAATTGGAAATAAAAGAAAATGAATGCCCTAAATAAGTAGGAATTCATGGAATGTAATAAAATAATTGAAGTACCTAAGGTTAAAAATAACTATACATCCAACGTAAATTAACTCACTGTCTCTAGGCTTAGAGAAGAAGATTAGCGTGAAATTACGGAGCAGATGTGGGTTATAAGAACGCCGACGAAAGGAGGAAAGTAACGCACATTCAAATTAATATTATATAAAACCGTGACGGTAATTAAAAGGAATGATCTTTGCATCGGACACAGTACAGTCATTAAACAATGTAACACTTTCTAAACATTGCACAGTGGTATTTGTTGTTTCTGCGGGAATCCTGACAACTTCATCAGCACAAATCAGTTAAAAAAAAAAAAAAAGGCTGACTCTGAACAAGACGACCTTTCCAACGTCGTACGGGAAGTGTTGGTAATAGCCTTACCTGGGACATCCCACGTCGAGTAGCTACCACAATGTTGATGTACTAGCAGGGATAAGGAGTCTTCAAAATGCGCCGGAATGCACACTTGAACACGCCACCTTACTGATTGTCAAACACTCCAAATATTGCACGTATTCGATGGCAACCTTGTTCCACACGCTGGCGAAGTACTGCAGTGTCGGTAATGGTATACCTGACTCCAGACTTAATCCTAAATACGAACTATCCGCACATTCCAGCTAATAACTAAACGAGGCGTAACTCGTAAACGATCGACTATAGGGTACACATTATGTTCGTAGGGACATTTTTTGTTGTTTTGGTGTGATAATTCCTCCCACGATTACTTCCCGTATGTTTTTTTTTGTTGTTGTTGAAGGCAAGTAAGTGAGAGTCCCAGGGCGAAAACTATACTCTTTTACTCATCTATTTCCGAGAGGTGCCGATGAGTCGGAAAAATCGCTGATTCTGAACTGACGGGGAAAAATCGATCTGGCTGAGAGGTGGATTTGTCTCTCGTCAGAGAAGAACCCCAATTACAATTTTGAGTTGGAGAACTATTGGGGGGGGGGGGCTCCCTTCAGAAGAAACGGCCCCCTTCCGGGGTTTAATTTGGAAAAGGCCGCAAGAATTTCGGTTTCCAATTAAAATAGGTCGTAAGTCAGCCAAGGACCGCGGTGTTTGAAACGTGTGTTCGGCTTCGTGGTCCTTATGACCCGTTTTAAGAGCAGGGTGCCAGGATTGTAGATTTGGTCGTCTTAACTATTTTGTTTACCGAAGTTCTAATAAGCGGGATACGAAGTTTATTTCGTATCCACCTATTAGATCTCAGTCTGGGGCCTGTGATCATCACTGAGTGTTTTATTCTGAAAGGTTTGTAATTTAGAAATAGGAGTTTTAGGGATATAGCTCCAGGTCTCACAACCATACAGCAGGATGGCCCTGACACATACTAGGCAAATATTTCTCTTGATATTAATATGGATACATTTATTTCCTAGCAGAGGTTTGAAAGCTTTCACCCGCGTCGTGGCACGTTGTAAGGCCTATGCTATACTGTATCTCCAGCATATAGTTCTTTTTGCTTTACGTCGCACCGACACAGATAGGTCTTATGGCGACGATGGGACAGGCAAGGGCTAGGAGGGGGAAGGAAGCGGCCGTGGCCTTCATTAAGGTACAGCCCCAGCATTTGCCTGGTGTGAAAATGGGAAACCACGGAAAACCATTTTCAGGGCTACCGACAGTGGGGCTCGAACCTACTATCTCCCGAATACTGAATACTGACCGCACTTAAGCGACTGCAGCTATCGAGCTCGGTGGATATAGTTCTGTCTATAGTTAAGTCTGTCTTTTTTTTCAGGACAAGGGGGCGTTATTTATAGTAGGTTGACCAAATCTAGGCCGACGCTTGGTGAAAATAATTGCCTATGTTCAAGCAGGGTTTATTTTCATCTTGTTTCGGATGCACCACTCCCAAAAAGACGTGATCCATTGTTGCAGCGCGCGGACGGCATGGTCATTTCTCCTCTGAGAGTTGTAAATGGCAATGTCATCCGCGTATTGGTGGATCTCCGCTCCTTGACGGGTTGGAAGATCGTTCACATATAGGCCATATAGGCTGGGGCAAAGATCCCCTTCCTGTGGAACTCCATCCCCATATGTTTCGGAACACTGTATATTTCCTCCTCCACAACGACTTCTGTGTATTGATGCTTTGGTTCTCTCTAGTGCTATCGGGATTTTGCGTAACAGTGTATTAAGTGTATAGCGGAAGCGCGATAAAAGAATTAAAAAGCTGTAGGCAGATGCCCTTCTGCGGAACTAAGCATTCGAGGACTAGCTCTGCAACAACCTGCTACTAGAATCCCAGGCAATCGCCGTTAATGGCTTTCAACGATGTTAAGGACAAAAGCAAGTGTTCCGCTACAACTCAAAGGCTGACGGGTGGGGATCCAATAGCCGTGCGTCAATACGACATGTTTGATGGTGTCTATCAGCACCACAATCACACTCGGGATATGAGATGACAACTTGCTCCCTTCGTTGTTTCCTCTATAAATACTACAACTGATTGAATATGCCTTATGTTTGCGCTATTAATTATCTATGGTAAGTTACTGAGGCCGGTAACCTTTGATGTTAGGCCCGTTTAAACAACAAGCATCATCATCATTATCAAGTTACTTACGTCAAAGAAAGGAGTTTACAGCTCTTCGTTCATACAAATATAATACAGTACTTAGCACAAGTTCAGCCAAATGTTTTTAATAGTTTTGAATTGGTGGGATGATTGAAAAAATCACCGGACTAAAGAGAAAAATAAAAAAGGGCATTTTTTCCCTCCTAACAACAGTCATTGTTGACTCGTTATCCAGTACCCCTGCTACGATTTTAGCTGATTTTGAGATTTCCCCTCCTCGGTTAAGAAAAAGAAGAGTAAATGAAGAAATCCACATCGGGGTGGTGAAAAATATCATATTCATGAAACATGATGGATGTTAGCGCCGGGATTCCAACACCAGATCAATTACAGACATTCGGGGCTTATTGTTTTCAACTGCCGTATAGAGTGGCCTTGGTGAGGCAAAAATCGAGCAAGATAAAAGGTGTTATTTGTAAGAGGGCCCAGTGCACTTTCAGGCACACTGGTGGACCAGAACAGGAGCAGTGCATTGCGTTGACAACTGTACCACGTAATGCGCCGCCCTGTGGCGTAACTGTTAACACCTGGGCCGTAGTGCCGAGATCACGGTCGTTTCCAGTTGGACTACAGGCCTGTGAAATCGAGTCTACATTTCAGTTCGCTGAGCACCCGCAAACAGGAACTAGAGACAGGGTCAACTCGTTCTCTCCCTGGAATTGGAACCTCCCATACTAATTTATTCAGAAGTTACCACGAGATACTTAATATTTTAAAGTAGAGTGTTCTAATTCCAAAGTTAATGGTTCAAGTCAATAAGACCACAAATGCCTATTAAAAATATAAAAACTAATCCTTTTTTAAAAAATCGCCCACAGCTTCATCAGGGCTCCAATACCTGCTGCACAAAGACTTCGGGTTGCTGTCCCAGCCAGATATTGTACGCACCTCACGCTAGACTTCATCATCCGCGAATTTTTTACTTCCAAGATGAGCTTCCAGTGGACCAAACAGGTGAGAGGTGCTTGGCGCTAAGGCAGGTGTTCGAGAAGTTTCCATTCTAATGCACAAATTGTTACCTGAGATAACTGAGCCATATTGTCGTGATTGAGCTATACTCATAAAGTGGATCAGGGCATTTTCTTCAAATCACAGCCCGTAACATGAACAAAATATCTCAGTACGATACGCCATTCCGAGTCTCCCCATAATTCTGGAAAAAAGCTAGCAAGTTTGGAGTTTTACGGAAATCCGAACCATTAGCACGGGATTTCCCATTCCAGTTCTCTCATTTACACTGACAGGGCTTCGAACCAATACCCGTTTTGGTGAGAAGCTAGCGGCAAAGCACTCATGGGCGCCCTGTCAGTCCATCTTGTGTAACCATTAGTTACGGAACAATACCCAATATAATTTCATGAGAAGCATGCTTTCATTAGCTGAATTCACTGCATATAAGAAGACAAAATAACGGAACTAATCCTTCAAACTATAGTTCGACGATGTTTGTATTAAGGTATTAACATTATGTAAAACATTCTAAGGGGCAACGAAAGAGGTTATTCAAACATTAAGAAGAGAACAAGAATATAAGTATGGGCTTCCGAAGGGAGTAGGTTTCATTGGGTTGTCAGGTTACCGGAAAAGTCTACCCCTGAGATTTAAAAAAATCCATTTTAGAATTAGGAATATCATTAGCTATCATCCCAGTGAAGTCCGACTCGTTGGCTGAATGGTCAGCGTACTGGCCTTCGGTTCAGAGGGTCCCGGGTTCGATTCCCACCGGGTCGGGGATTTTAACCTTAATTGGTTAATTCCAATGGCTCGGGGGCTGGGTGTGTGTGGCGTATTCACCATTAGAAATCATCCTAGGTAGGGCCCTCATCTTCACAGACATGCAAGTCGCCTAATAGGCCGTCTACTAGAAAAAGACCTGCATCAGGCCTCTCCGGAGGCCATACGCCATTATTATCCCAGTGAAGAACCCACATTGCTGTGATTTCATTTGCTGTTACAATTTATTATTTTGGTTCACGATTGGGATAAGTGAATGTGACTGATAAGACAGACGCTGAAATTCGCCGTCGTTCGCTAAACTTAAGCTTCGTAATCTTATCGTGGGACGTGTGTAACTCACGGCGGGTTGTAAGGAAAGTAGTTATTTAACCCTTTCATATCACACGGAATGGTAAAACACATATTACGGATCAGTGGTAGAGTATTGGCCTCGAAATCTCAAGACACGGGTTCAAACCCAGTAGTTTTTGAAGGGCGAAACATAATCCATTCAGCAGTCCATATCGTTCGATGTCGCCTGACAGAGTCCCGATTCCTCCGTCATCTAGCAGAATAAAATGGAACGTCGAAAATGACACGCACGCAGTGTAAATGGCGTCAACTCAAAATTACGCTTTAGTGGTGTTCGAGACGCCAATATGCCGGGATTTTGTCCGCAGAAGTTATTTTACGTGGCGGTAAATCTACCGACATGAGAGGGGTATTTGAGCACTTTCAAATACCATTGGACTTAGTCGCGATGGAACCCGCCAACTTGGGCTCAGAAGGCCATTGTTCTACCTTCTGAGCCACTGAGACCGACTACTGTTACTGTAATAAGAATCTTTAGCTTATCGGAGTTATTTCTGGCGTCGCTGGAGCCACCCAGGCTAATTTTGGTTTTGGCCATGGGTTTCAGGCCGGATGCCCTTCTTGACACCACGTGTTTTTTGAGATGAAGATCTCAGCACAGAATCGACTAGGATTTGAACCTCAGCCTTCCGGGTGGGAAGCCAGCACCTAAGCCAATGAATTAATCATGTGCCTCCCCCACCCCGCCCCGGGCTATTATTATTGTATATAATATCGATGGTAACGTAACGTGGCCGCATACAGTATTTGATGGGGTAAAGGCTTGGTTGGCTTAGACCACCACTGGCAGAGAAGAAAGTAGCCCTGGCGTTGAATGTATCGTGGAAATGTCTTCAAGCGAAGGTAATTGGACAAAGAACTGGCTGATTTTATCACAGTGCCGAGATAAAGAAAAGTGGAAGTATTTAACTTCCACAATTCTACGAGCCTTTGTAGCGTTGATGCTAGCGACTGTCAAGCTATGAGCCGCTAATTTATTTACCAACTTGTAACATATAAAGCCTATGTAGAGCCTTGGCTTACCAAGACGACTGCTGACAAGCAAGACTGCCAGTAGATATTGTAGTTGCCCGTGGTCAGCGTGATCTTTAGTTTATGTCTTGACTCACGTGACCGGCTCCACTGCTCACAGCTCATCAGCTGCTCGCACGAGGCTGAATGAACTCTATTACGGTCCTCGGTCCAGAATGAAAATCCTTAGACAGTCAAGAAGGTACTACTACTACTACTACTACTACTAGTTCATCACTGGGCTAGCAGTTATTTAATTTAATTTATTGCTTGCGACGGATGTTCATCCCAATTACAGCAGCATTATTTGTGATACAACGTGAAATTACAAATAATTATTACGTAATATTACCTAGCCTAACTTAATGAAATCTAATCTAAACTAATCTAATTTAATTAATCTAATCCTATCTCTTCTGTTATTGTGGGCTAGGGCTTACAAGTCTTTCTTCCAGTATGGTGTAATCTACTGAGCATACAGTAATTTATCAAATCTCCTGTATTTTAATGCTGGCCATGAATTCTTTTAAAAATATTGGCATGTTAGTGCTGATATCTAGAGCATTACCATAGTGGATTGCTAAACAGAATTCTCACCATAAAAAATCAAGTACCGTCAGGAAGAACATCTCTTCCCCTGTCCCTTAAAAACTCAAAATGAACCGGGATGACTCAAGTGACCCTATGGACAGCTGGGATACGCTGAAGAAAGTTTTCTGGTCAACAGCCTAGAGTTAGTTAGTGCGTGTGGAGCCTGTCTGATAACCCGTAAGGTAGTCGCTGTCACTATTCAGAATGTAGCTTCTTGATGAAAGGTTGGTGTTGTTTACGTCGTATTATTATGCACGTCGTGGGTGCCGTAGAAAGCGAACTTTTCGAAAGTGTCTCCCATATCATCGAACCCTCTCACGATCTCGTTCAGTCATCGTAATATTTATAGAACAAAGCTTGGTAATACAGTACGGTATGACTTTCTAGTCACACATTCAGCCGTCGTCTTCCGTGACATTAGCGCCACCTTCCGGCAGTCCAGACCGTTTAAACAAGCAAGCAAGATTACGTGACTGCTGACCTCAAGTTTTACGAGAAATCTGATCATGACATTTCATTTCAAAAGTCTCGCATATATTCGCACCGCGGTCGCTTTAGCGAGAAGCTTGTAACACATATCATTAAAACATCTTATCCGTCTTATAATCGCAGGAATAGAACCAGCTTTTGGGTTGTTAGGCGGCGTGTATTTGCAGAGTTTCGCCCAGACGTGCCATTTGGGCTCATAAGCTGGATTGGCACGCCCCTCCAGGACTCTGCTTAGCAGTGGCAGACCAAGCGCATGGGCCCGCCGTGTTAGTAAATAGGGATTGCTAACCTGCTAAATTGCCTGCTGCCATTTTTTGATGGATACAGTACTTTTGTATCCATCTCTTGGCACAGGCCAGAGTAAAATGTAGCTTCCACCGAAGTCCCAGTCTCATCCATGGCTGTGACAATTTGGAAGCTGCTGGGGTATGGGTGATGCTGAGTAATGACATTCAGAGCACGACTAGTGCATCTGAGTGCTATGAAAGGTGTTGCTCATAGGGTCAGTCGTTCTGCAATAGCACTTGCTGAACCAGTGAGGAAAGCAATGGCAAACTACCTCACTCCTCGTCTTGCCTAGTACGCCTCATTTTGGTGCTGCCATTGGTTTTTGCGGTTTCCTTATAACCGCATAACCTTTGGTGGTGCTATTTGAGGATGCAACCAGCCTCTGGGCTGATGACCTAACAGACAGACACAACCTGCTAAAGGAGAAGTGAATTCTCCGTTTAAAAATATGTACTCCCCATGGAGTCCTTAAAAGCTCGAAATTAACCGGGATGACTCCAGTGACCCTAGGGACAACTGGAATACCCTGAAGAAAGTTTTCTGGTGAACAGCCTAGAGTGTGCGTGTGGAGCCTGTCTGATAACCCGTAAGGTAGTCGCTGTCACTATTCAGAATGTAGCTTCTTGATGAAAAGTTGGTGTTGTTTACGTCGTATTATTATGCACGTTGGACTACAGTATACAGTAGTTACAAATGGCGCCGTATTTTAAACGAGTTTCCACTGTGTGTCTGGCGTTTTGTGTACATCACAGGAAAGCCCGTTACACATGTTAATGTCACCGAAGTTAGCAGAATATTTCTCATAATACATACATAGGTCTTGCCAATATTTATAGCCATAGCATTGTGTGCTAAATCAGTGACCATTCTGTTGGACGTAAATCTTGAAGGTGAGGCTATTTTGTGGGAATGTTGTGTGTTGGATCAGCTGCTGTCATATTGTTGGACATGATTTCTTTCCATTTATCGGAACTCTTTTTATCTGCCATGTGGATGAAGTTAAAAGGTGTATTATCTGTAACCCTTGCATGTCGTAAGAGGTTACTAACAGAGCAATAGCCATATAATCTATACTCGCTCTTTCGTTTTCTCATCCCAAAAACATTTACATGATTTTATGTTTTTCCGTGTTGCGGAGAAATTACGTTTATCTTCTTTTCCAAATAGGAGAAGTACCCTTTATTGATAGTGTTTGTCGTGACTAGTTCGTAGCCATATAAACGGTCTATTCTCGTTAAACTGCAGCAGTTCTTTGAAAAAATGAAATGGCGTATGGCTTTTAGTGCCGGGAGTGTCCGAGGACATGTTCGGCTCGCCAGGTGCAGGTCTTTTGATTTGACTCTCGTGGGCGACCTGCGCCTCGTGATGAGGATGAAATGATGATGAAGAAGTCACATACACTCAGCCCCCGTGCCAGCGAAATTAACCAATGATGGTTAAAATTTCTGACCTTGCCGGGAACCGAACCCGGGGCCCCTGTGACCAAAGGCCAGCACGCTAACCATTTAGCCATGGAGCCGGACAGCAGTTCTTTAACGTGCCGGTAAATCTACTGACACGAGGCCGTCGTATTTGAGCGTCTTCAAATACAACCGGACTGAGCAGGAATCGAACCCGCTAACTTCTGCACAGAAGGCCAGCACACTACCGTCTGAACCACCTAGCGCAGCAGGTCGCCGACAGGTGTGAGCTCCAGATGAGGATATGTATAAACAACGTAGAAGTTCACCTCGCCTCCCGGAAATGTCTCTTAAGAATTGGCAGGCTTTAAGAATCGTGCGTTGGAACTCTGTGTCTTTGTCACGACCTCGACCTTGCATTATTAGTATGTGTAGTCTGCGTGCTGGAACCGTCCCACCCGCTGGAACTAAGAGGGCATGTCATTCCTCCAGAAAGGTTTTTTTTTTCCTCACCTCTCACCAAGTTCATGTCTGTAGCTGTTTTCCAATGTGTTAATATTGTGTAAATAACCTACTGTACATTCTGAATAAATATTCAGGCTGGTAGGTTTGAACCTAAATAGATGAAACTCTCTTATGATAATTAGTTTAATATTAATTACAGGACAGTTACTGCATTCATATAAAGTATCAGATAACATTTTCACACACACAAAATAACGGAACTGTCGGACATGTCAACTGACACGCTGAGTGAGATGGTAGTGTATGGGAAGGCTTAAAATTTAATTTCCAAATATTTATGTTATTAGTAGTCTTATCGATAAATACCACATAACTAAAGTTATATAGTATTATTACATTTCCGATCAATTATATCTTATACTTTTTTTTACCGTACCGGGTATGATAACAGAGATATTCATGAATTTGGATTTTTGTTGCTAAGTTCATATGAGCGCGGACTCACGAGGAAATGAACAAACAGAATTTAATGAAAATTAGTATGTAAAGTCGGAGAATAAGGAACTACAGTCTACGCTATAAATAATTTTGTAAGGTGCTCTAATATCGCAGAGTCTGAAGAAAACTGTGAAGGCCTACAATATAGAAAACTCATAAAATTGATCAACAGTAACATTACATTGACCATCGCTTGTAAATAAATATATGCGTCTATCTTTTGTCTTCAGATTTTTAAAACTTTACTGTACTCACAATTAATCCTAAAGAAACTGGATAATGTAGTGTACATTCTGAAAGGCAAAGGCATTGACGATTTCAATTATATCCATGGATGACACATGCGATGCTGAGGAGGCTTTCACAGAGTCTTGGGTCATAATATTTCGTCGTTAGTTTATTTTGTAAGTTCCAGTCTCGAAAATACTAGTTTCGTGGAAAAACACAGCAACAGGAATAATTAGGTCTATAATCCGATATTTTGGGACCAATTTTCACAGTTTCTTTAATAAATTGGCGCAGGTATTGGTGAGAGAGCGTGCCGCTCGTGTTACAATATACAGCTGTCAGACTCTACACAATAACAATAATTCGCAAGCAGATGCAACCATCCAACAGTTACTCTACATACGCACTGTAAAAAAATAAACTTCTGCTCATTCTACAAGCATAATATCACCTTTCCCTTGTAGAGTTGCACGCGGATGAGGTGATTTATTCATTTATTTACGTTTCCCGGAGAAGTGTGCGGGCCCCTTAAAACCCGGGGCCGCTTGCGTTGCAGGCCTAGCAGGCCCTATCGGTACGCCACTGGATTTAGTATTTAGTGTTCTTGTATTGTTTAAAATTGCCACTCTTTTCCTCCTCCTGTCGACAATTGGAGAGAATTGATGTTTAGTGGACATTGTGGGGCAGATTAATAAGCTGGTGGTGGTCTTAAACATGACACAGGGCCGATGACCTTCGATGTTAGGCCCTTTAAAACAACAAGCAAACATGACACACTCTCAGGTGATGCTTTCCATTTTATCAGTTCCACGTAGGCGAGTATTCCTGATGAGTGTGATAGAAGGGTATCATAAGGGTAAAAGTCGATCTGGTATTATGTCCATGTCCAATAATCTATTTCTTTCTTTCTTTCTTTCTTTCTTTCTTTCTTTCTTTCTTTCTTTCTTTCTTTCTCAATCCGTTTATCCTTCAGGGTTGGTTTTCCTTCGGACTCAATGAGGGATCCCACCTCTACCGCCTCAAGGGCAGTGTTCTGGAGCGTGAGACTTTGGGTCGGAAAGATAAAAATGGGAAGGAAGACCAGTACTTCGCCCAGGCGACTTCACGTGCTATGCCGAACAGGGGCCTTGTGGGGGGGAATGGGAAGATTGGAAGAGATTGATAAGGAAGAGTGAAGGAAGCGGTCGTGGCCTTAAGTTAGGTACCATCCCGGCATTTGCCCGGAGAAGAAGTGGGAAGCCACGGAAAACCACTTCGAGGATCGCTGAGTAGGGAATCGAACCTCCCTCTACTCTGACCTCCCGAGGCTGAGGTATAATAATAATAATAAAACTGCAGATTTTGTCTCATTGTACAGTATGTCAGTTGAACAATTATCTGGACTTTCCTACCATCACCACCCTCTTGCAGGTATCTGTTTCCCGGAGTTGTGTGTTTTGTAGATCATGAATATACATTTTTTAAATGTATGGACTAGCTTGTAGTCCTGTGTTCTGAAATTGCAAACTTAGCAGTTACAGGATCTGTGCCGACTTTACGAAATCACTTATGCGCTATATAAAAATGTGTTAATTGTCCTTAATATCGTCTATTTTCCTATCTTTTATCATCAATTGTATAACCATATTTTGTGTCTTTGTTATGCTTCGTCCGGGACCCTCACCAGGATTACTTGATTCAAGAACTGGAAAAAATCCAAAGAAAAGCAGCTCGATTTGTTCTGGGTGATTTCCGACAAAAGAGTAGCGTTACAAAAATGTTGCAAAGTTTGGGCTGGGATGACTTGGGAGAAAAGAGACGAGCTGCTCGATTAAGTGGTATGTTCCGAACTGTCAGTGGAGAGATGGCGTGGGAGGACATCAGTAGACGAATAAGTTTGAGTGTTGTCTTTAAAAGTAAGAAAGATCACAATATGAAGATAAAAGTTGGAATTCAAGAGGACAAATTGGGGCAAATATTCGTTTATAGGAAGGGGAGTTAGGGATTGGAATAACTTACCAAGGGAGATGTTCAATAAATTTCCAATTTCTTTGCAATCATTTAAGAAAAGGCTAAGAAAACAACAGATAGGAAATCTGCCACCTAGGCGACTGCCCTAAATGCAGATCAGTAGTGATTGATTGATTGATTGATTGATTGATTGATTGATTGATTGATTGATTGATGCGGCAGCCTTGATAATTTTCAGGAAGCTAATAAAATTAAAATTTTCTACGAATTTTATTTCCTGCGTTTTGAGACGTAACCACTTCGACTGCACCATACACGCACGCGGTCATGTGAGCTATCGTAAACTAAATACTGTAACACCCAGGAGAGTCCAATGGGGGGTTGTTAAACGGAAAAGAAACGGTTCCCAGTACCGCAAGTGCTACACGTTACGTATGAATGTAGTCACCTCAGAGAGGTTCACACCTCCATACACTTGGTGTGTTTATTTAAATCACGGAATAACAGTATAACGTAGTTGGTTAGGCATTCGCCTCCTATGCTCACGTCTATAGGTTCGAATCCTGGCGCACGCTATTAGCATTTAAGTTACTTCAACGTGCAAGGTCCGTATTAGATTTATTGGCTCGTTGAATAATTCCTTTTTAGATCAACATTTCGACAATCTTAAATCATACAGTCACCAAAATAATAATATGTAAATAAAATAGTATTTTTTCTGTACACTTCAAATTTTTGCCTTGTACTTCGGTGTTATCTAGCATAAAGTATCAAAAGTAGTTTTAATTCAATTTTTGGCTGTCTCTCTGTTTGTTTCTTTGTTTGTTACGATATCACGGATAAACATAATTTCTCAAAACTCTTTACTTAAGTTCAAGGATAGTCTGGTTGTGTACTTGACTATGTATTATTTGATTACTAGGCTATACATTGGCTTAGTAATATTAAGGGGGGTCGAAACAGATATCATCGTTTAAGAATGGAGACTTTGTACCTGCAGTTTCCACGAAATATTGTTTTATTATTTCGTTGTGGCTATACGAAGCCTGTGGATTGTTCTGTGGAGATCGTAACCTAATATCCAATAAAATTGTTTAAAATGAACCAACACCGCCTTCTCGTAGCTTATAACAGTTGTCGACAGATACCTCGTAAGTGCAAACTGAGATTCTTTTAATAACAACGTAATTTTTTTGTTCTAATGAGTATGATTAGCCTATTAAATATTTGTATTGGCACAATTTTATTTTCCCTTTTCACCCATATGAGAGTTTTTTTGGCTCTCCTGTATAATCATGCTTTTTTTTACACACCTACAAAGTCTCCGTTCTTAAGAGACGAAATCTGAAATGTTTCCGTTAATATTAACTGTACCGTAAAAGTATCAAAGTAGTTATGAACAGTGGTAGATCTCGGGCGAAATTCTATTTACATCGGTGTATTTTCAGATCGACTTTGCTGTACTCTAGTGAAAGCTGGGTAGCTTCAGGATATCTTATTTGTAAGTTGGAAGTTACAGACATGAAGGTGGCAAGAATAACTGCTGGTATAAACCGGTAGGAACAATGTTAGGAGGGTACACAATACATAAAAGAATCTGCACATTTTAAAAACATAATTGCATTCCTCCCATGACTTTAAATAATACTGTTGTACGTTATTGCGAATCACTAACCTAGGAGTTATAGCGGAAACTATAAATTCTCAACGTAAATTACAAATATCTGTAAAAAGTTGTATCGTCTTACACCCATTGAAACTCTTTAGAAATATATTCCCTCGATCACTAAATATTCAGCGTGTTCAGTTATTATTATGAACCTTCCTCTGTTACTGTGGTGTACTTTTTATGCATATAACAATTGAATTAAACTTGAAACTACAACGCACCCAAAATGCTTGCCTTGGGTATGCTATGGATTTTCGGTATGACCCTCGAGTTTCTCCGCATTGAAAACCTGTCTTGGCTCAGACTAGATGACAGATGTAAACTACACTCAACTGTTCCTATGTACCAGGTGCTTTCCGACATTTCTGCTTATTTATCTCTCCAGCAATTTTCGTCACCTTAGTTCTTTAAATTTCCATAATACTCGCTCAGTGTCCCTCCTAGAAATTCCTATCTCCCGAACAACCACATATCATCGATCATTCACTGTCACTGCCTCAGGATGGTGGAATGGTCTCCCCAAAGATATCGAGGATGCTGCATCAAAAAGTACATTTAAAACCTCTTACCAACAGTTCTTCGTTAAGTGCTTCTAGCAAGGTATCTGAATGAGTGGAACGAGTGGTTGTGTGTGAAAAGATGTGAGATTAGTGTTCAGTTAGATACAATATATAAGGTATTTCATATTAAGTTTAGTTCTCGGGTAGTAGTAAATTAGTTCAAATATGACCGGGCTGAGTGGCTGACCTTCTGAACCCAACTTGGCAGGTTCGATCCTGGCTCAGTCGGTGGTATTTGAAGGTGCTCAAATACGTCAGCCTCGGGTCGGTAGATTTACTCGTACGTAAAAGAATTGCTTTAGGGGAAAATTACGGCAACTCGGCGTCTGCGAAAACCGTCGGAAGTAGTTAGCGGGACGTAAAAACTGTAAAATTATTATCATTATTATTAGTTCAGATCCGTAACTTTCCCACTGGGTATATCTAGACTGATGAAACTATCTCTCGTTAATGCATGTTTGACTGTATTTAATAATGTACAGTTAGTACAAATTACAGTAGTTAATTTAGTACTGCCAAAATGCGTTAAAAAGCAAAGTCATCTCCGCGCAGGTCATGAAGGTCCCTTGGAGGGGTGGAAGGTAAAGGCTTCCACTATCCGTAACCTCGGCACTGTGTAGGGTAGAGTAGTTAGCTCTACGCCCGGCCGCCTTTGCCCCCTGGTATTAACTTGGTACTCATTATTGGTGTGGGCTGAGTGAACCTCAGAGCCATGTGCACCTCTGTAAGTGGAAATCTCGTTTCTTAAATGTTTCGACTTCCCGACGGGGAATCGAACCCACGCCCTTCCGGGTGAACCGAGCGCGCCTTTACCGCCTTGGCCAGGCAGCTCCTAAAATTTAGTTACTTTTACTGAATATTTGTATTATTGGCATTTTTACTTCTTTAGCGATTCTTTGATTTAGTGTCATGAAGTTTTTTCAAATCTGTAAAATATAGGTAATTCCTTCTTTGGTATATATACAGTACTTATTTTTGATTGCATAGTTCTTAGTATTTTAAGTCAACCAGTTTTATAGTATTAACAATATGTACAGTTTGTATGTGGTTACGTGTAAGGGAAGGCCAGGAGCCTTAACTTCGCAACGTATAAAAAGGCTTCTTTCTATCTATCTATCTATCTATCTATCTATCTGCACGGGAATGAGGAGATACAGGCAATGTTATGAATGAACGCTGTGGATGAAGCTGTGCATATAAACCGGCTTCGGTGGTGGGGTCATGCGAGGTGAATGGAGGAGAGTATGTTACCTACTAGGAGAATAATGGACTCAGCCATGGAGGGTAAGAGAAGCAGAGGGAGACTAAGACGATAATGGTTAAATTCAGTTTTTAATGGTTTCCAGATAAGAGGGATGTAACTAAAGGAGGGCGCGGACCAATTTATAAATAGAGGATTGATAAGGCGCAGAGTTAATTCACAGAGCCTTCCAAAATGAACATTGAAAGTTGTAACAGTCTACAACGAAGATTTATGTTATGTCATGTATGTATGTATGTATGTATGTATGTATGTATGGTGGAGAGTGTAAGAGAGTGCCATCTTAGTGTTCTGCCCTATGAATTGTGTTTTGGGGATGTACTCGCGTATTTTGTTGGTACGATACGCGACGAATCCTAAACACGGTAATGCTGTAGTGGGAGGTTATGCTGGCGGATGTGATCAGTCTTTCGCCGGTTCTTCACCTTCTGCTCCTACCGGTATCCTCTTAGTCCACTCACGTTTCTCAAGAATTCAGCTCCGTCTGCCAAGTTGATCCACACCTGATAGCATAGGGCCGAGATCTTTGATCTAATGCAGTAAATAATACATTTGTAGTATCTTGACAATATTGTTCGACTAGAATCTTCAAAATAAAAGACGCAGGAATCTTAAACTGTTTATAGATACTACAGGTTATTCAGTGGTTTTGTTCTGTACCATGTGCGAAATTGTATCCGATAGAGTACTTTATAAACTGAGGGTAAATTTAAGTATGAAGATTTTAAAAAGCGCAAGAGCCATTTTTATGGTTCACAAAACTACATAACACATTCTGTAGGTCGTACGTTCATGTTACTTCATTTTACCTGTGCGTTGGAATTGTTCTAATTAAGAACATAGTTTCAATATACTATCTCCACATTATTTTTCTCCTAAAGAGATATGTATACGATGTTATCTCCTGTGATCATCTCTTGTTGTCTTGTGCTCGCGACGGTATTAGGTTTACGAGGTCAAGAGAATCTTTTATTTATTTTTACCCCTTCCTTGCCCTTCCCTTTCTTTTGCCGATATCTTTCGAAGGGCCGGAACTCCTCTCTACTGACTGGTTGAGGGGGAATTGGGTACCTTCTCCTTAAAACAGTTATCATCACCATCGTCCGGAGTTCGGTCCTGGATGCTCAGGGGCCTCCGTGTGAGGTGTTTTTCACATCGGCTTTCACTCATCCCCCAAACTATCAGAAATTATTGCTTATTTTAAGTCCGAAATACCTGTCTCAACTTCTAAATAAATTGATATTTTGTTTTTTGTTTTTGCTATTTACTTTACGTCACACCGACGCAGGTACAGATCTTATGGCGACGATGGGACAGGAAAGGCCTAGGAATGGGAAGAAAGCGACCGTGGCCTTATCCCCCGAATACTGGATACTACCAGATTTATTAATGTATTGAAAAATGAAAACCTACAACCTGTTTTCCAGTCATTGACCGGGTCAGGGATGTAATGAATGAAACATACTGTATATAGGCTATTATTACAATGGGGTCGCCACTCGCAAGGTGATTTTTATTAATGAGTGATAAATGCGATGAAATGATAATGGAGAGTGTTGCTGGAATGAAATATGACAGGGAAAACCGGAGTACCCGGAGAAAAACCTGTCTCACCTCCGCTTTGTCCAGCACAAATCTCACATGGTGTCACCGGGATATGAACTACGGTATCCAGTGGTGAGAGGCCGACGCGCTGCCGTCTGAGCCACGGAGGCTCGTTATTAATGTATTATGAAACTGTTTTCTTTTTCTAGAATGTTTAATAATCAATTAATCAGTACAAGGATTGTAGTATCATCACCATCCCCAATTAGATTATCATCGTCATAATCATCATCCCTACCTACCTTAAACTTAATATTCTTTTACTGTGTAAATTACTATAAATTACTAAATAAATGTAAACGCTGGTTAAATGTAGGATAGGGACAAATGTCCCTAACTTTGCCAGAATGAATAAATTACCTATCACCGGGCGAATTGGCCGTGTGGTTAGGGGCGCGCAGCTGTGAACTCGCATCCGGGATATAGTGAGTTCGAAGCCCACTGTCGACAGCCCTGAAGGTGGTTTTCCGTGGTTTCCCATTTTCACACTAGGCAAATGCTGGGGCTGTATCTTAATTAAGGCTACGGTCGATTCCTTCCCGATCCTAGCCCTTTCCTGTCCCGTCCTTGCCATAAGACCTATTTGTGTCGCAAGCATCTAAAGAAAAAAAAAAACTGTATGGACCACATAAAGCAGGGAGTGAACCATATGTTTTTGGAGTCAAGGAGAGGTCACAGTGGAAGAAGAAAAAGAACAAGTTACATTTTACCTTTCTGATAACTTTTTCTCGTAAAAGTATTTTGTTTAAGACCGCTTGAAACTGTCTGCCTTTGACATCCCTCTCGCCTCCTGAGGAAGAAGGTTCCATTCTCGGGTAGTTGTAACTGTAGGGAGGAGTTAAAAGCTGAGGAGCTATGTCCTGGAATGACGAGAAGAGTTTTTTTTTTTTTTGCTAGGGGCTTTACGTCGCACCGACACAGATAGGTCTTATGGCGACGATGGGATAGGAAAGGCCTAGGAGTTGGAAGGAAGCGGCCGTGGCCTTAATTAAGGTACAGCCCCAGCATTTGCCTGGTGTGAAAATGGGAAACCACGGAAAACCATTTTCAGGGCTGCCGATAGTGGGATTCGAACCTACTATCTCCCGGATGCAAGCTCACAGCCGCGCGCCTCTTCGCGCACGGCCAAGTCGCCCGGTAAGAGAAGAGTTGTATGTTGGGTCCTAGTATACAGAGTAAATTGAAATATTTTCGGGTATTTTTTAGGAGATAATCGATGATACTGCTCCCTCTGGGAAGTATAGGAATATTCCCAATTTGAGAAATATTTTTCGAGATCAAAATGAAAATTTGTCTTACATTCGTATCATTATATCACGAAAACAGTCGGCTGAAATGTACTCTTCTCTGTGATCATACAGGGAAATTAAATCGTTAATGAATACTGCAATTTCTTGATGCATCTGTCCCCTAGCACAGACCAGAGTAAAATGTAGCTTCCACCGACGTCCCAGTCTCATCCATGGCTGTGACTATATGGAAGTTGCTGGGGTATGGGTGGTGCTGAGTAATGCCATTGGGAGCACAACTAGTGCCTCTGAGAGTTACGAAAGGTGTTGCTCACAGGGTGAGGCGTGTTGCAATAACACTTTCTGGCCCATTGAATCAAGGAATGGAAAACTACTTCACTCCTCATCTTGCCTAGTACGCCTCATTTTGGCGCCGCCATCGGTTGTTGCGGTTTCCCCGTAACTGCATAACCTTTGGTGGTGCTATTTGAGGATCCAACGAGTCTCTGGGCCGATGACCTAACAGACAGAAAATGAAATAGTCTGTTATGAGGATTTTCATGAAAAAAAAACTTCTTACAGAAATGGAACGAAAATATTACTGAATTAAGCACGTCTTAAAATGTTCACGCAGCAGTATAGCTCATATTATTTCTTGGAAACTGTGCTCTAAAACCCGCCACTACAGACCTCACGATACCCAATATTATTAGAAAGTTTCCTCACACACTGGTATTCAGGACTCTGAAAATCAAACTTGTCCCTAGCTCGTGAAGTGAGGCAACATAAACATCTAAAGGAGTATAATAAAAGTTAACCTGAAGCGAAAGCTAATAGTGTTTATACGACCGTGCCACATTTAATGCCCTCTTTTGGAGACACACTGTTAAGTTCTTGATCGTCAGTTAATTTTCTCGTTTTAGATAATTGAACTCTTCGTATAATATATAACGTCACTTTTAGCTCTGTCAAAGCATGTCAAGAGAGCAGAAATGTTGGATTATTCCCTTCCATCTGGCCTGGGTTTGCTACCAATTTAATACTGGTTTGGAGGAATGGAACAAGGTAAGCTAGTCTCAACTGCCACAATTGAGAACAGACGTGGGTTAAAACCGCGCTGTCATTTCGTCTTAAAAGTGGTTTCTGTGGTTTCCCGGAATACCAGGTTGATATATGATAGGGTACAATAAAACATAAGACATCTGATTGTATGATCGAAAATGAGGAGAGAGTGGATTCTGGCGCTAATTTGAGCTCTTTTTCTAGCGTAACGCCTTGCTTTGCTAAACATAAAACTACCGAGCCTGATAGCTGCAGTCGCTTAAGTGCGGCCAGTATCCAGTACCCGCGAGATAGTGGGTTCGAACCCCACTGTCGGCAACCCTGAGGATAGTTTTCCGTTTTCACACCAGACAAATGCTGGGGATGTACCTTAATTAAGGCCACGACCGCTTCCTTCCCACTCCTGACCCCCTTCCTGCCCATCGTTCCTATAAGACCTACCTGTTAACGTGCGACGTAAAACAAATTGAAAAAAAAAAAGCCCACATAAAACTCAAGAGATCTCATAAATAAAAGACAGATATGAGTGTGAGCATTAGTTTCAATAGTGGACAGTTGCAATCATCTTAAGAACGTCTGACAAGTGACCCAATGGTAGTTTTTGAAATCATTCATTTGACCTACAAGATTGTTTTGCAAGCCGTTGGTTTAAGCCTACGTTCTGAGCTGCGTGTTTGTTGATCTGATAAAAGTCTCTGCAATGCTCCAAGAAACAACGTATTTTTGAGCAGACCAATGTATACTCTCTTGATGCAGAAATATCAATGAATAGGTATCAAAAGTAGACAACTAGCAAGTTTAGTTTTAAAATCAGATACATTTTAAAATTTTAGACTTTTAGATTGTATTTCTAGATGGATCGTTTGTGTGTGTGTGTGTGTGTGTGTGTGTGTGTGTGTGTGTGTGTGTGTGTGTGTGTGTGTAAAAATCCAATAATTAGTATCGGAAACAGTAAATCGTATTCTTCCAAGTCATTAAGGATGGCATATGTTGGTCTTGGAAACTGAACTGCTTGTATACATCCGCTCTCATAAACTACATTCGGTCAGTCTGAATAGGTGGCCATAAAACTTCAGAATTCTCTTACGTTCGTATCTATAATCTTCTCTACCGTTTTGAATAGATCCTCATTTTCCTCTTTCTCCACTACCATCTCCTCCGGTCAGAGCATCTTCCCTAAATGTGTACCAGTTTCTTTTTATCAACTTTTTAACGTTGCACTAATATTCTCGGAGGTTTTCGACAACGTTGGTGTAGTTAAGGACTAGAACTGAGAATGTATTGGTCGTAGTAGAAGATACAATTTCAACTCTTACATCTTTAAAGGTTCCCGACGGTGAGGTTCGAACCCACCATCTCTCAAAAGTAACGGTGGTAGTAGTAGTTCGGCATGGCAGTTTGATAATTGACGATCCGAGCTCGATAGCTGCAGTCGCTTAAGTGCTGCCAGTATCCAGTATTCGGGAGACAGTGGGTTCGAATCCCACTGTCGGCAGCCCTGAAGATGGTTTTCCGTGGTTTCCCATTTTCACACCAGGCAAATGCTGGGGCTGTACCTTAATTAAGGCCACGGCCGCTTCCTACCCAGTCCTAGCCCTTTCCTGTCCCAACGTCGCCATAAGACCTATCTTTGTCGGTGCGACGTGAAGCCAATAGAAATAAAGATAATTGACGCGATTGAAGATAAAATGCCAGGCAAACGCCTTCGAGGAAGACTACGAAAGGCCTTCGTGAAGAGATTTCTGGAGTACGCCGGACGCCAAGCTTAATGTATGAAGAAGCCAAACGTTCTACCCAAGACTGAACCAAATGGGGACGACTTGTTACAGAGGTCAACCAGTCGCAAGGCTTAATACCTCACGATGGTGACGATGTTATGTATCAAAAATAATAAGGACGAATATTTTCCTCTGCAAATAGTATTACAGTTCTTTTCTGAATGAATGTAGGGTTGAAAAAATGGTACTTGAAAATGATTTGCAATACTAAAGTATACTGTACTAGCAGGTGAAATTTCACTATTGTAAACAATGATTTGCTGCGACCATCTGCCTTCCGAGGAGTCTAATGTTAATTACACACAAACGAACACACATTTCTTATTAAAATGAAATTAATTGGAAGATACCTGCAGATACATTCATGACTTCATCCAGGTCACGAGTATACGTACTCTCTACATTAAAAAAAGAACTGGAAACGGAAGCCACGTTTAAACACAAGTACTCATTAATAAAAAGTCAGATGTAACATATGTTTTAGGAGATTTTAAAATGTTCTTTGTAATGTTAACTAGGTAAGGAATAGCCCAGTCAAATTTCGTACGCAAAGCGCCCACTTGTGGGTGAAGATAACTCAGGTATCTAGGCTAACACTGGGAGAGGACGTATCCTCCAAGCCCGTAGCCCTAGTTTCCACTGCAATCAGCTGTGCGGGTAATTTTCTCTTGTTAGGCCCACATTCCCGCATCTTCATAGAGAGAGCAAGTACTTCCTGCGCTTCACGAACAAGTTCACTGTCACGATATCGTCATGCACGTACCAGAATCGAGCTTTTAATTGAAGATTCCTGTATTCTTCACGGATGGTTCATTCCGCAGACACTTATCTTCTGCTTATCTGCTGTTGTGAAACTATTTGGTGCTGGGTTGATCGGACGTGTGTACTGATGGATTATGATTTATTTAGATGTCGAATCTAGAGATAGTAGATTTTATCGTTTTAAAACTAAGAATACTGTACAGTTTTCTAGCATTGTTAATGTTGACACGTAACATATTTCTGAGCCCAGCTTGGCAGGTTCGATCATGGCTCTGTCCAGCGGTATTTGAAGGTGCTTAAATACGTCAGCCCCGTGTTGGCAGATTTACTGGCACGTAAAAGAACTCATGCGGGATTAAGCTCCGGCACATCGGCATCTCATTAAACCGTAAAAGTAGTTAGTGGGACGCAAAAGCAATAACATTATTATTATTATTATTATTATTTCTTATTACCACCTCCTAAAGTAAAATGTAAATGTGTGAGCAATGCCCTTGTAATTAAGAAGTGTGGTTTGCTGATCGTTATAACATTTTCGACGTGGCCCGAGGGCAGAACAAATTGAATAGAGGATATTCCATAGTGCGGGCCTCTGCACATTCTTTATGTTCATGATATTATTATTGTTGTTGTTGAGCGGTATGCAACCAGAGATCCTCATAAGTAGAGGCATGATTTTTTCGCATTAACTTTTGAACGATTTCGCGAGAAGGATACTAATTTTCGCGTTATTTCGCGAAATAGATATTGCCGTATCGCTTTAATTTCGTTTTAATGAAATTCTAAAATGAATCATTAAAGATTACTATTACGTTCATTACTATCACTGATCGTTGATTGTGGAGGTTTAATTGGTAGATTGTACATACCTGGTACATACTTTTGAAGCCATTTTCGGACTGCAGGGTCGTCTACTTTCTCCAGCGGGACGTTGGCTTTGAGTAGCATCGCTGTTGTTTCGTAAATAAATCATATTCTTTCACTCTTAGCATTCTGTTGCATATTTTATGAGAGTTCTATTGTTGCCTACCGTTTCACTGTTGGAGTGCTAAATTTACGTTCTGAATGTTCCTTATTTTTAAAACAATGTTTTGAGACAGTCGATACAAGCATTACAAAATGTACACATAAAAATATTGCTTTCCGAATCGTATAAACCTTCACTCGCAAACTGTTTAGCTCTGCTGTGCACCTTAACACTTGTTGAGCGACCCATCTCCGCTACTGTCTGTGATCACTTTCTTAATTTTATCTGACCGCGAAGCCGAAATACATCAGTCAATAAAATTGTGCTGCTTGTAGACGTCATTAGGGATCCCAGGATTGCACAGTGCCGTGAGGAGACAGGCTGGGGTGGGATTACCAGCCACCACAAGGAAAACATTCCAAAAATTTCGTTTGGCAAGACGCCTGGAGCCAACCCCTTTTCTTAAAGAGATTTTCCAGAACGTTAATGATATTCCTTTCCTGTTGACGAATCTTTGTTCGCTCTTCCTTTTCTTTTCATACATAATCTTGGAACAAAATATCAAGTCCGTTATTCAGTAGAGATTTCGGTGTAATATCGCGCTTATCGCGAAGTACACTGACTGACAGAGCAAATGCAACACCAAGAAGGAGTGGTTCGAAAGGGATGAAAGTTGGGGAAAAAACAGAGACGGTACGGACGAATAATTCATGTTTATTTCAAACCGATATGCAGGTTACACAATGCGCACGGCATCGACTCAGTAGGATGTAGGACCACCGCGAGCGGCGATGCACGCAGAAACACGTCGAGGTACAGAGTCAATAAGAGTGCGGATGGTGTCCTGAGGGATGGTTCTCCATTCTCTGTCAATCATTTGCCACAGTTGGTCGTCCGTACGAGGCTGGGGCAGAGTTTGCAAACGGCGTCCAATGAGATCCCACACGTGTTCGATTGGTGAGAGATCTGGAGAGTACGCTGGCCACGGAAGCATCTGTACACTTCGTAGAGCCTGTTGGGAGATGCGAGCAGTGTGTGGGCGGGCATTATCCTGCTGAAACGGAGCATTGGGCAGCCCCTGAAGGTACGGGAGTGCCACCGGCCGCAGCACATGCTGCACGTAGCGGTGGGCATTTAACGTGCCTTGAATACGCACTAGAGGTGACGTGGAATCGTACACAATAGCGCCCCAAACCATGATGGCGCGTTGTCTAGCGGTAGGGCGCTCCACAGTTACTGCCGGATTTGACCTTTCTCCACGCCGACGCCACACTCGTCTGCGGTGACTATCACTGACAGAACAGAAGCGTGACTCATCGGAGAACACGACGTTCCGCCATTCCCTCATCCAAGTCGCTCTAGCCCGGCACCATGCCAGGCGTGCACGTCTATGCTGTGGAGTCAATGGTAGTCTTCTGAGCGGACGCCGGGATTGCAGGCCTCCTTCAACCAATCGACGGGAAATTGTTCTGGTCGATATTGGAACAGCCAGGGTGTCTTGCACATGCTGAAGAATGGCGGTTGACGTGGCGTGCGGGGCTGCCACCGCTTGGCGGCGGATGCGCCGATCCTCGCGTGCTGACGTCACTCTGGCTGCGCCTGGACCCCTCGCACGTGCCACATGTCCCTGCGCCAACCATCTTCGCCACAGGCGCTGCACCGTGGACACATCCCTATGGGTATCGGCTGCGATTTGACGAAGCGACCAACCTGCCCTTCTCAGCCCGATCACCATATCCCTCGTAAAGTCGTCTGTCTGCTGGAAATGCCTCCGTTGACGGCGGCCTGGCATTCTTAGCTATACACGTGTCCTGTGGCACACGACAACACGTTCTACAATGACTGTCGGCTGAGAAATCACGGTACGAAGTGGGCCATTCGCCAACGCCGTGTCCCATTTATCGTTCGCTACGTGCGCAGCACAGCGGCGCATTTCACATCATGAGCATACCTCAGTGACGTCAGTCTACCCTGCAATTGGCATAAAGTTCTGACCACTCCTTCTTGGTGTTGCATTTGCTCTGTCAGTCAGTGTAATTGAATTTCGCTTTAAAATGGTCTTATCGCTTTAATTCGCTTTAATTCACGAACATAATATCCATATTTTCTTAACCAGAAACATATAATTCGTAAAGATATCGCAAAATCGCTTCAAAATATTTTTTGTCGCGTTTATCGTTAATGCGAAAAAATCATGCCTCTACTCATAAGTCTTGCATCTGACCTGTAATTATTATTACAGTGATTACCCGAACGAAATCAACACTCATCAGTCATCACTCATCACAGTGAGAAAGTCACGCTTGACCTTCATTTTACCAGTTTCATCATAGCCTATGTATTTCCAATTTTGTTGTTCCAACAGGAAATCGCTTATGTCCGGCGAAGAAAGTCTCCCTTCACTCGACTTGTAATAATCCAGTTTGCATGAGTGAAGTGAAAGTGTTATTATATGTATCCTCTCAGCCGGTTTGTGATGTGATGTGGACTTATTAGTAGCTTCCATCATTATCTTAACTAAGTTACGGAAACTGTTGCGTAAAATACCGCTTGGAAAGTAGACAAGTCTTTCATACGGTATATTCGTTTCCTCGTTCGATTGTGCGTGTTCTTATGCAAGGTGTGGCTGATATGATCTTATTAGACCGCTATTGTCTTACTTTGTGAGTTACGAAATAGTGTTGTCATACTTCAGTTTCCAGTTTTTTTAAAACACGTTCATTGTCGTTTTGGTGTTTGGATTCAGCTATTATTATTTGTAATGGAGTCCGGCTCCATGGCTAAATGGTTAGCGTGCTGGCCTTTGGTCACAGGCGTCCCGGGTTCGATTCCCGGCAGGGTCGGGAATTTTAACCATCATTGGTTAATTTCCCTGGCACTGGGGATGGGTTTATGTGTCGTCTTCATAATCATTTCATCCTCATCACGACGCGCAGGTCGCCTACGGGAGTCAAATCAAAAGACCTGCAACTGGCGAGCCGAACATGTCCTCGGACACTCCCGACACAAAGTCATACGCCATTTCATTTCATTTCATTTGTAATGGATGTTGTTGGTTAGCGAAATTTTCTTTGATAACTAGAGTGTGTAGTTTTAAACATTGCATTTCAAGCACATAATAATAATAATAATAATAATAATAATAATAATAATAATAATAATAATAATAATAATCATCATCATCATCTTGGATTTACGTCCCACTAACTACTTCCACGGTTTTCGGAGATGCCGAGGTGCCGGAATTTAGTTCCGCAGGAGTGGTAGTAAATCTGCCGACACGAGGCTGACGTATTTCAACACCTTCAAATACCACCGGACTGAGTCAGGATCGAACCTGCCAAGCTGGGGTCAGAAGGCCAGCGCCTCAACCGTCTGAGCCACTCAACCCAGCATTGAAGTACTGATATATGCTCAATATAAAACTGTGATATTCTCTGCCAATAATTGACGGTTGGCCTTAAATTCCTGTATAAAAGGATAACACACTAATATTAGTTGAACAGTTAGTGTCATAAGAATTGTCTTTTCGAGATTTACTGAACTGTAATGTGCATAGTATTTTCCAAACGAGCGAGTTGCCCGTGCGGTTAGGGTAGTGCAGCTGTGAGGTTGCATTCGGGAGATAGTGGGTTCGAACCCCACTATCGCCAGCCCTGAAGATATTTTTCCGTGGTTTCCCCTTTTCACACCAGGTAATTGCTGGGGCTATACCTTAATTAAGGTCACGGCCGCTTCCTTTCCATCGTCGCCATAAGACCTATCTGTGTCGGTGCGACGTAAAACAAATTGCTATAAGTTCTATTTTTTCTCGTTCTATACATAAGGTACGTACAAGAACAACGCGGTACAACTTGATAGTAACTGACACGGTATGTTGAGTTTCAGAAATGAAATTCGAGATCTTGATATGATTTTAGATTATTAGTGTATCCCAGTGTTCCGTGGTTCAAATCCCGGTCACTCCATGTGAGATTTGTGCTGGACAAAGCGGAGGCGGGACAGGTTTTTCTCCGGGTACTCCGGTTTTCCCTGTCATCTTTCATTCCAGCAACACTCTCCATTCTCATTTCATAGCATCTATCACTCATTAATATAAATCACTTTGGGAGTGGCGACCCCATCGTAATAACAGCCTATATCTGATTCATTCATTACATCCCTGACCCGGTCAAAGACTGGAAAACAGGTTGTAGGTTTTCATTTTCAGTGTATCCCAGTACGTTTGGCTGGTCAACTCTCCGTGCGGAAGTTGTGGACTCTTGCCAGACATTATGTATTACTCTAGGAATGTCGGAGCGTATTCAGAACTATAAGAGATTACGAACTAAATCATCTATTCAGACAGGAGATGAAGATTTTGAAAATTTAATTTTACTTATCTCGGTATCCTTTCTGCCAATATTCACATTAGAATTCACGAAGATCATGAATATTGTACTTCCGTAATCGAAAGTCCAGTAACGCGGAAACTAAATCTCTTCGGAGCCATGTTCATATTTATCGCTTTTCTCTAAAGAATTCATTCAGTAAATTTGAGTTACTCTCGTTGGGCTCCTTGATTGAGTGGTCAGCGTATTGACCTTAGGTTCAGAGGGCTCTGGGTTCGATTCCCAGACGGGTCGAGGATTTTAACTGCGTATAGTTAATTCTTCTGGTTCGGGGCTGGGTATATGTGTTCATCGTAGTGCATCTACATACAACACACCATATTCCCAGCCACCATAGAAACACGGAATGGTACATCTCTACACATACGTTTGGCGTCTGAAAGGGCATCTGGTCGTAAAACTATGCCTAATCCACATCAAACCGGGCGAGTTGGCCGTGCGGTTAGGGTCGCGCAGCTGTGAGCTTGTATCCGGGAGATAGTGGGTTCGAACCCCACTTTCGGCAGCCCTGAAGATGGTTTTCCGGGGTTTTCCATTTTCACACCAGGCAAATACTGGGGCTGTACCTAAATTAAGGCCACGGCCGCTTCCTTCCCACTCCAAGGCCTTTCCTATCCCATCGTCGTGTCGGTGCGACGTAAAGCAAATAGCATTAAAAAAAAATTCCACATCAAGTGACAATCCCAGTTTCAAATAATCTCAGAATTATCAAGCTGAATTGTTATGATCTGTTGGACTTGAATAGTTACGTAAATGGAAAGGAATAGACAGCCATCTTGCCTTATAATGTGCCCGAAGTAGGCCTACTTGGCAATGCGTTGCTATATTTTTATAGCCTGCTTAAGCGTGCTTTGTTTGAGCTCGCTTATTATTGACTGATTGATTTTTCATGAAAGTCCATGGAATTCGCATATCTTGTTTTGTGTCATTTATTATTATATTCTTGCGCTATTTAAATAATTGGCATTTTATGAAAATAAGTTAATCAAAAACTTTGAAATCCTGGAGGAAAAGTATACCCACAATAGTGAGCGTTGCCCGGGATTGCACCCTATTCATTATTCACATAGTTATATGAAGGTAGGTGCAACTACCTCTGTCTGCATACGTAATCATGAAGACAAAGTTTGGTCACGGTTCTAACTTCCGTCTTGGAGAATGCTGCGGATCGAAACGGAGCTCACGGCTTTAGCATCACTTCACTTTGATTGTAGGCCTAGAGTAAAACGGAACGTTGAAATTGATGAGCAGACAGCCAGATGGCGTCTAATTAAAATGTCTGAATATGTTAACTGAGGTCGTACGATTATTATTATTATTATTATTATTATTATTATTATTATTATTATTATTATTATTATTATTATTATTATTTTGTTGTTGTTGTTGCACGCCTCACACTAGACGGTCCTTCTACGAGAATATACAAAGTGGACAGCCGAACCATGTTCTTAATTCCAAATAATCTCAGGATTATTAAGCTGAATAGTTATGATCTGTTGGACTTGTGTATACCCGGGCTGCAGTGTTAACCTAAATCAACGTGAACGGAAGAAAATACAAGTGCTCACGTTAATGTCTCATTGCTTAGAACTGACATACGGGCTTAGTGACGACTTTCTTTTGAGTATTGTTCGCCACTAGCAAGTTTTTAATTAATGATTTTGATGTACGAGGTATTCTTTCAGTGCTGTGCTTGTTGAAAAAATGGAAGCTTTTAGATGTTTCGGCAGTAGAAGTACTAACTTGTAAGAGTAATAGAAGGAATTTGTTTAACCATCTCATAATCGCACAACTAAAAAGTATTTATAGAACTTGCCAGAGTGAGAGAAATGCGGAACAAGTATTTCTCGGAGTACTGGAGCCACCTGGACTCATTTTCTGGATTCTGAACAGGAGTTAGAGGCCGAGAGCCCTTCGTGACACCACATGATTTTTCAGAAGATTCGAACGTAGCGTTTATCAGGACTCTGTTCTCAGCTAGGTTAACAACTGCGCTGTTCACACTTCCCAGTTCCTATGTATAGATTTTTTCAAAAACCAAACTTGTGATCTATGAGGATAAAACCGAAGAACGCAGAATGGACCTCTGAGATCCTTCCCCCCCCCCCCCTCCTAGATTGACAGACGACGTTCATCAGAGAGCATACTTCCCCTGATTGTTGGGCCCATTTCCTGCTATTGTCCACCTCTGTTGCGTCATGTCGCCACCTTACTTTCTACTCCAGATTTTTACGGTGTGTATCAAAACGTCACTTCCTTGAGAGGATTCAAGTTTGAGATACCGGGTCATCAGCGCTGTTCCACCAAGGCAGCCATGGTTCGAATCCAGGCTGTGGAATTGTTTGAAACTTTTGTATTTCGGATTTCACGCAAAACTAGAAAAAAGGCCCCGTGGGTATGAACATGATATCAATATCACGTAAAACTACAAACTTGCTTGCTTTTTAAACATAAATAAATAAATAAATAAATAAATAAATAAATAAATAAATAAATAAATAAATAAATAAATAAATAAATGCATGTATGGCTTAAGCTGGCTTGTTGAATACATTTTGTTTTGATACCATTTAGACTGCCTGCCTGTCAATTTCATGTTCCATTTTTTACTTTAAACGTCAGAGAAATCGAAACTGTTGGGCGACCTATGGATGAGTTTTTAATTAATTTTGTCGGGTGAACACTAAATGTGTCACCAGAGATCTTTGACATGTCTATATCGTACGACATGGAGTATCTAACAGACTTTCTTTTATCGCCAGGTACCCGCAATCTTGGAGTCCGGAGTCTGACATTCTCCCACTGATCCTCTGAGGAATCACCACCATGTATAATTTCATATTTTCATTCTATTATCATCTACATAGGAAAAGATTGATAGAAAAAGCGAAACGGCAAACAATCTCGTAGATTTATTAATCAATAATAATAATAATAATAATAATAATAATAATAATAATAATAATTTAACGTCCCACTAACTACTTTTACAGCTTTCAGAGACGCAGAGGTGCCGGAATTTTGTCCCGCGGGAATTCTTTCATGTGCCAGTAATTCTACGGACAGGAGGCTGACGTATTTGAGCATCTTCAAATAGCTACTGGGCTGACCCAGTATCGAACCTGCGAAGTTGGGGCCAGAAGACCAGCGCGTCAGCCGTCTGAACCACTGAGCCCGGCGGACTTAATAATCAAGATCTATGTAAATCCGTAAAGTCTGGCTCGTTGGCTGAATGGTCAGTGTCGAGGTCTTCGGTTCAGAGGGTCCCAGGTTCGCTTTCCGGGCGGGTCAGGGATTGTAACAGCATCTTGTTAATTCCTGCGTGTTTGTCCCTGTAAACACAACACTACAGATCACACTAGCACGCTATACAAAAATGTCGAATAGTGAATACATCCTCCACATGGGATTGACGTGGAGAAGGGCATCCGCTCATGAACGAGGGCCAAGTCCACAAGCGCGGTGTAGTTCGCATTCATGGCCCTGCCATAATAATAGGATAATCCATACAAAAATTACTGACATACTTCCTCGCCGAATATCATTAACTTGCACAAGAACCTACGAGTTGAGGGCATTACGAGATGCTTATTAACCATTTCGAGGTAATTGCTGTGACATCAAACTCTGTGTGTGGCACTCGTAACGAATTTTCAGCCGGTATCAAATAAATGGTATTTCGATTTGAACGAGAATCATTCAACCGAGGAGCAAGCAGTGCGTACAGGCCTTGTTTGTCATGGTGAGCTGTTAATTTGAGCAGACAGGCGTACCTTTTACGAGTATCGTGCTGTATTCTACAGTTCCATCAAGTTATTTTGAGAGACGAGGATCGGTGTCACTCGCTCTCTATCAACACTTTCCATCGCCGCGAGTGTCACGGATCATCCAGAAACTTCTCTTTAACCACACACTTTCTCAGTGTCTAGGCTTCAAGCTCGGATTACTACTTCAGGATGAGGATAGAAAAGAACCAGTTGTTTTGGCTACACCGTTAGGGCCGTGTAGCTGTAAGCTTGCATTCAGGAAATGGTAGGTTCAAACCCCACCGTTGGCAGCCCTGAAGACGTTTTCGCGGTTTTTCACTTTTACACTAGACATATATTAAGTTAACAGTCTCTTCCTTCCCACCTCTAGTCCTTCCCATGTTATCGTCGCCATAAGACTTGTCTGAGTTCGGTGCGACGTAAAGCCAACAGGAAACAAACAATTAGTAAATAGAAAAACTGGCGGCTCTCAACTTCCAACATGATCTCATACGCCAGGACCACTCCTCGTAATAATAATAATAATAATAATAATAATAATTGGTTTACCGGGCGAGTTGGCCGTGCGCGGCTGTGAGCTTGCATCCGGGAGATAGTAGGTTCGAATCCCACTATCGGCAGCCCTGAAGATGGTTTTCCGTGGTTTCCCATTTTCACACCAGGCAAATGTTGGGGCTGTACCTTAATTAAGGCCACGGCCGCTTCCTTCCAACTCCTAGGCCTTTCCTATCCCATCGTCGCCATAAGACCTATCTGTGTCGGTGCGACGTAAAGCCCCTAGCAAAAAAAAAAAAAAAAAAAAAAAAGGAGTATTTAAGCACTTTCAAAATTCCACCAGACTGAACCAGGTGCTAACGCAACAACTTGGGCGCAGAAATTTGTGATCAGTGTTAATCAGTGATGGTTGTCCATTTATACTTCTCAGAAGTAAGCAAGTTTGTAGTGACTGTTGAAATAGTGATGATAGCTACGAGGCCTCCTGTTTTACGTGGAATCCGAACCACTGGGACATGACGTTTCCTTTTTTTTTAAATCCCACATGCATTAGCCAGGATTTGAACTGCGGCCGCCTTGGTAAAAATACAATGTCTGTGGCAGCTGACTATCACGTCCCACTTGTACTTCCTCTTAAAACAGTAAACACCACCACCACCACCACCTTTCGTTAGCCGCTACTTTCATTCATTGACGTAATCGGAACCCCTCTTTTTGACATAAATATGTCTTATGGCTGGTTTTCATCTGAAATTAGCAGCCATTGATGGATGGCCATGAGACAGACGCATATTTATGATCACGTGCTTTTCTCAAAGGGAAAAGTGTTTTCTTTTCTTCGAGTTTTAAAACTGATAACGTGGGTTAATGCCACATTAAAAGACCAAGTACACTTTAGCTATGATGTAGACCTTCACAGTGTGAGAGAGATGTTCCACTTGTAAAAGGTGAATTCCTGTGGTGAAAATAAATCATGATGCATTTATCGACAGATTGTCTGGGAAACTGAAATCTAAATTGCTGACAATTTCCTTCAACTGTAATTCAGAAAGTATTGCTGCCAGTACATCAGAGTTCAAAGCACTGATTGAACTAATGAACGTATTGGAACCTTCTACATGGCCAGTAGATGTAGATACTCTGTGGCTTGAGGAAGAGAACAAATTTGCACAACTATGTGAAAGGTTCTGCATACCATTCGACACAGTTCCTGAAGACTTCAGGGATTTCATAGATAGTAATGGTTAATGCGTGAAAGACAAGTTAAATATAGCGAAAATGGCTATATCAACATTGCCATTTACTACTGCCCACTGTGAAAGGGGATTTAGCGCTTTGAATGTCATCATAAGACCGTCCAGAACAGTCTTTTGATTGAAAACATGTACAGTTTGACATTTATCAGCGCATTGGGGTCACCAGTTCACTTGCGGGATCCAACACCTTATGTACAAGACTGGTTGCTGAAACATAGGACGACCGGGCGAGTTGGCCGTGCGCGTAGAGGCGCGCGGCTGCGAGCTTGCATCCGGGAGATAGTAGGTTCGAATCCCACTATCGGCAGTCCTGAAAATGGTTTTCCGTGGTTTCCCATTTTCATACCAGGCAAATGCTGGGGCTGTACCTTAATTAAGGCCACGGCCGCTTCCTTCCAACTCCTAGGCCTTTCCTATCCCATCGTCGCCATAAGACCTTTCTGTGTCGGTGCGACGTAAAGCCCATAGCAAAAAAAAAAAAAACATAGGACGACTAATGACACGAGAATCAGACAGCGTCAGCTTCAAGAAAATGAAAGACACAAGACTCTTGGGAAGTTCTTTTGACCGTGAGTGTTTGAATGTTATGGCTGTTTGTAAATACTTTTTCATATTAAATGTTCATGACAAAGACCGTGCATGATTATGTTATGTTAGGTGGAACTCCATCATAGGTCAGATAAGTTGGTATTGAACTTCTATGTGAATTTGAAAATTATCTTCATTAATGCTTTATTATTATTATTATTATTATTATTATTATTATTATTATTATTATTATTATTATTATTATTATTATTATTATTATTATTATTATTATCATCGGCATCAATCACCACTGGTCTGCATTTAGGGCAGTCGCCCAGGTGGCAGATTCTCTATCTGCTTTTTTTTTTTTGTCTAGCCTTTTCTTCAATAATCGCAAAGAATTTGAAAAGTTATTGAACATCTCCTTTGGTAAGCTATTCGAATCCCTAACTCCTCTTCCTATAAACGAATATTTGCCCTAATTTGTCCTCATGAATTTCAAGCTCCGCGTGAAAGTGCACCACCACTCCGATAAAAACACTAGAAACTTTCAGCTGTTCGCAAGAGTATGGGTTGAACGTAAGATTCAACGAAAGAGGGTATAACTACTACAGTAGCGTAACCAGGATCGGCTGATGGGGGAGGGTTACAGTGTGGTGCTCGCATACAAGACTGACACAAGTGAATTATGTTGATATTCAGATTGCAATACCGGTACACTACAAAATCTTAAAATACAGAACAAGAACGATATGATAAGGTAAACAGTTTTACAGCGAATTATATGTTCAGATTACAATCTAAAATCCAACTTTCACCGGGCGAGTTGGCCGTGCGGTTAGGGTCGCGCAACTGTGAGCTTGAATTCGGAAGATAGTGGGTTCGAGCCCCGCTGTCGGCAGCCCTGAAGATGGTTTTCCGTGGTTTCCCTTTTCACAACCTTAATTAAGGCCACGGCCACTTCCTTCCCACGCCTAACCCTTTCCTATCCCATCGTCGCCATAACACCTGTCTGTGTCGGTGCAACGTAAAGCCACTAGCAAAAATCCAACTTTCAAGGCTTCTTAGATAATAGATTCAACAGATCTGCTGGTTCTAATCTCTAAATGTTTCTTTAGTTTGTTTTATCGTCAGTTTCGGTTTGTTTTCTTTTTGTAAATATTCCATTGGGGGGGGGGGGATTCTAGCCCCCAGTAACCCACACTTGGCTCCGCCCCTGAACTACTACTACTACTACTACTACTACTACTACTACTACTACTACTACTACTACTACCCAGGTTTTCATACCGTCCCTGATGGAGGCGACGGGCCTCCTAGATGGTAACACCGTATCTCAGACCAGAGAGATTTTATCCGGTGAAGGAGATGTTCGGTAAAGGTGTTGGCGACCGTTGCCTATACTAGGAAGTGTTCCGGCATTCGTCTTAGTTCAGGAGAATGGAAAACCACGGAAAACCATTCTCAGAACTGCAGACGGTGGGGATCTGCACAGGAAAATATACTGTAAATCTGTCCAATAGCGATGAGGACAGGAACCAATCAGTTTATGGAATCGGTTCCACCAGACGTACACTCACCCAGTAAAAAGCCGCGCGGTTCGGGATACAATCTTTCAGCTTGGTATCTATAACACCGCCAAATAATTAAAGTATTAACTTAACGGAGGGGCGTAGTTTCGCGCAATAATAGTTGTAAGTTATACATTTCCTGCAAAAATGTGCGCTCATTTTTCCCGTACCAAGTTCAAACCACGGCTTGTCATTCAATCGGAGGTTCTCCGGAGGCACCGATTGAAAGCGCCAGAACCTCCTCTCCGTAAACAACCGCTCCGTTAACAGCGCTACTCCCTCTACCGTCGCCTTTACTTCCTCCATCATCCGGTGACGAGCTCTGTTATCTAACGGTTCTCCAGCTGGCCTTGCGGTGCATCTGCTTTGCAATACAAATTATTGCGTACGTTCCGGACAGTTGAAATGCATAAGACGAGTTAGGCCTATAGAGCACAACAAAGTCGCAAGTTTCAGTCCCTTCGCCTGACATGAATATATCTCTATAAATTAAAGAGAAGAACAACTTTAATTATACGCCTGTCAGTACGACAGGCGATACAATAATTCTTGCAGTCCTTCAAGGGGAGGCTTGCTAAGTCTATGTTAGTAGGGAGTAATTTTTGATAATATATTGAAGATATACCAGTACTCGAATGATGGGTTATGTTCTGAAGTTGCTAACGAAGAGTTTATTATTATTATTATTATTATTATTATTATTATTATTATTATTATTATTATTATTATTATTATTATTCAAACAGGGTGAATTATTCTATTCCAACCATGAGACCAGAGTTTAAATCTCTGCGTGACGCAAGGTGATCATCTTAAAAAAGTGACATTTTCACTTGTTCTAAACTATATACTTTTTGAAAGTCAGTACCGCTAAAAAGATAGGCATATCGTGCAGCATCTTTACTTAAGAAAGAAAAAAAAAGAGAGAGAAAGAGAGAGAGAGAGAGATTGTGTAAAATCAAATCTTGAGTAGTCACTCTACGCTCAGCGAACTTCTCTAGAACAGATTAATTCCAGAGGCGGTTTCCTTTCTAAATGATGATTTTTTACGTTAGAATTGAAATACTATTTTTCAGACCTTGCTTGAACTTAATTCTTCATTATGCTGTAGACTACTATGTCTTTCAGCGTTATTCTGCTGGTGAAGTTACACTCGTCTTATCTTTAAATCATTAAAAGCAGAGTCTAACGATCATCGCTTTGGGTCCCTTTCCTTTTCTTATCCTTACAGCTGAGTTCATTATTTTCCTGGGTAACTTGTCCTCCTCCATTCCACTCACATGATCCCAACACCGAAGCCGGTTTATATTGTACGTACAGTTTCATCCATAGAGTTCATCCCTACTTATCACCTCATTCCCAGAACCTTTCTGCCATTGTTCCCACCTGTTTGTACCAGCAATCATTCTCGTTGCGATCATGTGTATTACTTCCAAGTCAGCTTTCACGGCCGTACAACAAAGTCAGCCGGAAAAAAGTCCGATATTAAGATCATTTCGTCCGAGAACTCAACTTCTTTCGTACAGAAAGCAGTTGACCGCGACTGCGAGCCCACTGAATCAGCTTTATTACTTCTTGATTTTATACTACCATGGAGTATTACACATCCTAATTAGGGTACTGGAAATGATCTGCCTGTTCCAGTTTTGTATTTCCTGCCTAACATTCAATCCTCCTATGTTTCTTTCCATCTGACATCACTCTAGTCTTGGAAAAGCTCATTTTCATCATCATTCTCATTGCGCATCTTTTCAAGCTCCAAGACATTAGTTTGCAGGTTTTTCAGCACAGTCTGCCATTAAGACCAAATTGTTGGCATAGACCAGACTACCTCTCCACCCAGCTGAATCCCTCCTTGAACTTAGAATAACCACTTCTGTAGTATATCATGTTATTCAAGTTGCGATTCTCTGAAATTGGTTGTATTTATACGGAAATCATGGAAAAGTAGTTTTACAATCAGCTTTACGTCGCACCGACACAGATAAGTCTTATGGCGACGATGGGATAGGAAAGGGCTAGGAGTGGGAAGGAAGTGGCCGTGGCCTTAATTAAGGTACAGCCCCGGCATTTGCCTGGTGTGAAAATGGGAAACAACGGAAAACCATCTTCAGGGCTGCCGACAGTGGAGCTCGAACCACTGTTTCCCGAATACAAGCTTATAGCTACGTGACCTTGACCGCACGGCTAACTCGCTCGCTAAAACATATTTCAATACGAGAGATGTTATGTCTTGCCCAGGTATATTTTTCGCTTTTCTTCACTAACGAGGTGTGTGGGAGGTCAGAGAAGCCGGAGAAGTTCAACAGGAACCTCATCGTGGAGTCCTCGTGCACACCTCTGAGCTAGTTTTCTGGCTGCCTGTTAATCCATTTGGAAGTTGTAATGTGAGGTGGAAGTGGTACTTCCTGCTGCACCAGAACTGGTTTACAGGTAATTGAAGTCGTACAGATCAGTAAAATGTGGGTCGCGCTCGAAGTGTGGCAGGCAAGACCTCCTCTTGCTATTATCACATTACAGACTAGCAGTAAGAAAATTCATCTCGCTGTGACGTCGTCATAAGTGGGTCGGCCTTTCGGGGACGTGCTCCGTTTGGTTATATCCATGGTACATTTGCCCCTTCCACACATATCCGAAACACGTCTTAACAGTTCGATGAAATTGCTACAGGCAGCCTATTTTCCGCTTTTTGTTTCAGATCAGTGTAATCGCATCCATCGAACTGGGATACTGGTGGGCTTGAACCAAATCCAAGATTTCTCATTTTAACTTTAGGTTAATGCTGGTATGGTACCTTCCTGGTTTCCTCTAGCCTGCCGGGCGAGTTGACGGTGCGTTTAGAGGCTGTGAGCTTGCATCCGGGAGATAGTGGGTTCGAAACCCACTGTCAGCAGCCCTGGTTTTCCGTGGTTTCCCATTTTCACACCAGGCAAATGCTGGAGCTGTACCTTAATGAAGGCCACGACCGCTTCCTTTCCACTCTTAGACCTTTCCTACCCCATCGTCGCCATAAGACCTATCTGTGTCGGTGCGACGTAAAGCAAGTAGCAACATAAAATAAAATAAATAAAACCTCTTTAGCCTATAGTAATGCCTTATTCCCAATTTATTGAGGTCAACAGTTGATGTGAATTTGGCCCAGTTTTACGGCCGTGTGTCCTTTCGGACGCTGTCTCTGTTTGGGGTGAATTCACTACTGTGCGTTTCTGGGGTGGTTGGTAGTGTGATGGGCTGTGAATATATGAAGCATTTACGTGTATTTAGAAGAACACAAATATCCCGTCTTCGAGCAGAGAAATTAACCACATGCAGTTAAAATCTTCTACGCGACCGGGAATCGACCCAGAACCCTTTGAAGTGAAGGCCTTATACGTTGACCATTCACCCAAGCAGCCGAATTGTCCTCAAGTTATCTTCTTCCTAACGCTTATCTCGCCTAAGCCACTTTCTTACATGCAAATTGCCGGGCTGAGTGGCTCAGACGGTTGAGACACTAGCTTTCTGACTCGAACTTGGCAGGTTCGATCCTGGCTCAGTCCGGTGGTATTTGAAGATGCCCAAATACGCCAGCCTTGTGTCGGTAGATTTACTGGCACGTAAAAGAACTCCAGCGGAACTAAGTTCCAGCACCTCGGCGTCTTCGAAAACAGTAAAAATAGTTAGTAGGACGTAAAACTATTATTATTATTATTATTATTATTATTATTATTATTATTATTATTATTATTATTATTATTATTATTATTATTATTATTACATGCAAATTGTGACTACTGCCCATCAAGCACATAATTGGGGGCGACACAGATTATTTATCTCTGTAAATAAAATTTACGTTTTGTTCGACTAAAAGAACATTTATTTATTAGAAAGTTCGCACAATGTTCATATACACTAGGTTATTCTGTGCTCAGTTAATTCAAAGATAACGTCCTTTTCTTGCACTGAATGGCATGGTATATTTCACATAGTTAGTCACACCACGTACAGACACATTTAAAATCTGATTCATGGTATTTCTTTCGTCGACAAATTTTGTAATGTAAACCATGTATATCGAAGCGATTCACTGAATGCCTCAGCTCATATCCGCTATTTGTCCACTTCGTCGTTGTTAATGCATCAGTTGAATAGAATTCTTCCCATATTTCATCTTTCTTCTTTCTCATTTCTTCCAAAAGTTCCTTGTAGTTCATTGTATTGGGCAGGTACGGTATATCTGAAGCCGTAAGTATTCTATACCGAGCTCGATAGCTGCAGTCGTTTAAGTGCGGCCAGTATCCAGTATTCGGGAGATAGTAGGTTCGAACCCCACTGTCGGCAGCCCTGAAAATGGTTTTCCGTGGTTTCCCATTTTCACACCAGGCAAATGCTGGGGCTGTACCTTAATTAAGGCCACGGCCGCCTCCTTCCCACTCCTATCCCTTCCTTGTCCCATCGTCGCCATAAGACCTATCTGTGTCGGTGCGACGTAAAGCAACTAGAAAAAAAAGTATTCTATAAAGGAAGTCTCTCTTGTCATTTCATATACACTCATGTTCATAGCCAACGACCGTAGCCGTGTTGAAACACCGGATCCCGTGAGATCTCCGAAGTTAAGCAACATTGGGCGTGGTCAGGAGTTGGATCGGTTGCCACGCGCTGTTGGTGGGGGTAAGGGAATGGAGGAGCGGAAAGGAACTGGCCACCCTACCGCACGTAAACTCCGGCTCAGGAATAGCTCTGCGGAGGTTCGGACCTGCCTTCGGGCAGAATACACCCTTACCTTACCATGTTCATAAAAAACAGAATACCTTGAAATACTAGAAATAGGACGTTCATATTTACAGGACATGTTCATTAGTATGTTCTGCAGAAACGATTAGCATTTCAGTCACCTAGGTTCAGCATGTGTCCTGTTGCCTAGTAGGCACTGGGTCCTCCATGGACACTGATAACTTGTTTCGTGCGGATGGCTTCGACGCGTATAAGGCGCGAATGGCGTCCTGGGGTATAGCCATCCATACGGCATTCACCTGGTTCCACAGTTCTTCGTTGCTGGTTGGCATTCGCAGCACTGCACCCGTCGTTTCACCATATTCCACACATTTTCGATTGGCGACAAGTCCGGTGATCGGGCGGACCAGGGCAACAGTCTGACATCCTCTGACAACTAGAAGACACGTGTTCGTGCATGTGGTCGCCCAATGTCCTGCTGAAATATGGTGTCTGGGGGTGTAGTGCAGAAAGGGTATGGCTACGAGTCGCAGGATGTCATTCACCTAGGTCAAACTGGTCAGTGCCCTGGACATGCACCAACTGTGATTTGTGGTTGTACCCCACACCATAAGGCCTTGAGTTGGCGCTGTATGTCGTGTGCGAATGCAGTTAGTATGATACATCTCCCCCTGCCTGTGGCGAACCAAAATGCGGCCATCATTTTCAAACAAACAGAACCTGGATTCGTCCGAAAACACTATCTGCTGCCATTCCTGTCCCCCAGTGGCGTCGTTCCATACACCATTGCAGTCTAGCATGTTTATGCGCATTAGTCAAAGGTAGGCGGAAAAGTGGACGACGCGTCGGTTACCCAGACCGTAATAAACGGTGACGGACTATCACTTCTGATAGTGTACGATGTGTTACATTGTTCCGCTCTTGCACCAGAACCGAGGAGGACGCAGATCTGTCCTGCAATGCCATTCGGATGAGGTGTCTATCTTCTCGGGGGATGGTCTGGGTGGTGCGACCAGACCCATCTCGCCGTGTTCTACGGTCTTCTGTAAACCATTCTATATACACCCGTTGCACTGCCGACACACTTCGTCCCACACGAGCAGCAATTTCTCGGATGAATACATAACGTTCTCTCGTGCCAATAATGCGCCCTCTTTCCAACTCACTCATGTGACGGTACGGTTCTCACATACGTCTGCGAAGCATCCTGCATGTCTGCTCAAGTCACACTGATCCATTACCTTCGGTTTATAGCGACAACAAGAGCCGCAGGCACATTTTACTAGTCGGTGGTGGTACGCCGAGATATCGATGTAGACCTTGAACCTGAGGGCCGACATGGTTCAAATGCTAATCATTTCTTCAGAACATACTAATGTACGTGTTCTGTGAATATGAACTTCCTATCTCTAGTCTTTCAAGGTGTTCTGGTTTTTATGAACATGAGTGTACTAAGCGAGGTGGCGCAAATTTGGATACATCTAAAAATCTTTTCAGATATAATGCTTTGATCTTCTCCATTTCTTTCAAATCCTCCTTGCCAAGATGATAGTCCCAAATAAGTGCCAGTCCATAAGTGACCACTGGTGTTATTTCTATTTTGAATACTATTCTTGTTGTTTCTAATGAAATCTGATTAATATGCTTATGTCGTTTATAGTTATGATTCCCGCTATGGTTTTTTCTCTAATACTGTATGTTCTGTGAACACTTTTCCTCGAGTCGGCGTGTAAATAGGTTGATTGATCTCGATAAGACCTTCCGTAATTGCGTGATACAGACCAAAAGTGGATTACTTTTCCTTGAACGGTTGAAAGTATTTATATTTATTAACTATGGTGATAATTGTCATCATTACAAATGAAAATTTCTCTGCTTGAAATCCTGCCTCCCTTTTAGAATATCATAGCTACAATCTTACCTACTTTGGTTGATTTTCATTCGACCATTTTGTTAATTTGGTTAAGGATCCTGGGTTTTGTCTTAATTTTGTGATGAGACCATGTCGTCCGCATATAGTGACTTGATCTGATATGCAGGGCTGAACTGCATAGTGTTCTCCTACATCAAAAAATAATGGGCTGATGGAGTCCCCTTGGAGTACTCCTAGAGTTTGTGTTATAGGCTTCAAAACTTACAAAATATTGCATACACTGGCATATTTCTCTGATAATATGTCATATAAAGACCGTAGAGACGATCTATTAAATTTCTGTCCGTTGGCCCTGCGTATTTATGCATTCATAGATGTTTGTATGTATGTATGTATGTATGTATGTATGTATGTATGTATGTATGTATGTATGTATGTATGTCTTATGTATGTTACAGCATCATGTGAAAACGGAAGAACATGGTTTTATGAGACTCGATATATATTTTTAAATAATTGTGTTAACTTAGATTCTAGACTAATTGGAATTACGATATTCGATGGAGTAGAGGAAGGGCTAAGAGAAAGGATGGGGTTAAAATTGTTTCTTACTGATATTTTGAAGACTGCTAGATTCATTACGAAATATTTCAAACAGAACTTGCTTTAAATTTAATTTGAACATTTTATGTTGTAGCAGCTTTTCTTTTATAACCTGGGGCATTGTCTTTTGCTTATAATTTAGAAAATAGTCGACTTCACTTTAGAAAAGTTTCAAACAAAAGTTGCGGAAAATTTAATATGAACATGTTTTATCCTATTTCATAACACGTGAGAAGGTTGAGTACTTAAGATGGTAAATATATAGGGCTAGCGGATGTAACAGAATTCAATACTCAAACTTTTAGGGACAATACAAGAGTAAATAATTTTTAACATGAAATGGGTAACAGTAGAAAATACTCGAATGGGCACGAGAACCTGAATCCGTTCTGTTCCTAAAAGAAACGTGCTGTAATCATTTAGCCAGAGCAACCAACAACATGGCAGTCATGCACTTGCAACTCGTAGATAACCTTTCTTGAAGTAATTTGAAACAATTTTCATGAAGTGGATGAGAAGTTGGTATCAGCTATTTGAATGCAGCTGTCTAGTCTGAATTTGAATCATTTGTACACTTCATCTTCAGGCTCGAAAACGAAGCCTCGTGCAAATAGGTTGATTGATCTCGATAAGACCTTCCGTAATTGCGTGATACAGACCAAAAGTGGATTACTTTTCCTTGAACGGTTGAAAGTATTTAGGTTCCGAGCTGGAGTCGACATATTCCCACCAGTACGCCTGAACCAGCTTTCGATGCTGTGTAACCGATCTTGCGCATTTCGACACTCATTGGCTTTGTGGGATAGTGCGAGTTGTCCGTTATGTCATATAGATGTACCCCAGCGTGCTCGTCCACTTTTTGTCATCGGTAATTAATTGACCATCATGTTCCAGCTGCTGGTCATTTCGGCACTTTATGAACCATTTGGGCACTTTATTAATAATTTGGGTACACTTTAAAATCTATGTCAAATGAGCACACAGTAGTTATTTACCAACAGTCAGGGCAAGTTATCTTCTACGTCACGAGTGGGATATTTACGCCCGAGTCGCACCGTCCTGCGATATGTATTCTGATGCGTCATGGTTGGTGTAGGGAAAATGCTAGAAAATATTATATTTTGAATTTCCTCAAATTCATTCCCGATCATCTATATAGGTTTGCAGTATAAATCTTCGGCACGCTTTTTTCCTTTAAATTAGCATATTTTTTGTTTTGTTTTTCGATAAACACTGAAGTTATATTTTCATGAAAATGATTTCGACTTTTATCAGTGTAAAGCAATGTTTGTTTCGTCACATGCTTTTAACGTAGCATAGCACGTATCCTCAAACAATGCCATACAATACAAGATTTTTGACTGTGAGATTTCTTATATTTATTCCCCTCGTAAACTATCATGTCCTGTCCACGCTTACTTTTGTTTCGAAGCCCATTGTCTTAATGTAAACGTTAAAACACAGTTGAAGCACGGAACCTAACACTGTCTGACTAGGGCTAACTCGAGTAGGCAATTACTGACTGACTAGAGCCTCCGCGGCTCAGGTGGCAACGCGCCGCCCTCTCACCGCTGGGTTCCGTGGTTCAAATCCCGGTCACTCCATGTGAGATTTGTGTTGGACAAAGTGGAGGCGAGACACCTTTTTCTCCGGTTACTCCGGTTTACCCTGTCATCATTGATTCCAGCAACACTCTCCACTTTCATTCGTTAATCATTGCACCAGAGGAGTGCGACAGGCTTCGGCAGCTAGCACACTTCCTATCCTCGCCGCTAGATGGGGACTTCATTCCATCCCTGACCCGGTAGAATGACTGGAAAAGGCTGTGGATTTTCTTTCTAGCTGTCTGACTAGGGCTGGCTTGATTAGGCACTGTTGCCATTTAGACACAGATCGTCATACAGAGTGCGACGAAACGAAATTACACTTAAAGGATGTTTGACACTACTGCGTACCGCAATGACTGACAGTGTATATCATATCTTCCGCTTTCCCCTCTTAATCTATGAGAGTTTTCATTTCCATTTTACAGACCTTCTTCTTCTTCTTCTCACTGAAAGTTCGTCGTCATTATGGAATAATAATTAATTTAATGATGATTTACTAGGGGCATTGATAAGTGCAGGGGGATCCCCGATCCTTCCACGCACTCACAACCAGTCACCCAATATGGGAACAGACGCTCCGAAGTTATCTTTTTTTATTAACCCCAAGAAGACAGCCACTTCTTCCGCTGCCGTGTGGAATGTCTCCTTGTCTGTGAAACCCACTGTTGAGGACTTCACTATAATCCTGGCAAGGGGTCCTTACAAGTTACTACTCCCTGCCCACGGTATCCCCTGCCTATCGTGAGAGGTGACAAAAATGGGTTTCAAGAGCTCTGGACTGGGGGAGGGAGCATGGGTTGGCGACCACGGGGCCCTTAGCTGAATCCTGGCATTGCTTCCACTTACTTGTGCCAGGCTCCTCACTTTCATCTCACCTATCCGACCTCTTTTGGCAAACTCTTGTTCTTTTCAATCCCGTCGGTATTAGGTTGTGAATCATTCGTGGCCCTTGTCTTCCTTTGGCCGATACCTTCATTTTTCGAAGTGTCGGATCCCTTCCTTTTATTCTCTCTGATTAGTGTTAATATAGGATGGTTTCCCAGTTGTACTTCCTCTCAAAACATTTACCACCACCACCACCACTTATAAGGTACTACCAGCCGGACTAAAGATTTTTGAAGATATATTACTCCTCCGTCCCTCCCCGTTATTCCAAGCATGTATTTTGCAAACGTTGGTTTCATAATATTAATAACGTTATTGGTTTTATGTCCCAGTAATGTTTTTACGGTTATCGGAGACGCCAAGGTGCAGGAATTTTGTCCCACGGGAGTTCTTGTACGTGTTGGTAAATCTACCGACAAGAGGCTGGTGTATTTGAGCACCTTCAGATGCCTCCGGACTGAGTCGGGATCGAACCCACCAATTTGAACTCAGAAGGCCAGCGCTCTACCGTCTAAGCTACTCAGCCCGGTTGACGTACGTTCAGTTAAGATGTCTGTGATTAGGCAATCTGTTCCATGTCTGTGTCGTAATAGTTTTGGCCTATGAGCCTCATCCGCAGGTGCATTTTGACACCTCTGTTCGTAGTTTGCAATGCTAATGCACTTCATATCTTATAGATGGTGAAAGCTTCATCAGATGGCGACGCCCCAAGCCCACGACAAAACACGACGTGACCTGAACTAGCCAAGCCTAGTAATGTTATTGCTCAAGATGCTGCACGACCTACAGGGAGGCTAGCCAATAGCGCTCCAGTCGTACGCAGCATCTACCATTGTGATTTGCAAAATAGAAATGTACTACACACGATTATAATATTATTAGTTCTTAACATCTGGAAGGGAGACTAGCGTGTCTTTAAATATTAGTTTCTGCATGAATGTAATTATTATTACCAGGCGTCCGTAGAATTTTAATCGCCTTTTTCTAGTTCTATCTAAACCAAACCCGATGGCGCAACAGCCCCGAAGGGCCATGGCTGACCGAGCGACAGCTGCTCAGCCCGAAGGTCTGCAGGTTATGAGGTGTTGTATGGTCAGCACGACGAATCCTCTCGGCCGTTATTCTTGGCTTCCTAGACCGGGGCCGCCATCTCACCGTTAGAGAGCTCCTCAACTGTTATCATGTAGGCTGAGTGGACCTCGAATCAGCCCTCATATTCATGTAAAAATCCCTTGCCTGGCCGGGAATCGAACCCAGACCCTCCGGGTTAGAGGCAGGCACGTTAACCCTACTCCGTGCGACCGGCTCAATTCTATCTATGACATGACAAATTTGCAGTGGTTTCTTTTTCATTCAAATTCATATTTTGGACCTACTATTTTTCTGAGAATTTTCCTTTCTCTTTTTTCGATGTTTTATATTTGTGACCTGCCACCAGTTAACAGGGTTGCAAATTAGCGTCGCACAAACACATCGAAGGTTTTTGGCGTCGGAAAATGGGAAATGGATAGGATTGGGAAGGTAGCGGCCGTAGCCTTAATTAAGGTTTGTCTGGTGTGAAAATGGGGAACAACGGAAAACCATCTTCAGGGTTGTATTATTATTATTATTATTATTATTATTATTATTATTATTATTATTATTATTATTATTATTTGCTATGGGCTTTACGTCGCACCGACACAGATAGGTCTTATGGCGACGATGGGATAGGAAAGGCCTAGGAGTTGGAAGGAAGCGGCCGTGGCCTTAATTAAGGTACAGCCCCAGCATTTGCCTGGCGTGAAAATGGGAAAACCACGGAAAACCATTTTCAGGGCTGTCGATAGTGGGATTCGAACCTACTATCTCCCGGATGCAAGCTCACAGCCGCGCGCCTCTACGCGCACGGCCAACTCGCCCGGTATTATTATTATTATTATTATTATTATTATTATTATTATTGTCCTAATAAAGTTTGAATAGCAATGGACAACTTTGTATGACTCGACATTGGGCAGCTATCTCATTTGTTGTCTTGTTGATTCGGACTGCTGCTTTTTGTTTCCAGTACAGGTTTTCTATTATGCGGATATTTTTGCGTTGGACTCCTGTTGCTTTAAGGTTTTAGACTCGGAATGCTTTCTCAAGGCCATTGAAACTAGCAAACATATCTCCTGTTGGTCAAGGCAGTTGCTAGGAAATACCAGATAGAACTTAATTTGAAATTCAAAATTAACTTACCTAATCGTAACCTTCAGAAAGTAAATATATTAATGCAAACATCACAACAATACGGGTTTTCAGACTAATTTCTCGTAAAGGAGGTCCTAAATGAAGCGAAGGCGGGTATTGCGTTCTTGAAGATACGGGAGGTTGATTCTCTGTATAGACAACATTCCAAGCGAAGATGGAAAGGATGCTATGATGAGGGTCGCACAGTAACATTTAGATGTGGTAATCCTTGAGGTGAAATGATGCCAGCGACATCAGAATAACTTAAGGTACTGTGTGTGTGTGTGTGTGTGTGTGTGTGTGTGTGTGTGTGTGTGTGTGTGTGTGTATGTCACCGCTTTGCTTTTGAGGAGAACAGCATGATGGCATCCGCTTTATGTTAGCTTCGAAAGGTCACTGTCAATGTATACAATTATAGCCTAAGGCAAAATAAAAAAATCTCGTCGTAAATTGAGTGAAGGAGTAGGGCCCGTAGTTATTGAAGTGACCACTCAGCTGTACCTCTCGTAGTACGAATCTTCGGTAACAGAGGTATTCTTCTTGGTCGTTGGCATTTGAGTGGGAGCGAAGTGTCCGGAAAGGAGACCCGCGGACCAACTCCTCATCGCTTCCCACTCACGTTATTCATGTAAGATAGAGAATATAGCTTAGGGGAAAGGATCTCTTTATGAAGCTACGCCCTTGCCCCAAAATAGGCATGTTCGCATGGACTGTCCGGGGTCTTGTACGGAAAATTCAGACTAACTTTGTATGCCTCGTTCCGTGCTATGATATTACTCAAGAACATGTTTTTGTCCAATACACACTTTGTCAATAAACTTGCATATTTAAATTATATCAGTAAAGTGACAAGCAGCGTATAAGGTAATTTGTAGAAATGTATCCACCCTTTTAGTAAAGTTGTGTCCTCGTCCTGAGGCGGTGCAGCTCTTTTCAGGCTCATCCCCAATGGAAGTGAACTGCGTGTACCATATTCACATACCAACCCTCCTGCCACTCTCAAATTTCTGGCAGTACCAGGAATCGAACCCGGGCCCCCGAGGACGACAGCTAAAAGTGCTAACTGTTACGCTACGCAGACGGACAAAGTGGAGATAAACCTCTGTGTATTAACTACCCAAGAAATGTGCTCCTTTATTTGTCATACTTGTACTTGGGGAGTTTCAACCGTTCTCTAATGTTGGGATTGGAAAGGACGAGGACTTGGAAGTCACGACCATGACCTCAATGAAGGTGCAGCCTTAGATTTGGTTGGTATGAGAATGGTTTCTAGGGCTACCGACGGTGAAGTTCGAATTCACCACTTCCCAAATATAAGCCTACACCTTCACCACCTGTATCGCGTACCCAATTATCTCGATGATTCTATCGTTTTACGAGGCGTATGAGTCCCGTAATTTTACCTGGGAGAAGCATCTTTAAAGTTCCTTCCTGTTATGGGGCTGGTGCGTTTAGGCTTTCGTTACATGAAAATGCGATGGGGTTCAATCTCATTACCTTGAGCGTAGGAGGCAAGGATCTAACAAACCAGACTACGCAGTGGATTATCTACGATTTTACACGAAATGGTAACTTCTTCCACCTTTCGTTTGCGTTAGCATTTGGTAGCCAAGCGAAACACAAATGGACGTAGTCACGGTGCAGGGGGCGTCACCCGCCAACAGTTATTATCACATTGATAAGATTTTTGTCCGCCTTTCATAAATCGAGCAGTCTGGCACTCTGTCTCTGACACAGTGAACAGCTTACTGTAGAGTTGTGAAGGTACGGCATATGAGATTTTCTGGTTTAAATAAGAGGAGACATCCCCTTCATTCATCTCCCGTCCGTTAATGTAAATGTCAGACCGGATGTTCTCACGGAGTTTCTCCCCTACCTTCCTGCCCATCCGAGAACTAGTGCTTATTATGCTATCACTCTAACCTTAAGTAAATGGTATGACATCTGAGCCTCTGTATCATCTAACGGGGACTTCTATCTGTCAGATGAGAGTGAGCGTTTCGTTCGTCTCCAAGGGACAGGGTTTAAGGATGAATCCGTACTTGCAGAATGTGCACCTCTTCACAGTCTGCTGGCGTCAACGTCTAGTGATCCCTCTAACGAGATAAACCACGCGCTCATAACACCTTGCGGTCCGTGTGTTGGGAACTGGGTCACGGAAGCCGCTACTCATCAAAACAATGCTTATTCCTGGAAGAAGTTGTAGGCAGAGGGTACACATACTTGAAGCCATAAGGAGCTCAGGAAACACTCGGGATCCGTGGGATTGCAGGGCACTGCATCAGAACTGTACCTCATTACAAGGACTGGGAAGTTTATGCCAGCTTTGAGCCGAGAAATATTCTTGAAAATATGTCCCAACAATGTGAAATATGCATAGAAATACTTAACCTATGCAGCATGTGTTTATTAGTAAATGCTACAGAATGAAGCAGGGTATATGCAAATTAAAAACAGATTTCGTACTTCTGAAAGTTTTATAAACACGGAATGTCACACAGATTTTGTTAAGATTACGTAGTGAGACAGCAGCAGAGAACTCACTTGCACCATGTTGGAAACAAGACTTTTAGTGCTGTGAATGCCTTAATCATGTATCCTATGGTGCACTCGTTCATCTCCCTTTCTCATCATTTGGCCACAAAGTTCCTGAAATTTAGTTTAAATATTCCTGAAATTTAGTTAAAATGAATTGTATTATAAGCCTAGCAAGCAGCCAGATTCTGTGAATTTATCATCTGCAGAAAATGTACCTACACTACATCTGCATTTTAAATTGGTTTAATAAGTTCTGGACGTCTATCTAGGTGCTGCGTCAGTTGAAATACTTTTATCGCATTTCACCTGCGGTAAGAGATGCACCTATAATAAGTTGTAATCACATCAAAGATGAATAAATTTATAACGTTAATGAAAGCATAAAAATCTTATATTAATTTAAATGTGTAGAATGAATTCAGTGTTAAAAATAATTACATACTATGCAATACTGTTTTAAGGTACGGTAAATGTTAATTTTTTTCTTCCCAAGGAGCCGAGAGCCGAGTCTAAACATGTTAAATTGTATACAGAACCATTTCTCCATCCGTCGAAAAAGCACCCTCACGAACGTCTTTGATCCACTTGTTAAGCTTCCTCAGTTTCACTTTCTTGAGTCACAAAATTCCGACAACAAAATGATGTAATATCGCCACGCCCGCCGCGCGATCCTCTTTGCCGTTACTGACTGGGAGATCAGAATAAGGCCAACAATGATACTATACTCAACAAACAATGGCAGTGTATAATATTTCGTTTACATCAGCGTGGAGGTGATGAATGCCTTTCAAAATTGAATTCTCTGTTGATTACGCGGACGTACCTACGTACATAATGCAAAAGGTTTCTTACGATGGCACAATGCGGGCGGCAGGGCAGGGTGGTTTTCACGTGGGCTGGGATGCAGTCGATTTTTTAAAACACTTGAATAATGCAGGGGATATATTTTCTCGTAGGAGAAAGTAATGGTAACGTTAAAAATTTTACAACTCTTGATTTTAATGGATAGTCCTATTTATGTTTTGGATGTTCCCGGTACTGAAGAACCGTCGTCAGTCGTCCATAAACTTTTGTATAAGTCTATTTGAAGCTACAGGAGAGTGTGTGCAATGCACTTTTTTTACTTACTTACTTAGGCCCCTACTTACTTACTTACTTACTTACTTACTTAATCTGCTTACCATCCAGGGTTGGTTTTTCCCTCGGACTCAGCGAGGGATTCCACCTTTACCGCCTCAAGGGCAGTGTCCTGGAGCGTGAGACATTGGATCGGGGATACAACTGGGGAGGATGGCCAGTACCTCGCCCAGGCGGCCTCACCTGCTATCCTGAACAGGGGCCTTGCGGCGGGGATGGGAAGACTGGAAGGGATAGAAAATGAAGAGAGAAGGAAGCGGCCGTGGCCTTAAGTTAGGTACCATCCCGGCATTTGTCTGGAGGAGAGGTGGGAAACCATGGAAAACCACCTCCAGGATGGCTGAGGTGGGAATCGAACCTATCTCTACTCAGTTGACCTCCCGAGACTGAGTGACCCCGTTCCAGCCGTCGTACCGGGGTGGCAGCTAATCACACTAACCACTACACCACAGAGGCGGACAATGCACTTTTTACCAATTATTAATTTTCCGTAAAAAGTATTTGTGCATTCTTTCATACAAAATATTAAGGAATATGCAGACAAGTTTTTATATGCCAAGGACCTCTAAAGTATGCAACATAGCCATTGTATGCAAATCTTCCCCTTTCCCTACCTCAGATCAACTCCTTAGCTGAATGATCAGCGTACTGGCCTTCGATTCAGAGGGACCCGGGTTCGATTTCCGGCCGTTTCGGAGATGTGGCTGGTTAATTCGTACGGCTCGAGAGTGGATGTTTGTGTTTGTCCCAACACATTCCTCCTCGTATTCACACAACACCCCACAGAAACACGCAATAGTGAATACATCCCTCCACATGGGGTTGGTGGCAGGAAGGGTATCCGGCCGTAAAACCAGGCGATATCCGCGGAAGAAGTTATTCGTTTTGCATCTCATTAACTACACTTATGGTTTTCGAAGACGCTGAGGTGTCGGAATTTTGTCCCGTACAAGTATAAAATTTACGGACACGAGGCTGGCGTATACGAGCACCTTCGAATACCACCGAACTGAGCCGGGATCAGTCTCGCCAACTTGTGCTCACAAGGTGAGCGCTCTATCGTCGGAGTTCTCAGTCTATCCATAAGGGAGGAAACGGTAAATATAAATTGCGGCAACTAATTGCTATATTTAAAATGGCATTAATTAACATCAATAAACGGCGAAATGCTCTATGAATGTGGTTAACATTCTTTGCCGCAACTTGTTTACAAACTAGGACACGTTGCATTTCTTGGGAAGGCGTAATTGGCTTTCAGTATTCTCTCTCTGTGGTACAGGAATGAAAACATCTAGATGTACGAGTTCAAAATACATTTTAGAACATTTGCCTCTGTGGATCAGTGGTAGTGTCCGACTCATGAACTCAAGTTCGCGGGTTCGATCCCGGTTGAGGTTCCACTCGGTTCCATCCCGAAAAATAAGTTTACTCAGTCACAGGAACCGTCTAGTAGAATTCCGCTTTCGTTGCTAGATAGCAATGAAATCGGAATGTCCAAATTGGTAGGTAGGTCATGTAGATGGCACCACTTCAGAAGGTCTGCAACGTGGTACTTTGAGGGCATATTATTATTGTTATTGCCGGGCTGAGTAGCTCAGACGGTTGAGGCGCTGGCTGTCTGACACCAGCTTGGCAGGTTCGATCCTGGCTCAGTCCGGTGGTATAACAAGGTACTCATATAGGTCAGCCTCGTGTCGGTAGATTTACTGGTACGTAAAAGATCTCCTGCGGGACCTCGGCGTCTCCGAAAACCTTTAAGAGTAGTTAGTGGGACATAAAGCTAATAATAATAATAATAATTATTATTATTATTATCCTTTTCACCCTGTTTGGGGTACGATAGATCTATCAATGGTTAGTCGTGTTTTCCTTTCCTCCCATTGCTTTTTCATCCTTTCAGATCTTGCCTTCCTCTCTTCGTCAGAAATTCTGCATAGTCGTTTTGGCTTCACCCTGTCCTGAAACCTCTTTATTTTATCTTTGGTTATTTTCTTCACAGATCCACCTACAAGCATCTCTTCTGTAATTTGGAATTCTCGTAGGTCCTTAAACCAGTTCGGCTTGGTTTTCTTATTACGGAAATAATCGAATATTCTTTTAGTTATCCCTTTCGGGTCCATTCTTAGGATGTGGCCATATAAGTCAATTCTCCTTTTCCTTATTGTGTCGGAAATCCTTTCTGATTTCCTATACAGGGTTTCATTGCTTATGTGTGAAAGTTCGTTATTGTGGAATTTGAGGCCTAGAATTTTTCGTAGTATTTTCCTTTCCTTTATCTCCAACTTTTCCATTGGACCATATGTAGTTATAGACAGCGTTTCTGCAGCATAAAGGGCTGATCTTGGAATTCCAGGAGAGGGATTTTTTTGTTATAGCCTAGATTATTATTATTATTATTATTATTATTATTATTATTATTATTATTATTATTATTATTATTATTATTATTATCATCCACCGACCCAGCACAGGTCTTGTAGCGACGATAAGATAGGACAAGGTTAGGACGAGAAGGAAGCGACCGTAGCCTTAATATATTAAGATACAGCCCTAGCATTTGTCTGGTGTGATAATGGAAACCACGGAAAACCATGTTCGGAACTACCAACAGTGGAGGTTCATTATCACCTAACTTCCGAATCATAAACAGTGATGATTATTATTTTAAAGAGAGGTAAAACTAGATAAACATCCCCTTTTAACACTAATCGGAATAGAAAAGGGAATAATAATAATAATAATAATAATAATAATAATAATAATAATAATAATAATAATAATAATAATGTATCACGTACTACTAACTACTTTTGCAGTTTTCGGAAACGCCGAGTTGCCGGAATTTTGTCCTGCAGGACTTATTTATGTGCCCGTAAGTCGACCAACACGAGAATGGAGTATTTGAGCTCCTTCCAATACTACTGCACTGAGGCGGGATCGAACCTGTCAACTATGGCTCGGATGGCTAGTGCTCTTTCTTCTGAGCCACTAACTCTGCGAAGAAAGAAGTAGAGACCCCACCGAGCAAGTGGCTGCGCGGTTTAGGCCATGTAGCTGTCAGCTTGCATTGCGGAGATGTGGGTTCGAACCCCACTGTCGGCAGCCCTGAAGATGATTTTCCGTGGTTTCCCATTTTCACACCAGGCAAATGCTGGGGATGTACCTTAATTAAGGCCACGGTGGCTTCTTCCCATTCCTATCCCCTTTTTTATATCGCATCGCCGCCATAAGACCTATCGGTGTCGGCGCGACATTATGAAAATTGTAAATAAAGCAAAAAAGCAAACAAACAACCGATTAACCGACTGAGCTACCGAGAGAGCAGTGACATGAAATGACTCAGGTCCCTGCCGTGAGAGGCCCTTGGGTTACTATCGGGTGGTTCAGACAGATAGGAAGTTGCATTCATTAGCAAAGGCTATAAGAGATCAAGAGATACAGTGAAATTACTACAGTGTAGAAAATAGGAAGGGAAAGAAGTATTGTAGAGCATTTTCCTCGATTTAAAAGGAACGCGGGTAAGAGCTCACCTTTGTGATGCGGAGTGGGAGTTATCGTAATATGTGTTCAAGGACAGCACTATATAGAAACTGGATCCTTCAAGGCTCAGGTCTGCACATAATTTAAAATGGGAGCGCCACATTCCTAGCGGGTCCCGTGTCTACCGAGCCTTAATAAACATCACAGGAGTATCATTTCAGAATTGGGAGATCGGGATTAGAATTCCCATTTGACCCGAATTACAGTACAGTAGTTTCATGAGTAGAATCCATTTTTACGATAAAACTGCGATAGACCAGGGTCTTTCAATTATTGTTGACATCGGAACACTGCCCCGTTCCGTGATTGACTGGTCAGCGACTTGGCCTTAGGATCTCGGGGTCCTGGTTTCGATTCCCAGCCAGATCATGACATTTTAATCGTTAACTGTTAGTTCCCTTGGCTTGGGGACTGGATGATTTTACTTTCCCCGGTATTCCTGTTACTGTCATACCACACACAACACTATCCTCCGCCATATTATCACAAATATACAGGAGACGTTGCCCATCCTCATAGGAGGGTCTGCCTTACTAGGGCTGCACCAGGCTAATAATTCAACACTTTCATGAGCGGCGTGCTTTCTTGCGAGAAACAGTTCGGCAGAGGAGGATAAAAGGGAAAGAGGCACTGCTATTTTATCTATTATCCACGTAAAAGGTAAGTCCCGTGGCCATGATCGCGATTAGGGTGACCAACCGTCCCGCATTTGAAGGTATTTTGTAAATGTCCGGACGTCATTTGCCCCGCAGTTCTTTCGTGTTGTCTTCCGTATAAATATTCACAATAAGCAATTTATTGTTCTGCCACCTATCTTCTACTAAACATAGCGTAGCCGTTGCCAACAGTATGAGTTTTGAAAGTGCAAGGAAGCAGGTTATAGAATCGTTGCAGAAGCGTTCCGGATGTAACTTCCGAGTTACCATAGGCCGTGGCACGGCGTATGTGGTCATTTTGTAGCATGAAGCGCATCAACATAGACGTGCTATATTAACTCGTGGTTTTCTTTAAGTTTTTGTGATTTTAAAAAATGGATTCGACGTAGGATAGTGATGACTGCAATTCTACTCCGTCACAAAAAAGAACGCCATCATTTAAACCCGAGAAGGCAAAGGGTAAAAATAAACGCGTACGTGTATATAATGCAAAGTGGAAAACAAACACGCCATACTTATCTTCTGATCGAAGTAACGTCCACAAAGCGTTTTGTAAACTTTGCAAGATGATGTTCACTATACCTCATGGATCAAGGGTTTTCAACCCACACACTGAAAAATAAATTTTAAAATAAAGATAAGTGAAATGGATTTTAAAAATATTTGCCCCCTGTTATTACTTCAATAAGAGAACTCTTGGTCAAAAAAGTGGGAATGTGTTAACAATTTTGTCATTTTAAATTTACTGCTTAAAAGTAGCTGTCCCCAAAATTTTGGAATGCCTTCCTTTTTCATTGTCTTGTCCCTCATTCCTTCCTTCAACAGTTGGTCTCCCTAATCGTGGTATCAACAGTTACGTCAAACTACAAGCTTGCTGGTACAATTGCTCAGAAAAAGAGTGAGCATGTTCCTCGCAGATAGACCTATACTTTCCTCATTGAACCTGTCACGGGGATATAGTCGTTTACAGAGGTGAAAGAAAGTGCGGGCATGAGTGGGTGGATATACGAACATTGAAAAGTTGATTTAAAACTTCAAGATTGGCAGTTTTATTTCTTTCCTCTTTTTTCTTTTCTCTTTTCAGATGTTAAATTTTAACAAAACAATTCGATAAGCGAATAACAAAATCTCAGGTACAACAATGATCTCGAGAAATAAAATTATGAATTCATAGAACAACTAAACAACATTAATTAACAATTAACTTTGCCAATGTGACAAGAGCGACCACTGCTCCATTCTTGGAAAATGAAGTTACATTACTAAAAATTTGAAACATTCCCCTCGAGCTAGCTTTGAAAGACTATAAGATTAATCAGGATCTGCCATTACCTTGCGCCGGTGGACTCCTCTAAGAGCACCTTTGCTCCACAAAATTATCTAGGAGACAACTCTCCGAACATTATAACATTCCAGCCTTCCAAAGACACCATTCAACCTTTACATTAATAAGAAGAGCGTCTTTGATCTGTAAATTTACACTTAGGAATCTATTTTCAAAAGTTCACACTTTTCAGGCCTATCAAAGGCACAACCTACATTTAACAAAATAAAACAGTATTCACTGTCTTAAAAATGCTCAACAGTCTGATAACTTTAACATGAAATAAATGGAGTTAAACAGGGGTAACAAGTACTCATTCTACAAGGCCAATGGTTAAAACAAAAGTTTAAATTACTGGCCCAAAAACCAAAATGGCAAGGAGGTCAATTCTGGCACTCCTAGAAATTTACATTACATGCATAAAACCCTACTTGGGCTTACGGCCCGACGTTACAGATACTACGGAGGTGACTAGATGGAGAAGAAAAAAAGTTGCAGAATTTACAAGACAGAAAAGATTACAAAAACATAGTCACCTCACAGTCAAGTTGAGAGGGAACACAAGAGGGTACATCGCTCTCTATTCCCTAATTTCGGTTAAGTTCTTTCGGCTTGTTTGAAACTTACATTTAGAGTTTGAAATTTACATTTTGGAAAATGAAGTTACATTACTAAAAATTTGAACCCTTCCCCTCGAGCTAGCTTTGAAAGACTATAAGATTTTAATGAGGATCTGCCATTACCTTGAGCCGTTGGACTCCTCTGAGATGGACGACGCGCCCCGCCTCCTTCATAAACACATTCTAGACTCGAGCGATCACTAAGACAAGCTGGTTCTTTTATAGCCGAGGGAAAAGTTCCAGAAAACTCTGGGCTTAGGCCCTGACACACCCCCAGTTCTCATTGGATAGGCAAATAAATACCAGAAGGTTTTGATTGGCCGAAAAATTAAAGTACAATATTTTTCATTGGCCAACATCTTAAGTTGGCGGGAAGAGATAGAAATGTTGTAAACTATAACACACCAAAAACAAAGTATAAACAATTCAGTTCAGGAAACCTTAACATACAAAATTTATGTAGAATTTTAATAGTTCATCTTTACACCAGAGGGCACAGGCATAGTTTATAGTAGCGACACCTGTTGAGAAATGTTCAAACTTCTTGCGCTAGTTGTGACAGGTTTTATATTTTAGATGGCATTCTCCGAGGCGCTAAATTTAAATGGACGGGGCGGGTGTACCTCCGATACAGAACCTGTAGATATGTTTGTTGCGGGTATCGACAGGGTTTGTATATACATACATGGCAGGTGAATTATATTTTGATAACAATTCTGATAACATACTAAATGTGAGGAACATACAATACATTGCGCTAATTATTCTTTTTACGACTAATCTAGGCTAGCAATCACCTCGTAATTACCGTCGAGGTGTACCAGAATACAATTCCTGCTGGTTTTTCTTTTCTTTAACTATTCATCATCGCGCTAACCTAGATAGGTTTTCGGAAACGATGGCGAATAGGAAAGTGCTAAGACTGAGAAGGGAGCGGCCGCGGCCTTAACAAAGGCACAAACCCCGGTATTCGCCTTCGCCTTGTGGGTTAGAGTGGTAGAATACATCCGCGGTATCTCCTACCTGTCGTAAGAGATAACTAAAAAGGGTAACCACCTAGGACTCTTATATTGGGAGCGTCGTTTTCTGATCATCGAGCCTCTAGCTGAGCCTGGCATTGCTTTCACTTACTTGTGCCATCAGATAGGAAAGATGAACGGGAGGAGGCGATGGCTTGCAAGGCCTAGGACCCTAGGTAGTCTTTCATTTTCACGCCTTTCATAGCCCTTCTCTTTTTCATTTTTCCCTGGATCGGACCTCATCCATGTTCATTTCTGATTGATGTTAAGAGAGGATGATTGCCCATTTGTACTTCCCCTTAAAACAATAATCACCCCACCACTACTACTACCACCACCGGGATTCACTTGGTGTGAAAATTGGGAAACCACGGATAATCATCTTCAGGACTGTTGATGTTGGAGTTCGAACCCACCATCTCCCAAATGCAAGCTTACAGCTACGCTGCTCGTACTGCGCAGCCAACCCGCTCGATAATTCCTGCTTTCGGGCCGATCAACCGAATATTCGAGTAAACAGTAACTGTGAGCTTCAGCGAACGATGCATCATAAAACTGTTGCACTGAAGATTGTTATCGATTTTGGAGTTGGTTAATCGGTGAAAGTACCGCCCTCAAATCTGCAGATACATCATGTTTGCAGAACTGGCACCGGAACTGTTCGTAGCATATAATACTATATTAACTGTGTCAGGTCGCATCCGACCTCCGATGACCCATAACAGGTTTACAAGGAAGTTTATCTGATTGTTAGTCCACATGGCCTGCGACGTATATTAAAAGCAGAACTCGTACGCATATCCAGACTCGAACTAGCAGTTGTACGGGCTAATGCACTGTAAAGCACCGTGAGTCAAAGCTCCCCTCGTAAGATACACGCTGAATCCTCACAATATAGTGGTCCCCGAGTTCGATTACCGGCCGTGCTGGGTTTTTTAACTCAGTATATTTTATTCGTGTGTTTGTGTTCGTTTTGAAACACATCTCTTTATCTACATTGACTGAGGCTTCGCAATGACATGTATTGTTGGGTGACCAGAAGAATGCACATGCCCGGTGAGGCACGGGGCGGAGGGGTTTTCACCAGCAGAGCCAGTGACGCAATAGTTACCATAGCAACTCCACTACTACCCAGGCGACTTTATATTATCTTCTACTGGCAATTCTTTGCTCTTGTCAGTTGTAATCCAGCAAACTGCGAAGTGTGAGTCAATGTTTTCGTCTAGCAGATAAGAACAGATAAGAGCCGATCTGTCTGAGCAGAACAGGAAGTTCGTTCTTGCAGGCCACATTCCTCATTCTTGCATTCTTCTCATCTCTACACAGTACATGCTTTCAGCATCGAAAACCTCTACGTCCGGTTCTCCCAACCCCATTTAGACGGACTGCTGAGTGCTGGAGTTGTAGAAATCTAACCCCTCAACGACGGGTACAACAAGTAGTTAGAGTAGGCTTCTGCCTACAAGTGGCCACGGGGTGGTCCGTGGTCCGACAGCTCAGCACCCCGACCGACCAACCAGCAGAGGAGGGATGGTCGCGGCTCTGTCGTGGCTCTACTTCTCTGCATTCGCGAGAAGGAGAGGGGCTGTCCTGAGAATGGTTTTCTATGATTTTCTATTCTCCTGCAGTAAGGCGAATGGCGGGACACTACCTAGTATAGGCCACAGCCCCCAATTCCCTCATATTTTCCGAACGTCTTCACCGTATCAAATCTCCCTGGTCTGAGAGATGGCGTTCCCGTCTAGAAGGCCCGCCGTCTCCTTCAGGGATGGAATGAAAACATTTTAGTAGTAGTAGTTAGAATATACACAACAGTGGGCACACCTCATCCACACTGACTTCGCATGTCGAGATTATTGACCACGAAATTTCAACAGCAACAAGTTTTTGCTGGTTAATTAGGACACGTGTAGGATGGTGCTAAATGATGCAATGTGTCGTAACCATAAACAATACACAAGCACCTGCTAGACTATTTACAAGGAGAAAGTAGGGTGTTCCTCCTCTGTATGTGTATCAGCATGTATTTCTCTCTAGGAATGATGCATTTGAGACTTTACAGTATACAGCATAATCCCAGATCAGTTCAGAAGTAATGTTGTTTCTCTCTTTTTGCAGGAAAATGCATCCAAGTCTCGCAGTACATGCAGCGATGGGTCACTGCTCAGCATGGGTAGTTCCGAGATGGACGAGGTAATTTTTTCATGTCTTTAACATTAGTTCTGTACATTCGTTATTTACAACATAACCCTTGAGGATTTTTTTTTCAGCATAAACTAACATGTCAGTGTGCTGCAGGATTTTGATGATGATTATAATAATAATAATAATAATAATAATTTATTCACACATCTAGAAACTTAAAAACCGAGCTCGATAGCTGCAGTCGCTTAAGTGCGGCCAGTATCCAGTATTCGGGAGATGGTAGGTTCGAACCCCACTGTCGGCAGCCCTGAAAATGGTTTTCCGTGGTTTCCCATTTTCACACCAGGCAAATGCTGGGGCTGTACCTTAATTAAGGCCACGGCCGCTTCCTTCCCACTCCTAGCCCTTTCCTGTCCCATCGTCGCCATAAGACCTATCTGTGTCGGTGCGACGTAAAGCAAGAGCAAAAAAAAAAACTTAAAAACAACAAAGCATCAGGGGAGGACGGAATAGTAGCCGCACTTTTGAAAAAATTAGGCCCAAATTTACTCAGTGAAATTCCATAAATAATTCAAAATATTTGGCAAACTGTAAAGATTGTTCTAATCCATCCACTACATAAAAAAAGGTGACAAGTCAGATGTAAATAATTTTAGAGGGATCTCTCTTGTATCTGTCACAAAATTTCATCTCTGTCTCTTGTATAGAACAAGAAAGCAATTAGAACCCAAATTATCTGAATATCAAGCAGGATTTAGACCAAATAGGTCACGCCCCGAACAAAAGTTTAACCTTAAAACCGTACTCAAAATGCGAGCTCTCAGACAAAAACCCCTCGTATGCACATTTGTAGATTTCAGAAAGGCCTACGATTCGATCGACAGGTCCTCACTGTTCTAGATATTAGAAGAGAGGGGACTAGATCCAAAAACTCGAACTCATAAAACAAATACTGACTGGCACGAAATCTAAAGTAAAATTTATGGGGGAAATCTCAGAACCCTTCGACATTCAGACAAGCGTGATACAAGGTGATGGACTCTCTCCTGTTCTGTTCATCGTCATCCTAGACAAGGTTATGGAAGAATGGGAGAAAGAACTCAAGAAATGTTAGTTTTGGAAGCCAATCCTACTGGGCTTTCCCAAAAATAACCTGTACATCCCATACCTATCTTTTGCAGATGATCCGGCGATACTAACAGAGGATGAGGAGATTGCCGTCAAACAGTTCGAGATACAGGAAAGGTGGAACTACAGATATCGTTTGAGAAAACTAAATTCTTATGTTCAAAGACAGATATCAAGAATCTGAGAACAAAATTTGTTACAACTGACAGGGTCCCTTACTTTAAATACCTCGGAGACCTGATCAAACCGACAGGGCAAGAAAAGATCTCTAAAAATTAAAAAAAGCATTAGGGTTAGTTCAAAACATCTACAATAAAAATCCATGTCAAGACAAATAAAAATTCGGCATTATAGCAGTCATAAAACTAACTTGTAGGATAACCAGTACAGTATTATTAGACATCAGAACATCGCTGCAAGCGATCCTCTGACAAAATGAGCGATTTTGAACCAGGATGTGGCAGTTTCCTCGTTGGGGCTAATATTTATTTGTGTATTTTGTTAGTGGTTAATGGTTTGCCGAGGTTTTCAGCATCGCGCAGGGCTGGGATTAGGCCTTAATTAAGACAGCCCCAACGTTTGCGTGGTTTAAAAATGGGAAACCACGGAAAACCACCTTCAGGGCTGTCGACGGTGGGATTTGAACCCACCATCTGCCGAATGCAAGCTCACAGCTACGTGTCCTTAACTGCACGGCCACCTCGCTCTGGCGTTTGTGCTAAAAAATGCTTATATTAATAGCAAGCAATATTTCGTACAGTATAATATCTGATCCTCTGTTGTTAACTATACAGAAGTACTAACACCCCAATATATCCATATACGGTACGTGTTAGTAAAATAGGTTTATAGGGCGTGAATTTCTGTTCATGTTATCACAATCAAAATGGAACTTACTTTCTTTCTTTCTTTCTTTCTTTCTTTCTTTCTTAACCCGTTTACCGTCCAGGGCTAGTTTTTCTCTCTGAGTCAGCGAGGGATCCCACCCCTATCGCCCCAAGGGCAGTGTCCTGAAGCGTGAGACTTGGGTCGGGGATATAACTGGGAAGGAAGAGGACGACAACCTCGCCCAGGTGGCCTCACCTGCTACCACCTCACCATTTACCTGAAGGAGAAGTGGGGAAACCACGGAAAACCACTTCGAGGATGGCTGAGGTGGGAATCGAAACCCCTCTACTCATTTGACCTCCCGAGGCTGAGTGGACCCCGTCCCAGCCCTCGTAGCACCTTTCAAATTTCGTAGCAGAGCCGAGAATCGAACCCGGACCTCTGGGGGAGGCAGCTAATCACACTAACCACTACACCACAGAGGCGTCAAAATGGAACTGTCAGTTTATATCAGTGTATACAAAAGGTCATTCATCAATAAATTGCTGAGCCGGTGACCTATTTTTCAGCAATTAATATCAGTCAATACTGATCTGCATTTAGGGCAGTCGCCCGGGTAGCAGATTCCCTATCTGTTGTTTTCCTAGCCTTTTCTTAAATTATTTCAAAGAAATTGGAAATTTATTGAACATCTCCCTTGGTAAGTTATTCCAATCCCTAACCCCCCTTCCTATAAATGAATATTTGCCCCAATTTGTCCTCTTGAATTTCAACTTTATCTTCATATTGTGATCTTTCCTACTTTTAAAGACGCCACTCAAACTTATTCGTTTACTAATGTCATTCCACGCCATCTCTCCGCTGACAGCTCGGAACATACCCATTTAGTCGAGCAGCTACAGTTGCACTACAGTTGATTTTATGGCAAAATGACTCACCATTAAATTTAGGATATGTTATTTGATGATTTATCCACGTCTCATTGCGGTCTGCCTAGTAAAAACCAGACAGTTTTCTTGTACGATATTTCCAACGTTGTATTTGTCTGATTCTAGAGCATGGTACATAGAAATAAATGTAGCCTTAATATTAGACATTAGGAGAAGCATGGCTTAGTTCTGTGCGTGGAGATACAGTATTTTTTGATAAAAGAAGGGTAAAGTTTTTCCATTTCCTCTTTTTGAATTTGTAATTCAAGTAAATTGTTCTTGTTATTTGCAGGATTCCTCGGGCCACTCCTCGAAAGCATCACTACACGACAGGAGAGCAGTTTACCAAGACAGCGGTAAGTAAACAGACCTACGAAAATAGAGCATTATTTCATTTAATTACTTGTGAATAATAATAATAATAATAATAATAATAATAATAATAATATAGCTTCAGTTACAGCAGTCTCCCTGGCTTAGGCGGCAGCACGCCGGCCTCTTACCGCTGGGTTCCGCGGTTCAAATCCCGGTCGCTCCATGTGAGATTTGTGCTGGACAAAGCGGAGGCGGGGCAGGTTTTTCTCCGGGTACTCCGGTTTTCCCTGGCATATTTCATTCCAGTAACATTCTCTAATATCATTTCATTTCATCTGTCATTCATTAATCATTGCCCCAGAGGAGTGCGACAGGCTTCGGCAGCCGGCACAATTCCTATCCTCGCCGCTAGATGGGGCTTCATTCATTCCATTCCTGACCCGGTCGAATGATTGGAAACAGGCTGCGGATTTTCATATAGCCTCTGTTACTGTATGCAGGAGATAGTGGGTTTGAGCCCCACTGTCGGCTGCCCTTTTATTAAGGCCGCGGCCGCTTCCTTCTCACTCCTAGGCCTTTCCTATCCCATCGCCGCCGTAAGACCTATCTGTATCGGTGCGACGTAAAACAAATTGAAAAAAAAAATAGTATGTGATGGCATTTTGATCTGACCCATTCTAAGCTACCTGCACTTCAAGACTGTGGATAAATACGTGGTATTTGTTGTTCTTAAAAGTTTAAACATGTAGATTGTCATTTGTTACTTGTTGATGTGAATTTTATCACTGATAATTTATTTCTACTTTAAAGTTCATGAAGTTTAACATTTCTCAGAAATCAGAGATGGAAAAGTTTCAACCTATTTGGGGTTTCATTTAATATAGTATTCAGGTGGTTCCTTCTTCACAATTTTTTCTATCATCATCAGCATCTTGAACAATATTCAGTCTTTGGCTGGGTCTGTTGTTGACTCTGGAGCAAAGCTTTACGGCAGCAAGACCATGTAGATGCCGACCCTTCATGGGATCTAAAAGGCTGCTCCTAACTTGGAGAACAGATGTTCTTTTAGCTGCCCTAACCTTGGGTACAGATGATACCTGGTGGGTTTCAGATGCATTTCCTCATCTGAGGGACCATCACTCCCCCAGCACTTCGTGTTGTGTTGCTGGCTGTATGGTCTACTCCATTATCATAAGTCACCTAGCTAGAAGAGGACAATTTTAATTGATAATATTGATAATTAATTAGGAGAATTGTACATGATAGAATGAACTGGAAAGATGACCAGCCAGTTGTGGGAGAAATATTTTCTCTCTTGATTACTTTCCATTTTGTTGCTTCTCATGAGAATGGTCTACATATTGTTACAGATCTGGAACTGGATGTGGCACCAGCCCCCCTTAGTCACAGTGCAGCACGTCACAAGATGGCTGTGCGGCCCAAGAGGACCCATGGAGCTCCGCGCAGACGCAGGATGCAACAGCAGGTTAGAAAGGAAGCACAGTATTCTTCTCTGTCGGAAAGGAGAATTTGAATGAGTTGAGAGTCACGCATGACAGTGTTTTGTAGTATGAATCACTACTGAGAGTTGGGGGTATCACAATCCTTAAGGTGCTGAGAGTAGTAGAGACTCATATTATTCATTTGTGACACATTCAACTTACAAGGTATAGTACTTTGAATAAAGTATTATTTTTATTATTATCAGAGCTTCCTGTATTAAGAAACTAAAATTATGTACTATAACTTACATGATCTTGAAATGCCAACAAGTGCAGAATATACCATGATGTCCTGTGTATCTAGTCAGATTCCTTTTGTGGAACCTGCAGTATTTTGAAGCTTGTTATTCAAAATCTTCAGAAACTCCTATACACTTTATTGATTCCTACGTGAGTGCAGTCATGTTCTGTAATATCTTCCTGTCCTTCAAAATCCTCTTTCTGCAAACTATCACTTCCTTTCCATAGAATTTATTAACCTCAGTATTCACAGAAGGGTACACATAGACCTGGCACAGATCTTATCAGACAATTGCCCCAAAGCTGAAGAGCTGAGAATTAGAATGAACTGAGTGAGGTAGACATAAAAAGAATTACAAGACACAGTGTTGGACTCAATGACCTTTATTTCCTTAATGTGTGGAATGTTGCCACTGATGCTTTCACGGCCCGTACTTATAGACATGATACTGTATAGGCTTTTGGGATTATGCCGTGTCAAGAAAATAAGGTGAAATTCTTTGTGTTTTGCAGAGAACTGTGCTCTGCGTCATCAGAAGAAAATCTCGCTGTCCACGAGAAAGGCTTTCACCTTATTTTCTTGACACGGCATAAGCCGAAAAGCCTACACAGCATCATATGGAATGTTGTTAATGTGGAACAGTGTTAGGATAGGAAATGGCTATTCCAACTGGTTTGTAACCAGTAAAGAGTGCAACAAGGCAGCACTTTGTCACCTCTACTATTTATCACAGTGATGTACGAGATAATGAAAAGAGTGAAACAGCACAACAAGAAGAGTGCATTCAAGGCATTTGCATTTTCAGATGATGTGGTGATTTGGGGAGGTAATGAGGAAAGATTAATGCTTGGAATTGTCATTTTAAGGAATTTGGACTTAAAATCAGCTTTAAGAAAACAGTTGTTATGACACCCAACAGACAAAAGTCAGGAGCAAATATCACAGTAGACAGACAGAAATTGTAAGAAGTTAACTACTTCCAGTTCCTCGGTAGTGTCCTGACTGAAGATAATCGATCAAATGCTGAAATCAGAGTTCAAAGAGGAGCTGTCCTTTACCGTCAGGTTAGAAGCCTTCTCTGGGACAGCCAGATTCCAATACTAGCCAAACAAACAGTTTATCAAGCTTACTTCTTGCCCATAACAACCTATGGCCTTGAAACTTGTATCATCACAGGCAGAGATAAAAGTAGACTCCAAGCTGCAGAAATGAAATTCCTCCGGACAGTGTTAAAAAAACCCGGGAGAGATAAGGTCTGCAACGAGAGCGTTCACCAAGAAATTCAAATAAGAGAATCGTTATGTGATACCATAATGAGATCAAGATTGAAATTGTATGGCCACATAGGAATGAGAATGGATTCTTGCTCAGTAGCTAAGGAATGGTTGGGGAAAACTTTAAGATGGCAAAAGACCTAGAGGCAGACCTCGAAGGAGATGGATCAAACAAGTCAAACAAGATCTAGAACATAGAGGAGTGGATTGGAACCAAGTACAGGAAGAAGAATGTACCTGAATCGACTGAAGTTTGATAAGATCTGTGCCAGTTCTATGGGCATCCTTCTGTGTCATACCTCCATGGAAAAACTTAAGAAAGGTTGCTTCCAGGTCTCTCCAGTCCCTAATCTGGTGGAGATTTACGAGGGTAATCCCAAAAATAAGGTCTCCTAGTTTTTTATAAATACAGAACTCTGTTCATCTGCCTGTTGTTCACAATATTGTGAAGAGTGTTTCCCGTGCTCACATATAAATATACACATGCTGCGCTGAGGCACTCAGTCTTGGCTTGGCAGGCATTGAGAATGGAACTCCCGTTGGAAGTTACCGCCAAGTGCAAAGTGCGCGCAGTTATTCAGTTTTTGAACGCAAAAGGTACTGAACCATTTGAAATCCATCGCCAATTGACGGAAGTGTACGGCAAGTCGTGCATGGATGTCAAAAATGTTCATGAGTGGTGTAGAGAGTTTGCAGCCGGTCGGACTGAAATTCATGACAAACAAACAAAGGAGTGGGAGACTGTCAATTTCTATCGAGACAGTCGTGAAGGTTGAGCAAATCACGCATGAAGATCGGCGGATCACCCTGGATGATCTCTGCACCTTGGTTCCTGAGGCTTCCTGAAGCGCCGCTTACAACTTCCTGAACAGCATGGCGGCGAGCTGGTATGACATGGGCATACAAAAATTGTCACAGCGTCTAGAAAAATGCATCGACCGAAATGGTGATTATGTAGAAAAATAGCTAAATGTTCAAGCTGTAAAATGATGTAAACCATTGTGGAAATAAACAGCACCAAAAATGAAGTATAATGTTCCAATTACATATAGAAAAGGTACATTAATTAATAATAACTTATTGATATATAAACCCCTGATAATGTTAACATAGTGGAAGTGGGCAACAACATAATATGTGTCGTGTAAAATAATATCAATTGAGGAATTGGCTAATACAACCCCTGTTATTTATAAAAAAATAGGAGACCTTATTTTTGGAATTACCTTTGCATCGACAGCAATTTCCTGTAACACTGACCCAAGCCACCTTGAATCCAGTTACAATATACATTCCATACAGCAAACCTCTCCCACATCACTATTCTTAATATCAACCACTATTGCCTTGACTGCAGAATTACCACTGCTGTGCATATCAAACCCACTTACCAACATTATCTCCAGTTTTCACTTATATTATTTTACATCGAATGGCCGATGCCTTTCAGCTTTGCCTTCTGGGGTAAATATATTTCCTCACTCTCTGGAACCTGTGCCTCTTACAATAACCTGAGTTAGGCCCTCACCAGCAAGAGTTTTCTTGAACAAACAGAGTGACTGCAATATTGTCTGGGGAGTGAATACCAGCCCCAGGTCTTTCAAGCAACCAAACTCACAAAGAGAGACCACAGCTATGGGGTTACCGATTTCATTCGTGTGGATATCCGGGGTTTTTTTGTCATTGGCCCTTATTTAACAAGAAAATGGTGAGCTCGCATCCGGGAGATAGTGGGTTCGAACCCCACTGTCGGCAGCCCTGAAGATGGTTTTCTGTGATTTCTGGGGCTGTTCCTTAATTAAGGCCATGGACGCTTCCTTCCCATCCCTAGACCTTTCCTGTCCCATCGCTGCCATAAGACCTATCTGTGTCGGTGCGACGTAAAGCAAAAAAAAAAAAAAAAAAGTTCCATTAAACTTAACAGTCTGAATGCCAGTCGACAATTTGCATGTGACTATCCTTAGCACCACTGGTCTACTGATCAGCGTACCTGACTTGCACGCCAGCGTCTTCTGTTCGAGGCGCCGCCGATTTCTAAATTTCTATGTTCTATTCTTCTCTCATTTTCTTTTTCATTGTCCATATATTATCTGTTTATGTCTTGTCCATAGGGACTGGGAAATGCACAAATAAAGGATAAGGTGCATTATAAGTTCATGTACTAACTTGTCATTTACAGCTTGACAATTCTTCACCTTTTCTGTTATTGTAGGGAGGTAGGGAGAGAGTGAAACTGTTTGTTTTTACCAAAACAATCAGTAAAAGTAAAAATAGAGCAGTCATGCAATGAATTGTTTTGAAGAAGTTTATTTACAATGTTAATTGTACAAGTTTTTCATATATTTTCTTGGCAATTTCATATTTCACTTTCATATACTATACAATAAATGAGTGCAGATTATCACTGTAAGATATAGTGTACCTTAATTATCTATCATCTTAATCTCCACAAAATGATGACATTTTTAAAATAAGCATTCAATCTTCTTTTATCCTAGGCTTACTTAGATTTTCTCCCTAAGTGCCCTGCATTTACATTTGGCAAACCCGAAAACATTCTCTCCTACTATGAACCATATCAAAATCCACTCTTGTCACTTTCTCCCTGTTAGCATAATTGCTCTATGATGTCATGTCTGCATGTTCTTCTACCGGGAACATCACCAATAAGCTATGCGTCATACAGGATTGCAATTACTGCACCATTACCAAATTTTATCCCTCCCCGTATATATCAATGCTGATTCTGCTTGGCCTTCAACTACGAACACGAATATATCATTTCAATATCTGTTGAACACCAATCTTTCAACCTTCACTTACGTTCAGATTTAACAATCTTTATATCATGATTGTTTCAGTTTTAAGGCTTTTAAACATTTATTGTCACTCCCTCACCCTGAGAGATCCTGACATTTTTAGACCTAGGGAAGCACCTGGCCCTAACATTAGATAACATCTTCATTCTCTTCTTTCCTTATCTTGTATCTCATAGAAGAATCCTAGATTTTACAGTAGACATCACTAGAGCCTAGATTTTGACTATGATCATGATATCAAAAGTCTATAAAACTGCAAGCTTGCTGGCTTTTGTATCACATTAAATTATCAGAGGAGATAGAGATTGAATCTGCTTTTCTGATTGACTCTCTTAGGCTGGTTTTAATGCTTTGACAAATATTATAGTTCATTCCTATTTTCTTCTTATACAAGTTATAAAATTTTTTGGTAATCACATTCTCCATATATGCCTGTAGGATTGACTCTCTTATCACCCGAGTACCCTCATGTCTTACCTTAAAACATTTGTTTGTCTCTATCTTCTTTTGGATTGAACAATTTGCCTCTGTCTTCAGATTGCTGGGAGCCCCTTGCCAACAACTCCAGAAGTGAATGAGGAGTTATCAGCCCGCAGTGCTAGTCCAGAAGTCAAATCCAGGCATGGTATGTATTTTATTGCGTAATCTGATGTCAGGTAATCACATTCATTGAGTTACTTTCATGTCTTCATTTCATGCACATTCTTTGTTGTTATTGTATCAATTGAAAATACAGTCTTCTATTAAGTTCTTTTTTTCTAAGCTGGACCATGTTGTTGTTTTATGTATCTTACATGCCAATGTTTCTGGTACATTAGAGTATTATTTCTAAGGTGGATCTATTACTGCAGGGCTTTCAAATTAAAATGCTGCCAATTGACATAGTGAGTGGCCTAGGGGTACAGACTGTTTTGGATGTGATGGTCCTACACAGACTACTACTACTCAACATGCTTATCTTACAGAAGGTGCTGGAAGTGGTAGCCTTGTTTTCCTAAACATATAACGTTTTAACATGTTCAGAAAAACATGTTGCAAGAGAAATCCTTTCAATCTCACGTTGAACATTACAGTAATCTCACTCTTCATCAAGTAACTATGCTCTTCATCAAATAACTCTATGAAAAACATACTAAAAATTTGTGCAGTACATTTCTCCGAATTCATAGTCTCCATAAAAAAATATTGGGCTGATAATCCTTCTAGAACACCAAAAGACCCCATACTCTCAAAATTGCCCTTGGGAAGGCAGGTCTTCAGGTTTCAGTGCTTGAACTTGGGTTGATTTATATGGTTTTAGGCACACAGTTTGGTAGCCTTATGTGCATAGCCTAAAGAGATATCATTGTGCAACTTTGGGAAGTGATTTCTGTGGGGAATGCGCCATACAAACATTGGTTTCATCTCCCTTTTCTTGTGTTATTGCTGTGCATATCCATCTGTGTTTTTTATGGAGCACTGAACCTGTGGATTCAAATTTCCTTATCAGTATTTTGATAGCACTTCTTGATAGTGGATTAGGAAATATTGTGATAAAGTCCCTTTTCTGATTAGCAAAATAAAGTTTAAAATACATTTTTCACTGAAATATATGCTCTTTCTGTGTTAAGTCATCTAATCATCCCAAATCAGGCAGCAGATTGAACTAGAGACAGAAGGGAAGAGGGAACATTTGTCTTTAGTCAACACTCAGCCTACTTAATGGCAGGTGATCACTGTGTTAACTGGGAGTGCTCACTCACTCTCTGCAGCCAGCAGCACATTAATTTGAAAGCCCTGTACTACTACTACTACTACTACTACTACTACTACTACTACTACTACTACTACTACTACTACTACTACTACATGTGAATCGAGTAAGGATACATCACTGAATAGAATGCAATTACATACACAAATATATGTAACTTATTTATTACATATTACATTGAACATGTTTTGAGAAACGACCAGTTCTCTTCCTCATCAATCTTCATAAGACTTGATCCTAAAACACACTACTTACACTAAAGTAAGTACTCACACTAAAAACTTGCACGGTATTGCAACAGTTCCCCTCTGTTATGTTTCTTGTGATCTTCCTTAAAATCCTATGTACCTGTATTCTACAAAATGATTCTTTAAAATGTTGACATACCATCCATGGTATAATAAAAACTGTTAGTCTGCAAAAACTAAAATGTGCCTATATTCTACGCGCGACTCTAGAGCCATCAATTCTTCCTCTCATTTTTGTATGGTGAAGTTATTCATTTTATGTAAGCCAGCTCTAAAATAGATCTTCTTGGATACAGTGAGTTTCTCTCATTGGTTGGCCCATCTTGTCTGCCTTCCATTGTCTCATCACTCCCCGCTCGTTGAGCACTTCGCTCACTTTATCTGTGCACGAGATGAGGTAACAATTAAAATGAAGGAAGTAAGAATTAAGAAAATAAGCTTGTACCTTATGACAGGAGATGTTGGAAATGTTCTCCTCCCGCATCCACACATTTCTGGCATTGTCTTAGGAAACTCCGATTCACGCGCATAAGTTCGTCTTCCGTAATTGAGGCTATCACTCTCTGGATATGTTTAGCATTTTTGTAGCCCGCCATGCTGAGCTCTTCGAAACCCTGGCTTCTTGTTTGTAGGCGTTTGTTCTAATCTTTCTGCGATTTCATTTACTTTTTCCGTGTTAAGTACATGTTTTTTAACACTTTGCTTCTTGTCAAGTAAAGAACCAGTTCCTCTCATTTTGTTAACGAGTTTCCACACGTTCTCTCTATGTGGAGGGCATACACCTGGAAATTGTGTTACAAATCACCTAATGAGTTCCCTGCAAGACTCGGTTTTCACGTAATTATTGTACATAAATACCCTTTCCTCTTCCATGTACACATGTGGAGGCATTACGAGAATTATACCCCGAAGTAACACTTTTCAACTCGAGAACAGTTCGAGTGACAGATCAACACTTAATACATGTTCTAAGCATGAACTTGAATTGCGATGTGCGGGCATTCCTGTGCTGTCGCTGCACTGTGTAACGGGAAGTGATGAGTCTACTCATCTTGTGAGTGTAAATAGAGTGTGTCGTGTCCTCCCAGGGACTTGAACCCAGGACTGCTATTCCCTCCGAGGATCGAACCCAGGGAACGTAGGAGGAATAGCTGTACCTGATGTATTAGGAATTAGCCTGTCATAAGAGGCTAGGAGTCAGGTATAAGCATACCTAATGGGCGTACCTGATAATAATTAAAAGATGTAAAATAATTATATTCATGGAACTGAATAGTCAGTTAAGAGTGGAAATCATGTTTCGTACATGTTAGGAAATCTTGAGTAGCAGAGAAGTTTGTCATACAGGAAGTGACTCATGTTGACAGGGCATGGTTCAGCCGCATAGACGCAGTAGAATATACTAGAAAGGTCTCTTGGATACGGGCTCTGATTGGCCAGAATCACGGAAAGTGAGGCAGTCACATACGCAGGTTACGACAAACTTCTAGAACATTGGGCGTTGGCCCCGGAGGCTATATAAAGGCAAGGAAGCCATTATTCAGGGCTTCTACTATTCACTTCGCGGACCAGTTGTCAGCAGAATCCCTGCCGGTCGGTAGGACGATTACGCAATCAGTAATAATAATAATAAGTATTATATACTTCAACGGACGACTAGTAGACAGACTTCTCGCTCAAGACTTGCCAACATAAGTCTTTATTTTATATTGTACATAGTGTACATATTGTAGTCAACCTTCAGTATCAGAATATATTAACTTCGTGGGAATCCACTTCGTCGACTTTCCTCCTGATCTGCACCTTAGTTGAAACTTCCCAACCTATACGTTCCAACCGCTCGGGAACGATCCAACCAACCTTCCAACCAATCTGACTTTTCCTAAGAGCTCACCTATAAGCTCAATCCTGTCTGTCACGACAGAAGACAAAAATTTTTGGTGTGCAGGTGTGGGGTGGGAAGCAGACAACCTCAGCAGAGAAGGAGACGATTTATTTGAAAGCCCCGCAGAAGAGGCTTAGCTCAAGAAAGAAGTAACGGCCCAGCAGAGTTCCCGTTCCAGTGAGAGGTGCCAGCAGCACGACAGCAGCCTACTGAGCCAGCCCAGCGCGCAGTAGCAGACAGCGTCCAGAGACCGAGGATCCAGCCCATCTTCAGCACCGATCAACCTTAAGGGTGAGTGCTTATAATTTTCTCTTCTATAATGGCAGAGTCAAATGTGACAGGTAACCTGGTAGATAATGTCAGTGACGCAGGTTCGGATACGGGTAGTGTGCATGCAGAGGAACGATTGTTTATATCGGCATCAGAAGGCCATAAGTTAATCGGTCATGAATTTGACGGCAGTAAGCCGGAACGCCTCCGCGAATTTATTGCAAATGTAGAAGCCGCACATTGCATGGTAAGACCTAATGAGAAAGGATTATTCTTTAAATACATCCTAACGAAAATAACGGGTCCAGCTCGCGAGAAGTTACTATCACGGGGGGATATCATAAATTGGAGGAACGCAAAGAACGCGTTATGGGAATATTATGGAAAACAAGGTACGTTTGAACTATATTTGTGCAAACTATTTCAATCCAAACAAGGGACTAAGAATTCCGTCGCGGAATGGGCTCACGAGGTCGAAGAAATAGTAGTCATGTTCAGAAACGCGATCTTAGAGGAAGAACCGATAGAAGGCCGCGAATATCAGCGCCGAATTATAGTTAAAATAGCAATAGCCGGTTTCACTCAAGGGCTCCGAAATAGGAGGATCCAGCACAAGGTGCAAGACAGAGATCCTAGAACGTTCGAAGAGGCTGTAAGTACAGCCAGGCAGGAAGAGGCATTACTGCTCTCTCAGGAAGAGCGTGAAGCCCTGTACAAGCCACAACCGGTTAGAACCCCTCGTAAGGAAGGTTGGCAGGTAGTGCCTACAAAGGGCAGCCTTAAGGGCAATTTAGGGCGACGTCAGGCAACGGGAAATAAGCAAGGTAAATCCCGAAACGTATTAGTAACTTGCTTCAACTGTAAGCAAGAGGGCCATATCGCAAAAGAGTGCGAACGGCCAAGAACCAAGTCCGACACACCGGCTCCTAAGTGCACGTACTGCAAAAGGCTAGGCCACAAGGAGCGAGAATGTAGAAGGAAATTAAAAGACCAAGAGAAACCTACTACCGGGGAAGTAAGGATAGTCAGGTCTACGAAAGTACCAATCAGGGTACAATCCCAGCATGCGCAGGGAGCAGGAAATCGTAAGGGGCCATCTGAGCCCGTCATACGATGCTATGAGTGCAATGAAGTGGGCCATAAGAGGCCCGAGTGCCCACGACGAAATAAGGACCGTGGACGCACTCGTAAGCGGTGTTATGCCTGTGGGAGGCAAGGCCATTTGCGGTGGCAATGCACCGCCAAGCTAAGCCGAACGGCTCAAGTTAACCCTCAAGGAAAGAACAAGCAAGGCCAAGAGGCACAAGTAAGCCCTCAAGGAAAGGGTCGTAAGGTTGTAACTCAGGCTGGTGTAACACAAAACACCCAAGACAAGCCGAATAGTCTTAATAAAACACGGTGTAAAATATGTAAACGATGGTCTCATGATAGCAAGGACTGTTGGTTCAATACCCGGGACACGTTAAACTAATAAGGGGTCACGAGCAAGGGACTGCTGTGACAACCCCGAAGGTATCAAGTCCCGCCACAACAGAATTAGCTAAGACAGAAGGCTCAATCTTAATAGGTTTAGCCGGTCAGAAGATCCCTACTAGATTTTTAATAGATACAGGTAGTGATGTATCTCTCATTAAGGAAAAGTGTGCACCTAAGGACGTTTTCGTGAATCGAAAGGAGATCCTCCAGCTGAAAGGCATCAGTGGAGACGTAGTATTCACGAAGGGGGAAGTTCGAATCCCGATAGGAGGAAAAATCCTAGATTTCCACCTGGTAGACAATGATTTCAATCTGAAGCAAGATGGAATCATTGGGAAGGATATCCTGCATAATAGCATATTAAATTACCAGGACGGTTATGCGCTAATAGCAGGAAAGAAATATCCCTTTGGTGCACGAGAAGCCGTATGGGTCACTTTGGAACCCCGAACCGAAAAGATAGTGGCTATCGAAGTAGATAAGAATAATGCCGAAGGCCTTGTTGAAAAGCAAGAAGTAAGACCGGGCGTTTACTTAGCAGAGTGCTTGACCAAGTCGGAAGATTACACGGCTATTGTCAGTATGTTGAATACTACTGATAAGGCTTGGAGATTATTGAGTCCAGTGGTAGAACTTCATGCTGTAGGGAAAGAGACAGCTGAATCACCCACTGTAGTAAATAAGGTCGAGCGAGCCGCCTTATCTAGAACAAGCAGCGGAACGCAAGAGCACTCAAGGAATGGCAATAATAATAATAATGTCAGTGGTGAAGAAGTGGAGATCAGGTCTCCCGTCACCAAGTCCAGGGCTCAAAGACTGCGAGAACAGTTGCGTTTAGACCACTTAGCGCCTAAAGATCGCGAAGAGATATGTGCGATCTGTACCGCCTACCAAGATGTGTTTTACTTGGAAGGTGATAAGTTGACGCACACGGATGTGCTGCAACATGCCATTCCGACACCCGCGGATCAACCTCCCATACATTTACGGCAATATAGATTGCCCGAAGCCCAGAAAGAGGAGATAGGTAGACAAATCGATAAAATGTTAAATGATCAAATTATAGCTCCTTCTACTTCTCCGTGGTCCTCGCCCATACTTTTGATCCCCAAGAAAATGGACGCCTCTGGGAAGCAAAAGTACCGTCTGGTAGTTGATTTTCGTGAGCTCAACCGCATTACAATCGGTACAGCGTACCCGCTTCCGTTAATTACGGAGATATTAGATGCTTTAGGAAAGGCCCGATACTTTTCCACCATGGATTTGGCGCATGGCTATCATCAGGTCATGTTGAAGCCAGAAGACAGAGAAAAGACCGCATTCTCTGCACTAGGGAGGCATTACGAGTACTTAAGAATGCCCATGGGGCTCAAGGACAGTCCCGCGACGTTCACGCGGTTAATGAAAACCGTATTAACAGGCCTAGAAGGCATAAAGTGCCTCTGTTATTTAGATGACGTCATCGTGTATGGTAGCTCGATAGATGACCATAACCAGAAGCTACGAGACGTATTGGAACGGCTAAGAGAAGCCAACTTAAAATTAGGACCGGACAAGTGCGAGTTCTTACGAACTGAAGTCACATTCCTAGGTCACGTCATTACGAAGGACGGAGTCCAACCCGATGAGAGGAAAACCCAAGCAGTGAGGGATTTTCCACAACCCACTACTACGAAACAGTTGAAGGGATTTTTAGGGTTGTCAGGTTATTACCGTAGGTTCATACCTAATTATAGTAAGATAGCGAAGCCACTGTACGAGCTCCTAAAGAAGGACGTACCGTATGTGTGGACAGAACAGCAGGAACATGCGTTCCAGGTACTGAAGCAGAAACTTATTGAAAAACCAGTCTTGCAGTACCCAGACTTTGAGAAGCCATTCATTCTAACCACAGACGCAAGTGGGGAAGCGCTAGGTGCTATACTGTCTCAGGGTCCGCTAGGCAAGGATTTACCGGTGGCGTATGCTAGTAGGACACTAAATAAAGCAGAAAGAAACTACAGTACCACTGAAAGAGAAGCATTGGCCATTGTATTCGGTGTGAAATATTTTCGTCCTTATTTGTTTGGACGTCATTTCACAGTTGTGACCGACCATAAACCATTAAAGTGGGTTTTCAGTGTACGAGACCCATCTTCTAGGCTATTGAAATTCAGGCTTAAGTTAGCCGAATACGATTTTGATATCGTGTATAAGGAGGGCAAGCGTAATTGCAACGCAGATGCTCTAAGTAGAATTCCTGCTACCTCTGAACAGGAAGTGAGAATAGTTAGCTCTGAAGGCCAAGAGCTAGACATGGCAGGCAATGAGGAACGAAGTAATGAAAGGACGTCGACTCCTAACATGAGGTCGAACGGGGAAAGTAAGCAGACAGACAGACTCAGCTCTGAATCCGAGGACGCTTCGGTAGAGGTGACAGAGCCTGAGAATGAGGTAGGAACGCCTGCTACTAGCAAATCAAAAGCTGAGCTAACAGAGCAGGAAAAACGAGACATAATCGAAGAAGCGCATGCTTCGCTGGTCGGAGGTCACCAAGGCATTACCAGGACGTATGCTAGGGTGAAAGACCACATCCAGTGGGATGGGATGCACAAGGACATAGAAAACTATATTCGTTCATGTCCTTCGTGCCAAAAGAATAAGATTACCGGGCCAGAAGTGAAAGCCCCAATGGTAATAACAGACACTCCAGCGACAGTGTTTGACAAGGTCTCATTAGATATCGTAGGCCCTCTAGACTTAACAGAGGCCGGCAATCGATATATACTCACCTGTCAGGACCAGTTATCGAAGTACCTGGTCGTGAGTGCAATGCCAGATCAGACCACAGAAACAGTAGCCAGAACGCTGATAAATAGTGTGATCAGTATTTTTGGAATACCAGGAACGATCTTAACAGATCAAGGTGCGAATTTCATGGCGGACATGTTTAAGAAACTGTGTCGAACCCTACGGATTAAGAAGGTACACACAGCCGCCTTCCGTCCACAATCAAACGGAAGTTTAGAAAGGTCACATAGAGTGCTAGGTGAATTTCTGAGACATTATGTGTGTAGCTCTCAGAATGACTGGGATAAGTATCTCCCAATGGCTATGTTTGTGTATAATACTACCAAACATACTAGCACTGGTTACACACCATTTGAATTGATATTCGGAAGAAAGGCTAATATTCCAGGCGTACTACAGAGAAAACCTGAGCCAACTTACAATGAATATCAGCATGTGGTAGAAGAATTAACACAACGACTCCAGGAGAGTCACGAAATAGCCAGGAAAACTCTAATTAAGAGTAAAGAGCAAGAGAAGTGTAGGTACGATGAATCACAGAACGAAGTTTCCTTTAAGGAAGGAGACCTAGTATTGCTCCGTAATGATGCTCTAAGACGAGGGCGTAGCAAATCAAAATTATCGCCACCATATCAAGGCCCCTATAAGGTCATAAGGGTAAATGGTGTGAACTGCACACTGGAGCTGAATAAGCGAGGAAAACGGACCACTGTCCATAAAAATAGATTGAAGCTCTATATTGATTAGAAGCGGGCATAAATAGTTGTATTTGGTTCTGATTTCGGCCGCGGTAAACACACTCCCTTTACCTCAACGGCATTGTAAACTTTCGATGACTGCTGATAAGGTTAGTATGAAATACCCTGTCAAGTCACGTGCCAAATTAGGGATACCGATGTTAGAAATTTAACCTAGAAATTCCAGAACCAAGGATTATTGGTACGGGACGTCAAACAGTGCACGATCCTCAGTACCCGTCAGAAAGACCACAGTGGCGAGGCTGTGAGTCTAGATGTCAACCCTCGCCAAACTTGACCCACGAGGTCTTGAGCTGAGCACAAGGCTCACTCATGTAGTAAAAGCAGAAGGCTTACAATTTAGTTCAGAGTTAATAGGAACATTGCTAATACGCAGCATAGTATTTTATTGAACGGGCAGGATAGAGAAAAGGCTACACAAAAATCACTAATATGAAAGGTAGGAAATTGCGAATAGGTACAGTCACAGAGTCACAAATCGGTGTTAAGAAATTAAACAATACGGTCAAATACACGTGTATTGAACTCTCACGAAGGAAGGAATAGAATGAGTCCTGTAGTAAGGCACACGGAAAAACCCCGTGTGGTGCCGGGGATCAACATAAGTAGTCCTGTATACCAGAATAGCACCACAGCCGATCCAGCTTGTCGTAGGAGGCGACAAATGGATCCTCATAGGGAGCGACCTTGCATTTTGTCTTAGCACAAGTGTGGGCGCCCTATGGGAGGTGTGAATCCCTTGGGACGGATTCCACCTGGGGTATGTCACCATTGAGCCGGTGGCTACTCAAGGAGGTGTGATATCTGCAAGCGCAGAAACCCACCTAGAGAAAGGTTGTGAACTACAACCAGGTTTTGTTGTTGTTGTTAGAAAGAAAAGTCATACTGTGGACATGAATTATAATGAATCCATACCAAGGCATCATATGCCACTCTGCATAAAACATTGGAAGTATCCATCATTCCTGGGTACGAAATCTTACACCTTAGATCAAGTTCCATGCACGGTTACTCTGTGCCACTCTGCGCACAGCGAATAACTGGGGAATGTATGTCCCATAAGACGTTACCCTCAAGGTAAAATTCTGACCTTCAAATTACATAGCCGTTACCCTGGGCCGGCAACGCTATGTCTCCTATCAGAGGATGTTGAAGGCAGAAGGTGAGCTACCCTTTGGCCGGGAGTCACCCCTTGAGAAGACCCCGTAAGGCGGGTAGTTACCTGAGTGCTTATGGATAAGCCAGGTAAGAAGAACCATAATCTGCATCCAATAGCATATTGGAAAAGGTTCTTGCGAACTCAGAACTCATGATACCGAAGATTGCCGTGAGATGAGAAATGAGTTGAATACCATACTCATAGGATGGAATCGAACCCGCGACCCACGGCTCCGCAAGCGAGCGTGTGGTCAGTATAAACAATAAGCCCCGTAGAGTTACTCAAATGTCATTTGGAAAGGAATAGTGATGACCTATTGTATTAACACCTTAGTGTTGAGATTATCTAACTTAAACGTAAGACAAGCGTAAGACAATGTTATGTCAGCATTGCCAGAAGATAAGATGTATTGACTTGCGGGCCAGCACGGCCAAGCATGCATGTTGTCCAGTAAGCGGTCAGAGACAGCGACTTTGATGTTGATAAGACAGCACCGTTAGACTTTGAGATAACCCATCCAGCAAGCCAGCAGGCGTGTACTTCGAAAAGAAGAGAGAAACAGAACTGTACGCGGCAGTGATTAGTAAAATTAAATCGGTTATCTGAATTGTATATGGTAGCCATGAGGACTTAAATCGGACACAATTTTGTGCACTATATCAAGGAAGGAATTGACATGTAATAGATGGGTTCGTGTAGATGTGTTGAGTATTCAGCCCGAAGGCTGATTGGATCCTCGAAGGGTCCACCGTAATTACTGTAGACGGCCTAAATGCCATCGAAGAGGCGCGCTAGAGCAAGAAGCATGAGATAGCTTCCGTTGCTTTCCTCATTTGGGATAAGGGATACAATAGGATTTTTCAAAGGGATAGACAGACATGAAAGGCAGGCGAGATAAACGTGAATTAATCCACGTAGTAGATACCATAACTAGGACACTATTTGACATGTTAGTGTTATCAACACACGGAATGATATTACCGTGAATGAGATAATTTCAGTGGAAATTGTGGGCAACTTAAGCAAATTTTCAGAGGCTTTCCGACATTCGGAATTGCAGATATTGTTAATTCAGCACCTGATTGAATTACAAGGTGTGTTACTTCAGCTGCATGAGCACTATCAAATAATTTTAGATAGTATTATAAATGCTCGGTTAGGACTAGTACAAGTACGAATACTTAGTCCAGATGATACCTTAAAGGCTTACAAGAAGGTACAAGGGGAATTTCCCAAAGGTTATGACCTGCCAATAGAGATAAGAGAAAGTTATGGGTATCTCACATATCAAATTTCAACAGTGAGCGTGTACCTAACAAAAGACTCTTTGGTATATATTTTAAAGCTTCCATTGACAAACGGAATTAAATATTCCCTGTATAAATGTGTTCCCTTCCCTACGAAAATAAAGAACAATCCCAACCATTTTGTATACCTACAGGAAGAAAAGGAGTATGTAATCTTAGACAAAGAGAAGCAAACTTACGCACAACTAGGTAAGGAACAAGTGCAAGAGTGCAAATTAATAGAGGACAATCAAAGGTTGTGTAAAAATAATTTTCCTCTAAGAAATGTAATTACCAAGAGACCTTGTATAATCAGTTTGTTAACAGGTGTAAATCACCTTCCCGAAGATTGTGAAAAGAGGGTATTGCCAATTTTCGAGCTCACTTGGATCCCTGTGAATGATAATAAATACATTTACATATCCCCTAATGAAACCCAAGTGACATGCATTTGTAAAGAGTCTACTAGTGATGTAAAATTATATGGCCTAGGTATAATAAGTTTCATGGAATTGTGTACTGTATATTCTGTAGATAGTAAGATACAAAGTTCTGGGAGTATAAACTCCACCATGAAAAAGGACATTATACCAGAAATTGCGTTGGAATATGATTGTTGTGAATCAAGTTATAATAATATAAAACTCAGTGAGATTCCTGAGTTAAACAAAGTGACTGTAGGTAACTTATTAAATCATGTAAACGATCTGAAATGGACAAGTCAGAAAGTAAGCGAAGTCGAACGCTTAGTGCAACAGCAAGAGACTGAACTCAAGCATAATATAGCGTTAAAATATGTAAGTGTGTACCAAATTGTAACTTGGAGTGTTTTAACCATAATGATAGTAATATTGTGTTGTTGTTGTGGCTGTTGTAAAAGTTGTAAGCATAAACCCAAGTGTATTGAGGACTACAAGGAACGCTGCCCCAATCTCTGTATCTATCAAAATGTAATTACTGCCAACAGTAAGGCAAGGGTATCGGACGAAGACATTACCGTCCAATTTAAGCAACACAGGGCTACTGGAAGGGCCCCCAGTAAGCCTGATTTGCAATCAGAGTTAGAATTAATAGAAACACCGGAATCAAGGGTGTTACCGGAAGAGATATTGGCACAGCGTAGTCCCACTAGTAGGAGAGTAAGCTCCAAAAGGTTGTAATTCATAAGCTGTAAAGAATACAGTTTGAGAGTAGCGAAATGAATGCAAGAGATGTTTGCATTCATTTCTCCCTAGGGGAGGGAGGTGTCGTGTCCTCCCAGGGACTTGAACCCAGGACTGCTATTCCCTCCGAGGATCGAACCCAGGGAACGTAGGAGGAATAGCTGTACCTGATGTATTAGGAATTAGCCTGTCATAAGAGGCTAGGAGTCAGGTATAAGCATACCTAATGGGCGTACCTGATAATAATTAAAAGATGTAAAATAATTATATTCATGGAACTGAATAGTCAGTTAAGAGTGGAAATCATGTTTCGTACATGTTAGGAAATCTTGAGTAGCAGAGAAGTTTGTCATACAGGAAGTGACTCATGTTGACAGGGCATGGTTCAGCCGCATAGACGCAGTAGAATATACTAGAAAGGTCTCTTGGATACGGGCTCTGATTGGCCAGAATCACGGAAAGTGAGGCAGTCACATACGCAGGTTACGACAAACTTCTAGAACATTGGGCGTTGGCCCCGGAGGCTATATAAAGGCAAGGAAGCCATTATTCAGGGCTTCTACTATTCACTTCGCGGACCAGTTGTCAGCAGAATCCCTGCCGGTCGGTAGGACGATTACGCAATCAGTAATAATAATAATAAGTATTATATACTTCAACGGACGACTAGTAGACAGACTTCTCGCTCAAGACTTGCCAACATAAGTCTTTATTTTATATTGTACATAGTGTACATATTGTAGTCAACCTTCAGTATCAGAATATATTAACTTCGTGGGAATCCACTTCGTCGACTTTCCTCCTGATCTGCACCTTAGTTGAAACTTCCCAACCTATACGTTCCAACCGCTCGGGAACGATCCAACCAACCTTCCAACCAATCTGACTTTTCCTAAGAGCTCACCTATAAGCTCAATCCTGTCTGTCACGACAAGTGTTTTAGGATAAAGTCTTATTAATTTGGAACCTTTTTAAGATTGCTGAGGAAGAGAACTGGTCATTTCTTGAAACTGTATTGACAAGGCGGACCTATTTACAGCCCTGTTTCACAGGACTTCACTAAGTAATACCAGTCTGTATGGATCAAATAGAACCAATATGATCAAATTTATTAACACTAGGATACATGTTGGCTAGATAGAGAATACTGTAGTGTATTCCAAATGTCAGCAATCTGTACATAAGGTATATAAAATAACAGCTTGGTCAAATCCAGAAAAAGAATGTATTACTAGTTTAACAGATAGTAAAAGCTTCATCTCTCAGACAATATTTTTGATGTTATAAATGATTATTCATAAGAAGGCTGTACTGCACACTGTATTTTGGATATTGGCACCAATCACTTCCGCTCCATATTTCTAATGATGCATACTTCAGTAATTGATTTTAAAGCTTAAAGGCATAGCATTCACTTTGATGTTATATTTTAAGTATTTTACATCAGTAAGCAGAGGACTGTGTCAACCTTTAAGGTGGTTAAAGCCCTTTGAGAAATAAAGCCCACCAGCTGCATTGCTTGGGACTGTACTAGGTGTCATAGAGGGAACCATTAATGAAAGAATCATGGAGATACGAAGGACAAACTCCACATCTTCACACACTGTCATTTTCTTAGATGGATTCATGCCACACCAATCCCAGTTCTTATCACCCCTTGAGAAGCTAGTTTGCCCTGCCTATCTTTATATATAATATTCACCCATTGTGCAGCCTGTCAAAACTAATGCAAGATTTATAAAAAACTAGAAAAAACCTGAAAATGAACACAATTAATTAGTAACAGAATGGCACGTTTCGTTCCTGAAAGAATATCATCAGATTTTATGAAATCACTTTTTACATTTTTTATTGTAATATTATTAATAAAGAGTGGTTGAATATTGCAGTGTGCATGGCCTCTCCATCCATCTGTCATTTTCATTCTCCACCGTTGGGCGAGGCCAGCGCGTGTAAACCATGCGACGTCACCACACCGGAGCCTTGTGGGAGAGGGCCGTAGCATATTGGTCAGATATCGCTGCAAGTGCCGTCATTGGCCGCTGTGTCGTTGGAGATCTCGAGGGGTGCAGAAACACCTAGGCCGCCGGTCGAGAACTTTCTTTATATGGAGATTTCTACGCAGTTCAAGGCACCGATGTATCTCAAAGGGCCGCCCAGGTGTATATAAGGCAGGAGTGGCCTTCAAAGCTCAGTTCAGTGTGTGGACTCGGTAAGAAGTGATGAGTTCAGTTAAAGCTCAGCCGTTCAGCAGAGGAGAGCAGGGGTTGCTACAGTCAAGGGAGTTCAGTAAGTCCGAATCACTACGAATCAAGCTCAGTGTGAGCTGAGCGGTTGAGAGCCATCATGACAGTTGAGTTGCCAGTTAGTGGCCGAGTGTGAGCGTCAGCCTGAGTTGAGTGAGGCAGTCTGTGGAGCGGCTTGTCTGTCAAACTGAGGACTTGTTCTGTATGCCTGTCGTCGTGAGTTGTGTCTCTTGGACCAGCTGTTGGAAGAGAACTACATGTGTTCTGGTGCAGCATGGAAGAGAACATAAGATTTTGGCATGGGGCTGTGAATGGAGTTCTACCAGACTGTGGACACCAAACATTGTCCTGAACTGCGAGACTGTTGTGCGCAGCTGCGAACCGTAGACTCGGACAGAGGCAATGAAGCAACTGGGTCAACGAGTGAGACTGTAGTTTTAGTGACCGGAGTCTGTGTAAATTAGTGTGTGAATGAACAGAGAGAATACGAGAGAGAGGTAGAAAGAGAGAGAGAGCACGAACTGCGTAATTGTGTGACATGAGCTGTGAGCTCAGTAAGCCTGTGTGTGTATGTGTAATGTGTAGTTTTAGTAATTAGTTAATGAATTTTAGAAGTAGAATGCTACCAGTTTCTGTACTCATTCATTTACCTGGCCTACGCATTACAATATTATGAACAAGTACAAAAACATTTTTTGTTAAAATTCTGTGTTCGGTGCCGTAAAAATATGTTTTGAACTGGGCATATCGGAGAAGAGGATGCACAATAGATGGAGTGCAATAAAATAAGTTCAAGAACTATTTCAACATTCTTAATACGGCATTGAACACTGAAATTTAACGTGATTGTTTTTATACCTGTTCATAATATTCACCTTTATTAATCAATAACATATTTAAAAAAAAGTGATTTGATGGAATGTGATGATGATCTTTCAGGAACTAAACACTGTTAATAAACTTGACCATACTTGGTTCTATTTCATCCATACTGACTAGTACCCCTTATAAAAAAACCTGTGAAACAGGGCTGTCAGTATAATTACAATACAAATATATACTGTATATCTTATTTAATACATATTGGTTTCATAGATGTTTCAAGAACAAGGGATGTTCCCTTCCGCAGCGATAATTAAAGATTTCCAAAATCCCTTAGAAAAGACTTTTAGTATAGATTTATTTAAATATGAATGCTAGTTTTTATGTAAATTACGTGATCAAAAATTACCGTAAGTCTATTCTTAAGAATTTTGCAAATCTTCAATGATTGTTGAGGAAGAGAACAGATCTTATTCTTGAAACATGTATGGAACCAGTATTAAATAAGTTATATATATTTGTGTTGTAATTGTATTGACAAGGCAGACCTATTGTAGCCTGTTTCACAGGTTTTTTGATAAGAAGAACTAAACATGTCATTATTAATTGTTTTCCTTTTCAGGTATTCTCTAGTACATATTTATTTATCTTGCATTAGTTTTGTATGACCGAAATAAAGTTTTTGTGTAACTAAGTCGTAACTGCAAACAAAATGGCTTCCACTTAAAAAGTCTTCAACTATTAAGAGGAATTCTCTTTCCAACGAGACCGAGTTGGGATGATTTAGGTTGATAAGCAGAACAGCATAAATACACAAGCATATGCACTGGCGGAAAAAAAAAATCCAAACATCATGAAATAAGGAATGTAGAATACAGAAATTTTGGCAATATATTTGTCGAGGTAACATATCTTTAATTGATTAAAGGTACAAGCCTACAGGTTAATATCCATGCAAGAAAAGCCATCGCAAATTTACCATGTTGGTCTGTTAATAACCGGTGTAATCTCATGACTGTTGAATGCAGGCATGCAAACGTGCATGCATTGTGTCATACAGGTGCTGGATGTCGGCTTGTAGAATGGAGTTCCATGGCTGTTGCACTTAGTCGGTCAATACAGGAACGGTTAATGTCGGTTGTGGATAATGCTGGAGTTGTCGTCCAGATGTCCCATACGTACTGGATTGGGGAGAAATCGGGGGATCAAGCAGGCCAAGGCAACACATCGACACTCTGTAGAACACATTGGTTTACAACAGCAGCATGGGGGTGTGCATTATCCTGTTGGAAAACACCCCCGGGAGTGCTGTTCATGAATGGCAGCACAACAGGTTGAATCACTAGATGGACGTACACATCTGCGGTTATGGTGTGTGGGATAACCACAAGAGTGCTCCTGTTGTCATAGGAAATTGCTCCCCAGACCAGAACTCCCGATGTAGGTCCAGTGTGTCAATGCCGCAGACTGGTGGAATCCAGGCGCTCACCTGGCCTCCTCCTAACCAACACACGGCCATCACTGGCACCAAGGCAGAACCGGCTTTCATCGGAAAACACATGGGACCTCCACTCCATCCTCCAATGAGCTCTCACTTGACACCACTGAAGTCGCAGACAGCGGTGGTTTGGGGTAAGTGGAATGCACGCCGCAGGGCGTCTGGCTCTGAGCTGTCCTTTCAGTAACCAATTTTGAACATTTCGTTACTGTGGTGCCAACTGCCGCTCGAAATAATGCTGCTGCAGACTCAGTCCGATGAGCCACAGCCATACGCCAAATACGGTGATCCTCCCTCTCGTTGGTGCCACAGGGACGTCCGGAGCTCAGTCTTCTTGCAAGCGTACCTTCTCGTGACCACTGCTGCCAGCACGCATGCACAGTCGAGACATTCCTGAGAAGTTGTTCTGCAATAGTGCAGAAGGAAAATCATCCCCTATTATACGGCGTCGTTCACTGCAGTGAGTTGTTGATAGTGGCCTCTTCGTCGTCGTAAAGGCATTCTTGACCCACTCACAGTCACTCTGTTCAATCTCACAGGTAACATACAATTTACACACTAATACGATTTGCGGGAAATTTGAAACATCATCATCTTTTAGGTATATAAACACGCTTACCAATGTTCGTTAATCTAGCACAACCCCTTCTTGGTGTTTTTTTTTTTTTTTTTTTTTTTTTTTTGGCCAGTGTACATTTTTTTACCCATTCGGAAAGACCTTTTATCAAAGAGATAACCTATAGTTTTCATGGGCTTAAAGGTTTCGTTTAAATGCAGATTCATTTTTAAGCCCCGAGAAAGTGTTGAGGAAAACTTTGAGACATTAAGAAGGTATTCTATATATTAACAGAAGCCAGAGTGTAGTAATAGTGGAAACAAAAATTCCACACACGCTAGAAACGTAAAACTTGGTTCCAGAGAACGTAATATCCTCAGGATTCAGAGAAAAACAGAAAATTCCCAGAATTCCGCAAGGGAATTTCTTCACCCAGTGGGTAACATTTTCTGTCTGAAAGTTTAAGGTGCATGAGCTTAGGAAAAAATCATGAGTATTAACACTTACAAACATATTTGAAAAAATCATTTACATCCAATATATTTTATTGAATGTATTTTGGTCCTTTAGTTTGTAGAACATGTTAGACCTGGTTCACTTGTTATTTATTATTATTATTATTATTACCATGTAACTTGGCCCATTCTGTTGGTAATATGTATTAATTGTTGAATTTTTCGTTAATAATAATAATAATCGTATGGCCTCAGCTACCATGTGCAGACATTTCAATTTGACGCCATCTGGCTGTCTGCTCGTCAATTTCGACGTTCCGTTTTACTCTAGGCCCCCACTAGGTGGCAGACCGAGTAAACCGAAACTCTCCTGGGCGTCTATGGCTGAGATTTAATGAATTTTGTCGGGTAAACACCAAATGTGTCACCAGAGATCTTTTACATGCCGACATCGTACGGCATGGAGTGTCGAATGGACTTTTTTCCGCCCTTCAAAAATCCGACTACCTCTGCCGGGTTTGAACCCGCTATCTTGGGATCCGGAGGCCGACACTCTACCGCTGATCCACAGAGGCAGCTAATTTTTCATTAAAACTCGTTTACAATTGCACAGGTACCGCTAGTTTTTAATATGGAGGTGTAGAATAAGAAGAAAGCTAGAAAAACACAAGAAAAAGGAGAGGCTCCTGTATGAACCACATTTATCTGTGTCTTTCTGTCCTCTTTCATCTTTCCTGTACATATATATATTCATGAATGGTACAATAAATGGTAAACAGGTTATAAGAGTTACAGTAGTCCTACTTAAGTTCCACTAGAGGGCAACACATATACTCATGAATTATTAAATTATTGGCAGTGTTGCTCTGCTCAAGAAGGATGGACACTCATAGTTTCAAAATTCTGAAGTACAGCAACATTTTGAAAACCTATCCCTCTTTTACTTCAGTCTGCACCGCATGATGAATAGCTGCTAGCTTTCTTTTCTCTCTGACATATTGATCTCAATTGATGTGGTTACAAATGTGTATCAGAATGAGTGAATATTTGGGTGCTGGGATGGAAGATATATATGTAGTCTTTAAACCATACTAACAACATGTATGTTTGGTATACTTTGTGTGGCTATTCATACAATGAGTTACACAGTTAGATTTGTCGGCATAATATAATCACATTTGAATATAAATGAATGTGGGATTTTGTAGTTGTGTAAGTACATTATGTAAATCCTCAAACCACATTTCTCTGTATAATTGTAAAGACCCATTATGTTCCCACAAACAAAGCAACTCCAATCGTAAGCCTTTGCAAGGTACATTCTCGCCAGTTATTATAAAAAATATTGCCGACAGTGGTGTAAGAAAGGGAAATGCTCTGACGCTGTGCATTAGTTTATAAAATTTCATTCTTACTGTAAGAATAATAAGATACAGTTTGCAGGCCTACCTGCTAATGTTCATATTAGTGCCTCATGCAGGCCGGCATGGTTTGAAACATTCAGTTTGCCATTTTCAGCCATGCCTTGCTGTCAAGTAAAATAAGCTGATACTCTCTCGAGCTATCTTCTCTTGGCAGCCTCTTAGTAGCTTAAAGCGCATGTGCAATGTTTAGCCCAGCATTGCTTTTGAAACCATGCCTCTATGCTAGCATCAGAAAGGTAACCAACAGCTCTGCTACTTTCAAGAAACATTCTGTTGTTTTCCTATCCTGGAACCAGGCTGTGGAATTTCAGTGGTTCTTATTTCCATAAATACTCACGTTGCCTGCAGTATTGACTACAACATGGCAGTAGCATAACTAAGTAAAATAGTGCCCAGGGCAAGCCACAATTTTGAGGCCCTCCTCTCAATATTACGACGTTGCTTAAATAATTATATACCTCACAGCTTGCAGTCACTGCTAAATTGTTCATTGCAAGTTTCACATTCCTACATCTAAACATGAGTGAGTGTATCAGTTCTTATGGTAGCCTCCATGGCTCAGGCAGCAGAGTGCCGGCCTACCACTGCTGGGTTCCTTGGTTCACATCCCAGTCACTCCATGTGAGATTTGCACTGGACAGGTTCTTCTCCGAGTACTCCAGTTTTCCCTGTCATCTTTCATTCCAGCGACACTCTCCAGTATAATTTAATTTGTCAGTCATTAATCATCGCCCCAGAGGAGTGCGACAGGCTTCGGCAGCCGGCACAGTTCCTATCCTCGTCGCTAGATGGGGGCTTCATTCCATTCCTGACCTGGTTGAAACTGGAAACAGGCTGTGGAATTTCAGTGGTTCTTATTTCCATAAATACTCACGTTGCCTGCAGTATTGACTACAACATGGCAGTAGCATAACTAAGTAAAATAGTGCCCAGGGCAAGCCACAATTTTGAGGCCCTCCTCTCAATATTACGACGTTGCTTAAATAATTAAATGTAGAATTCAGTAAAATAATGTGAACAATGTTTAGCATCAGTTACCTTTTCCTAGTAACTCTAGTTCATACTTAGAAGAGCAAGATCACTCGGACGTTCTTGACTCGTAGATAAACCAGTAAATTATTGTCACAGCTCTGAACATCTTTATTTATGTAACGATGTAACAAACAAGTCAGCCTTGTCTTGCTTAGTATTTTGAAAGTTGCCATTAGCCTATCCCACATCAAATGTGATACCATTCAAATGAAACAGAAAATGTATAAATGAAATGAAACTGAATCCTGTACAATTTTCATATTCTTATAATTAATGAATTTATTTATTTATTTATTTTGAGCTTGGAAAATGAGTTACACCACTGATTGTGGTTTCCACAAGGCTTTCTTCCACCTTTTTGCTAAGTTGCTTCATTTCTCTCAATTCTATGTAGTAATATTCTAGATTTCTGTGCTTTTTTTCTTTTTTAAAATTTGCTTTATGTTGCACTGACACAGATAGGTTTTATGGTGATGATCTGTGCTTGCTCTTAAATGAAAAATAGTATGTTATACTTTTCACTATTTCCTAGTTAAAGTCCTAAGTACATGAGAAATGCCTGGTTGATTAATGTTGAGAATGTTGAGATGGCGTATGAACTTCCTCAGATAATTTTCTGATTTACTCTTCCAGGTGACAGAGAAACTGGAACGTTAATGATCACTGCCAAGTTCCAATTAACCCTTTTGGATACTCACCGAATGTGTTGTCAGATGTCTTTTGCGTGCAGACATGGTATAATATGGAGTACTTAGACCGTTTTTTTCCCGAATGGATTTAGCCCAGTTGTGTCTGAATGCCTTTCCTGACACAGAACTGGAGTGTTTATCATAGAGATGGGGAAGGTACGAGAGGGAGTATTCATGCGCGTAAAAGAAGAATTTGTAAGCTATGGAAAAGTTAAGGATAAGTAACATGAGATTCTAAGGCTCGCCTCTAAAGACAATAGACAACTTGATGTTTTTGAGGTTTACAGACCTGGAAAGGAGGTCACTGATGTTAGTACAGAATTATTTAGCAACATAACGACACATAAAGGAATGTGATAGTAGCAGGTGCTCTCAGTTTACCAGATTTCAATGAGGAAGGTAAAATGGAAGAAGTCCAACACTTCAAAGAATGACGGTATTGAAAAAAAAAAAGAGCGTGAAAATGAGAGACACTGTAGGCCTTGCAAACCAAATATTATCAAGGTTGGAAAAGAACAAGTGTTGGCCAAGCGGAGTCAGATAGGAAATATGACACACAACTAAATCGAAGTATTGTCAGATTCGGTTAGGGTACCATGGTCACCAACCCAAGCTCCCATGTTCAGAGCCCCTGGTCCCCCTTTAATAACTTTCTACGACAGGTAGGGGTACCGTAGATGTATTCTGCCACACCCACCCACAGGGGGAAACTTAAGTGTGAGAAAATATTAATTCCTAATACTAGTTAGCCTCAGTGTGGTGCAAGTACATAAAATTGAGGTCTTACTCGCCATTGATCTCAGCTGCTACTGGTTGTATGTTAACTTAGCCATTACAATAGATGGTGAAAATCACCAACTCTTTGTTAGCATTTGATAGGACAGAAGTTTTGTAATCTAAATCAAGAAATCTAACAGGTGTAAAAATCTTACTCATAGAGCATTCATGTAACTGAAATGATAGAGGCTTTTACTTTCACTGTAAAGTGATTTTTATTCCAATATTTTACTGATTTTTCTGCTTGTACCGTAGTACTAGTTTAGCAGAAATGTTATGTTAGAACAGCCTTGTGGAAAGCATCTGGAAAATACTTCACATGTATAATAATAATAATAATAATAATAATAATAATAATAATAATAATAATAATACATGCTCAAAAGACAACGTAATAATGTTATGTACCTACAGATACTCAAAAACGTATTCGTACTCGTCACATTATGCGAGAACGGGATGTACATATGCATAGCTTTAAGGGCAAATCTCAAAAGGTAACATAAATAAAACACAGATTGCATATTTTGGAATGTTAATTATTTATTACCATCAATAATTGCTTAGAATATGCAGGTATGTCTGAAAAATAGACAAGCACATTCCCTCTAAAGAATTACACATGTAAAAAGTATTTGTACACCATATCCAGTCCGGGAGGTTTTTTCGCTTTTCAATACTTCGTCGGGTTCCCCTTTGGGTTTATTATTGCCTGCAGTGGTAGTGGGATGGAAGCAACTAAGTTCTCGATAACCGGTGATGCATTCTTCCAGTATGGCAGTTTGTAGATCATTCCCGTTGGAGATTATCCTGGATCGTAATTTTGTGTCCAATATCTCCCATACTTGCTCTCTCGGATTGATATCAGGGGACTGAGGGGGTAGTAAGATACTTTGGCATATTGTAAAGTATCCACATCTTTGTACTGTGGGCGGTGTGTTTTGGATCATTGTCCTGCATGAACATGAAATTATGTTCCAAACCAAGGTTCCTAGCACTGAGTATAAGATGTGTTTTGAGAATATTTATGTAGTATGGTTCCATGTATAAAACACAATTTTCCAACACCGGCAGCACTCATGGCTCTCCAGACAAGAATGGAGCCCTCTCCATGTTTGACTGTAGAAGTGAGATTTCTGGGGTTCAGTTCTGTGTTCGGTTTTCGCCACACTAATCTTCTTCCAGCGGAACCAAACACATTGTATTTACTTTCATCGGTGAAAATCACATGCTTCCAAAATTCGTCCATCTTATCCACAAGTTTCAAAGCAAATTCTAGGCGTTTCTTGTGGTTTCTTGCACTAATAAAATTTTTCTCCCAATCAATCAATCAATCAATCAATCAATCAATCAATCAATCAATCAATCAATCAATCAATCAATCAATCAATCAATACTGATCTGTATTTAGGGCAGTCGCCCAGGTGGCAGATTCCCTATCTTTTGTTTCCTAGCCTTTCCTTAAATGATTCAACCATTATGCCCTGCTGTTTTGAAGGTATTTTACACACTATCTGTACATACCTTAACACCCCACTTCTGCAACTTGGCAGCAATTCTGAGGGGCACTAGTTTTTGAATCCTTTTTCTCAGTTCGAACAATAAACGCCCTGTCCCTATGAGACAGTGCTTGGGGACAACCCCTTCTGGGCCTGTTCTGTACAGTTGTAGTCGCACAATACCTGTCAATAATGGATTGAACTGTCGACCGAGGTTGTTTGATTATTCGTGATATCTCAGATAGGGACTTTGTTTCATTGTGAAGCTTGATAATTATTTTCCATTCCTCTTGTGTTGTTTCGTGCATTCTATTGCGCTTGTTTGGACCTTGCGTCAACTGCAGGCGTACACAGTGATTGTACATGGACTGCACTACTCTCCTGCCACTGCATGTGCACTGGCCTGGGAAGGCCCCTGCATGTGACTACAAGGAACTGTTTCTTGGTGTACGAATACTTTTACGAGGTGCGTAATATCAGACTCAACCTGTACGATCAACGATCTAGACTTCTTGATGCAAGGAAATGGGGCAAGGTCGTTCATACATTACGTCTCATTCTATATTAATCCATACAGTCCCTGTGCATATTAATATGTTTATCCAGAGATGCCATGAATGTATAAATAGTCAGCATTTTCACGTGTACGAATACTTTTTCGAGTATCTGTATGCTTGAAGGTGAGTATGTTGTATAACTTAATGGTGACTTCCACCATGCTTACACTGCAATCTTATGTATATTTAGCACAAAGCTTTGCATGGTTTATGTTCAATGTGTGTGCATGTGTGTATGTGCTTGCTGAAGCATGGCTTGTCTACTTGCAGACATCACTGCTGAGCTTAGCACGCGTGATGCTTCGCTCTCTACCTCTGACAGCACGGTGGCACCTCTCCCTGTCAGTTTGCCTCTCGAGACTCAACTGAAATCTGCATCTCTTCCCCCTGGCCTAGCCTTGTCAACAGCGGCTGATGCATCAGTTAAATTGGCACGTAGTCACTCTAATGCTGCTTACCGCCAGACGGAGACATCATATCATCAACACTACAAACGAACAATATCTGCATCGGAACTGGACTCCAGTATTGCAAATGCCTTGGCTTCAGAAGTGCTCGCTAGGACTCGTGAGAGGTTCGGGACTGTTGGTGAGGAAGAAGAGGAAGAAAAAGAAAAAGAAAAAGGAGAACCAAGTACAGATGACAAGTCTTCTAAAGAGAAGGAAGACAAGAAAGAAGAGTCATTCTTTGGGAGATTGCTGCTAAGACGTAGTGGCAAAAAGAAGAAAGAGAAGTCTGATGAGTCTGATGCTGCTATTCCATGTAAAGTGGCACCATCAGAATTGCCCCCAATCATTCCAAAGCGTATCGATGACAGAGGGCGGTATGCGAATGAACCTGTCACAGAATATAGCTCTAATATGTCATCTCAAAGTCAAAGTGTTCTTCAGTGCAGTTCTAAGATTAGCTCAAGAAGTAGTGCAGCTTCACGACAGCGTATTGAGCCTATTAATCTACCCCCTAGTCCAGAGCCAGAGAGAAAGGAGCCTCCCCAAGAAGCAGTACCAATCACACCTCCAGTTCCTGCACCTAGACTTAGTATAGAGTCAGACAAACCAGTAGCATCTCGAATGAAAGTATCATACTCTGTATCTCCTCCAAAACCCACCTGGCCCGAGTCACGACCTTATTTAAGTAAAACTCCAGAACCAGTTCCTCCTAAACAAGAAGAGAAGAGACTGCCAGAATTTATAACCAAATTACATGAATTGGGAAATAGTGGAATTGAACAGAAGCCTAAGTCGAAAATCACTGGGTTGTCATCCCATCAGCATCTTACCCAAATTGGAAATGATGACGACCTTGAGGGGAGAGAGTTCAGCTCTCTGATTACAACTGCTGAAGAAACATTCCTTCCAAAAGTTTCAGTCAAGAAATCAAGAAGTTTCAAAGGAGATGTAGACTTTATGGCACTGTCTCACAGCAAACAGAACAACAAGATCCATGACCCTGAGCTCGAAGAAGAACAAGACTCAAATGTTAATGAAGATGTAGATGACAGGCTCTCCGTGTTATCAACTACGACAGCTGCTTCTCATGTACCTAATGGTGATGATGGTGAGATTGAAGTAAGTTCTGTGTTGCAGACGTCAGAGTTACACACCAGACAGTTCACAAAGAATGTTTATATAACATCTACAACTGCAGCAAGTGAAATAGTTGAAAATGTTGTTAGTGGAGAGAGTAATATTAAGCAAGCTGAACTTACTATGAAGAAATCATCATCTTTGGATAGTATAAGCAGTGCTGGTGAAACAGTACTACCTTCTTCACCATTGCTTGGAAATGTCTCAAAGAAATCCTCTTCAATTGACAGTATTAGTAGCTTGACCCAACAAGTGACAGGGCCTGTGGGGCCCTCAGGAATAAGCATCACACAGACAGTACGGTTACATGAGGAATCAAGAGCAACAACCACAGTGAAAAGTGAAAGAACTGAAAGTGTGACTGTTATTCCTACAGAGTCCTCAACAGTGGCTCAGACTATCCCTGTCTTGACACCAAGACCTCAGTTGGTGAAGAGAGAAAGTCGTCCTATTGTCACACCGGAGCCCCAGATACCAGAGTTCTTACGAGTTCAGTTAAACAGGGTAGACAGTAAACCAGCTGTGAATGTTGTATTATCTACAAGTGCTACATTTGATACAGACACTCCAAGAATGCAGTCTCGACTAAGAAGTGTTCTGGAAAGACCTAGTGATAAGCTAATGACCGAGACCGTTGAGACCTCAGAGACCGCAAAGATAGAAATTTCTGTCCCTAGTGACAGTACTCTCCCCAGCGTGACTCCAAGAGTGAAGAAGGATATCATTTTGAATGAGTCAGTACCTACAGTGGAAGGAGTAAGGGATGGCATTTCAAATGAATCTGTACTGACTGCAGGCAAAGTGAAGAAAGATGGCATTTCCAATGGCCCAGCACCCACTGTAACGAAGGTGAAAAAGGACGGTACATCTAGTGAACCAGTGTCTCAGGTAGCTAGAGTGATTAAGGAAAATATTTCAAATGAACCTTTGCCCAATGTAGCAAGAGTGAGTAAAGAGATCATTTCAAATGAATCTGTGTCCACTCCAGCAAGAGTGAAAAAAGACAGTACTTCAAGTGAACCTGTACCCATTGCTGCTGTGAGGGTGCGGAGGAAATCCAGTAGGGAAGAGCTGAATGAGTCTGAAATGAGCAATAAGACTTTAGAGCAAATTAATGATATACAGAAGGAAAAAACTGAAAGTGTGTCTTCAGTGACAGTCAAAAGTATATCTGTAGTAACTGCCCCTAGTCCTTTGAACAAGAAGTCAGTTGTATCTGTTACTACTTCTATTCCTCTCTCTCCCTCTTCCCTTAAACAGAGTCTCAAGAAACAAGACTCTTCAGAAAGTCAAACTGCGGTGTTGAAGAAACAGAGAAGCTCTGATTTTGAAAATATCAGTATAGTGGAGAAAGATCAACCTGCTCCAGAGATCTCCCAGGAAACAAGTTATCAGGAAGTTGTATTACGTAAAAAGTCCTTGCCGTGGGAGATTAGTCTGAAGAAGGATGAGGATAATGTAGTCTTAGTCGAGAGACCAAGTACTGTTCATGAATCCTTATGCTCACAAGAGTCTACTGAAGTTGCCCCACAGAGAAAAACAAAATCACGAGAATTTGGTTCTAAAAAGGAGGAAGAAATTGTTACCTCTACAGTATCAGAAAAGCACACCTCTGTTACTGAATCAGTTACATCACAAGATAGCACAGTTTCTGAAGTGGTGTTACGCAAAAAGTCGCTCTCTCGGGAAATTGGGCAACGTAAAGAAGAGGAACCTGAGCTGCTCAAAGTGTTTGCTCGTCGCTCTCTTAAACTGAAAGATAGTGAGAGTGAAGCCCTGAGTCAACAACTCACATCGGACCAGCAAGCCAGCAAGTCACGAGACAGTGACAAAGAAAATGAAGGTGGCGACTCTCCAAGAGAGGAACGCAAGAAACAGCCAAGCAAAGAACCCCTCATAGAATCTAAAATCCCAATGGAGACAACAATAAAGTCTTCTAGTATTGGTATAACACTTAACAATCCCCGTAGCAGTGCTCCAGGTGCAATTAAGTACCAACGGTGTTTTAGCTCTGGAAGTAATGGTAATAGTGAGAATTCGAGCCAAGGTAACGAGACCATCCTTGCTGTATACCAGAAGGACAACACTGGCAGTCCAGAGAAACGGCAGCGCAGCAGGACCGTGCCAGAATCTCCGCGAAGTGATTCGAATCACATCGAGAAGACTCCTCATCGCATGTGGGCCAGTCTGTACAAGGAGAACAACATCGAGTTGAGCGGCACGACGCAGGCGGACACGCAGATCCACACTACCGATAAGGAGGAGACTAGTATACCAAAATTCAAGCGAATCCAGCAGAGGAAGGAGGAGTGGGAGCTCCGGGCACAACAAGCAGCTAAGAAAACACTGCCTTAGTAGGTGAGTCCATTCATATAAATATTTATTTGATCAGTAAATTGGAGCAGACCAGATTCCTTCTGAGGGGGACACTGTACATGTGTGGTTCTCTCCCTCAGATGTATTGAGTATGTTCTCATTTTATTGTATATTTAGCTTTGTCTTCAGCATTTCTAACATTTCATAATCAGATCACTTTTACTAATTGCCATGTGTATATTAAGTGCTAATAGTTCTGATACTTTGCTATAAATTGTTCTGCTTGATAAAATGTTTTTTAAACTCATTGAACAGTGCAGTGCTTAATTTCTGTATATTATTGCTTAATAAGTAACAAATAAAACCATGTGATATAACTTTAATGAGCAGTGGAAGGAATTCTGTGTTGGTTGCTAAATAAGATTGATTGTATTTTTGCTAGCAGAGTCCAAACTCCATGTCTATACATTTTGAAGTGAAGGAAATATTTGGAAGGAAGTAACGTATGTCTTTTGAGATGCTGCTGAATTTTGTGTTATACAGGGTCTTTATTTTATAACTAAGCAGCAGCAGCACCACCACCACTCTGCCCATGTTAAGTTGCCCCATTGACACTCGTCCCCTGACTGGTAAAATGTGTGCCGTATCTGCACTCAGAATCAAATAAGTCATAGATAGTTATTTCTGGTGAAACTAAGAGACTAAATACTTACCTAGTATAAAAAGGAGATGCTTAAAGTCATGTTCTTCAGCTCTAAAACACGTCTGGCACCTCCTAAACAGGGTTGCAGACACTTTGCCAATCTCATCTTCATGATGTTCAGTATAACTTGCTGAATGTTCTGCCATTTTTATCTTGTGTCAGGGTTGTTAGCATACATATTTCCATTTTATTATCCCCCACTTGTAATAATAATAGGTATTAAAAAAGGGATCTATCAGACGACAGGGATTTAGAGGGGTTTCTTTCCAAAAGAACTCCTTTTCATTGAGCTTTTCCTATGTCAGTACTATGTTGAAATCGGAACTCCTTGACAGCTGAATGCTTCACATAGCACTACGCAATAAAAACATTACTTTCTGAGAAACACTACCAAAAAACACCAACTATTGTGTTAAGATAAACATCTTAACACTAGAGCAATGAGAGTGACACTAAACTCCAAAGTCAATGATCAATCATTGATCAATGTCACATGTTAACATTACATCACCGCGCTCAGCAGTCGGTCTGGTGCTGCAGATAACTCCGCTACCGCGCATGGTGACATCTTTCATTGTGCCCACCTTGAGCAATTTTAAATATAAATCCTGAAGAATAACAGATTATCTACCTAGTCTTTTTGAAATACTGCTACAAGCTACTTGTCAAATACTATTTACATTGGTATACTTCAATATTTCTTTTATTGCTTGTAATATTTTATACTCGACGTGAATTCCACACACATTTTATGCTGGTGCTGAATACTTTGAAAGCATCCTTGATTTATGATGTGATCAGTTCCTTCAGCACAGGTTCTAGCAGAGCAGATTAATCCACTTTGACCAGTATCTCTCCTGTCAACCTCCTCCTTTGACAAAGCAGAGTTTGGTGGTAACCCTGTAACTAATTAGTCACTATTCTACCAAACCTTGCTAAGGCAGGACAGTAGCTCGTATGAATTTCCAGGGCCCTTGTTGTGGACATTCATGGATTTGAGGCATACACTTCATTATTTTGATAACTGTAGCACTCTTCAGTAAAAATAATAATAAGCTTGTCATCAGCAGAAATAATTATCTGATTTTCCTTGTTAACATTATGCTAGGAAATACATCTTTATCTTAACATTCTCTTTTCAGTACAGTTGTAGTGTTATCAATGTTGAGCTTTATGGCAAAGTATTCATCTGCTTGTTCTTATTGATATATTAATGGCAGTGAACCTTCAGTTTTTTTATTTATTTATTTATTTATTTATTTATTTTGATTGAGTTCCTAAATGTTTTTGAAAAGAAACATATTTACTTTTAAGAGGCTTTTATAGATTTTGTTCTTTGGTGAAAAAGAAACGATCCTCATAGTATAGCCTTTTTTTTCCTACCTCCCTTCTCAAATTTCCACAATCATATCCAGTTTTTTTTTTTTTTCCTACTATTAAGATGTCACCACTAAAATATTTGACCTCTTCAAGATCCAAATTTGTCTGTTCTCTTCTCGCCTTTGTCTTTATTTTCAGCAAAATGCTAAATGAAGTGAACAAATTGTAATAATTTTCATGCCTATTTTCTTTCTTTTTTTCCATTTTTAGCTTTATATATATATTGTTTCTTGAATGGAAATGATGTTAATCTGTACTAAAAATAAATTTCAGAGTAGAGTGGTTCCTTAATTGGTGTGAAATCTACAGACAGTATAGACAAGAATTGTTAGGTTGACTGCTTATCTCACTACAATACCACTGCTCGGACACAGACAGAACCTAAATGTGACTGGTTTTCAATGTATCTTTCTACTGGCCATTAGTGATCAGAAGTCTTTTGATGAAAGTATTTCTTTGACTTTCCATTTTGTACATAAACCTCATATACTCCAGTCACAATATTTTTAATAGATCAACTTACAAAAGAATCTTCTTCTTTGCTTTAGCCGACTATGGACCACGTTATTTCAAATTCACCTTCATCTGTTTCTGGGCTGTAATCCTCGTCCAGTACTCCTTCATCCTTTCACTCTGCAATCTCCTCCTTCTGTCCATGGCGCTTGGGTACGGGATTAAACTTTTTCTTGAAACCTCATCATGGCCTTGTAAGCATCCCTGTTGCTGATTTCCGTTAATTGTATTCCCATTTCTTCCATGTCCTCCTTCACCTCATGATAACAGTGCACTGTAGTTTTCCTGATCTCAAAATATCTTATTATCTGATTGGTCACACTTTCTGGGATCATTCTGTAGATATGTTCAAAGAATATGGCTCTCCTCTTCCGGATGATATTTGAGATCTTGTCCATCTTGGGATATAATTCTTGGCTTCCTTTATTTCTGTATGATCCATTCTTTGTTCTTTGGGGTCTATCTATTTAACAACAACATATAAAAAATACTTTTGTTAGAAAATAAAATCTTCCAGAGCGAATAGAGGAAAAATATTCTGTACTGTAAAGCTGTATGTACTTCTTACAGGCATTTCATCTACAATGGCAAGCTTCTTCAGTATCCTTGGTCAAAATACTATTCCTGTCATCAAGAACTGCACCCAGGCTATGACAGCTAGATTTTGTTGTTCTTTCTTCTCATCTCCATACAGGCCATTAAGACCCTGGGAGGGGTAGAAGTTAAAGGCTTCCACTATCCATAACCTGGGCACTTGGTGGTGTAGAGTGGTTAGCTGTACACCTGGCCACCTTTGTCCCCGGGAATTAACCTAGTACTTATTTTTGGTGTAGGATGAGTGAACCTCAGGACCATGTGCACCTCCAGAAGGGAAAATCTTGTTTCTTAAATTATTTGACTTTCTGACAGGGAATCAAACCCACGTCCTTCCGGGTGAGCCGAGTGCACCTTTACCACCTCAGCCAGGCAGCCCCTGTTGTTCTTTCTTACCTTCAGAATATCACCTGTATCCAAATGCTACACTGACTGATGAAAAAATCACGCACTGAGAAGGAACTGTGGGAAATGATATGGATGATTGTAACATTGTTGAACATAAATGATCACAGTATTAAAGAAAAATAATATTTTTTTGCAGAGCACCAACCACCTGCATTGAGGCTCTAGTCTCCTATTGGTTCACCTCTAGCTTGGACACAGGCTATAATATGGGCAGGCATGCAGGCATACAGGTTTTGTATGGTATCCTAATGCATATTTGTCCATATTTTCTGCAACTGGTTCTTTAGATCTTGTAAACTCCTAGGCTGCTGAATGTGATGTCCCAGGTGGTCCAAGACATGTTCGATTGGTAAAAGATCTGGGAATCAGGCAGGCCAGGACACTGTGACAACATTACGCAGGCTGTCCTGTGAAACCCTTGCTGTGTGTGACCAAACATTATCTTGCTGGAATAGACCGCTTGGAAGCATGGTAACACATGTGACGAAGGATGTTCTGCACGTATTGCTGTGCTGTTATTGACCCTCATACCATTACTAGGGGTGACCATCTGTTGTTTGTGATGCTTCTCCCCCAGACTATCATGCCAGCAGTAGCGGTGATGTATTGCACCACACCTAACACAGAATCGAGGCATGCACCACAAGGTCTCCAGAGGGAAACACTGCTATCATCAGAACACAAAGAGAACCTGGAATTTATTCTTAAAGACAGTCTGGTTCCAGTCTGTAGCAGTTCAGGTTTCTCATTCCTGACACCACTGCAGACAGAGGCAATGGTTGTACAGTAAAGTGTCTATGGTAGGACATATAATGGGTCCTGTGAAACAAAATTCCCTTCAGCCAGACACCTAGAAATGGTTTGGCTGATGCAGGGTCCGGTAACAATGGTGCTACCTTCCCAAGGATAGTGGGAAACGAAACAGTTGGATCTGCACATGCTTCTCAAAGGATCCAACGATCGTTTCTTCTGGTGGCCGATCGAGGGCGTCCTGAGCCCATTCGCTGTGTGTGCATGCCCTTATGCATCTGCTGTTCCCAATACATCCTAACAGTTTGGGTAAATTCTCTTTGATTGCATTGTAGACCCATGTTGAATGATTGACGAGGTTTATACAGCTGGAAGCAACAGTCCACTATGTTCAAGTAGCCTATGTGAGCCCTTTTATAGACATGGATGAGAGCGGGTTCACAACCTCTGGTGGCAAACCATTCAACTAATCGTGTTACTATGTTTATCATTTGACTATCTGCCTGAGATATTTGCAGCAAATAAACAATTCCTTATTGGTGCATGATTTTTGTTTGTTTGTGAGTGTGTATATAGGCACACAAAAATTTGTAGAGAAAATGTTAAGAAAAATTTAGAAATAATGTATAAGAACTAAGATGAAAATTTCAAGCTTCAGTTAGTTTTTGTACTTAAACAATAATACAGAGTCCGCCAGAAAAATGTATACACTCTTTGTTAGACGATATCGGGATATGGACATTGTCAACTGTTATCATTGTTTTTAAATGTTGTAGTATGGTCTTTCACTCAACAGATGTCGGCACTTGCAACACGATAGTGGGAAAACAAAATGGCTGGAGCACGTTTGACGTTCGAGCAGTGAAGTGGTTTATCAGGTTTGATAATGCCATTGAAGTGCAACGTAAGTGGAGGAGGAAGTTTGAAACAGAACCCCCAACACGCCTAAAACGCATTACTCGGAAGTTTGAGGCGCATGGAATGATTTGTGATATTCACAAAGGAAGAACGGGAAGAACGTGCACAGCTACCAGTCCTGCTTCATCGGCTCACGTGTTGGAAAGTCTGCTACGCAATGTGGGGATTAGCAGTACAGCAGTACAAGTGCACGACGAATTTTGAAAACAGCTAAGCGGAAAGTTTACATCCCACGATTACTGCATGCGCTTAATGAGGACGGTCCTGATCGTCGAATGCAATTTTGCGAATGGTATCAGCAAATGGTAAGCCAAGATGAACAATTTCTGACGAAGTTAGTGTAGTCTGATGAAGCCCAGTTTAAACTGAATGGATCAGTGAATCGACATAACTGTGTCTACTGGGCTCCGGAAAATCCGCATATTCATGTGGACAGGGTGGTCAATCTACCAGGGGTTAATGTCTGGTGTGGACTGTCATCGAGGACTTTACTAGGACTCTTTTTCTTTGATGGTACTGTCACTGGACCAGTGTACTTGGAATGTAACACACATTAATTTTACCAGCTGTACGTGCGCTTTATGGAGGCGATGATGAAGTCTTCTACCAACAGGATGGGGTGCCACCATACTACCATGTAGCAGTACCAGCTTCCTGGATGACATTCTGCCGGGACATTGGATTGGACGACGAGAGCCCATTGAGTCTTCCCCACAGTCGCCAGATCTTACCCCTATGGACTTTTACTGGTGGGGAACTGTGAAAAATCAAACCTATCAACGTAAGCCATGTACGCTGGAGGCCCTTCGCCAGGAGATTACAGCGGCATGTGCAGAGATCCCCATTCAAACATAGACGGACTGAGTGCTGTGTTTGTTGAGCGAGTGTCATTGCCGATCATAAACGACAAGACATTTTTAATATAGTTGAAACAAGTCTTTATTTCAAGTGCTTGTCAAATAAAAGATTTACAGTATATTCAAAAGAGGATGAGATAGTGGAAATAAAAAATATATATATAAAGAAAGGGTGACTATATTAGTGGGGTAATAGAGAGGGTTCTGATAACTTTCCTTAATTAACGATAGAAAAAGCATCAAAATCACGGTACTTCAAAAATAGTGGAATGTACAAAGCCAACAGAGAAATTCTGCTGTTCTCTGACAACTGTATAGCACATAGTAAGTGTACTTCCCGCTAAAGCGCAACAAAATAGGCTTCTTTCCATTGAATATGACAACAACAGCACAGGCTATAGACCAAGGAGTCAGACAGAACCATTTCTACCACTATCAACTATCAAGCCGAATTTAAAAATGCTCATACAAAATTGGCTGGAAAATGTATTTCCTAGATGCTGCTCACATACTGAGTAAGAAAAAGATCACTCTGTAGACAATTACAAAATGCATTCATAAGGATGATTTCAAACTTGAGCCTACACAGGAAAATGAACTGAAAATTGGTGAAGAATCTGAATAATTTGCCATTCCAAAGGGTATGAAGAGTACAGCAAATACCTAACAACTGACAATAATGCTGTCATGTGCAGAATGCTGAGAGATGAGAAAAAAGGAAAAAGAGAAAAGAAAGTATTCAAGAAGCTTCTGATGAAGAAAATAACACAGATCTACTGGTAGAAGAACTGATATCATCACCTTCCAAGCCTATAAATGCTATAAAATCTGATATTTATTGAATCCCAACCAGAAGTAAAAGATGTAATCAGTAAACCTGGAAGATTTTATTAACCGTCATATTCATTATCGTTGAACAACTCCAGCTGCTGGATGCGGTGTATAAGCCCCCTCCATCTCCGTCTGTTGAACCACTCTTCTTTCACAACCTTCTCCCAGTCTTGTCTTCTCTCCTATGCTCCTTCACTAAATTAGTCCATTTTCTCTAGGTCTGCCCTTCTCGAGTCCAGTTGGCATTCATCCTCTTTTAAATGGCCAAACTACTTAAAACTTTGTAAATAGGCAGAAAACAATCCAAAACAATTTATTTTACCCAGTAGTAGTTGTTATACAGGGTCCGCCAGAAAAATGTATACACTCGACGTAAGCCATGTACGCTGGAGGCCCTTCTGTATTCACTTCTGCTTTACTTTTATTTTATTTTATTTTATTTTGTGTTTTTTAAGTATTGGAAAGGAAGATAGGAACATGAAAAGAAACTTGTAGCCTATTTTTAGTTTTTAACTAGGGTCCATCAACATTGCTTTATAAGCTTATTGTACTATTTATAGTAACTTAAAAGCTTTTCAGTCTGTCGAAAACACTAATTAAAACACACATTGACGGGTCGGTGTTGGCGGCCGATACTTGTATCTGAGTTTTTGTTTCTTGCCTGCAGTTCCATAATCCTTAGTCTACACGATGAAGGTGGCGGTGATGGCTTATCAGACCAATTCTTGCATAAGTCATGCGGCCACACATGTTGCATCCGATGGAAGGTGGGGTGCGTGGCATTGTTTGACATAGCTTCTTTCTCTGGCAAGTTTCCTCTTCCTGTCTTCGACGTTTCCTGCTCAAACTGTGCAACTGCAGCTGAGATGGTAGCATGCCAGCAAGGGTAATCCAATACGAGATTATGCCAAGTATTTAGATTTATCATCTACTCTTCTCATGGTCTGCTTAAGTTTGTCCTTATATCGTTTCAGAGGAGCACCACAAGTCCTCTTGCCAGTGCTGAGTTCACCATACAGGATTTGCTGAGGGAGTCTGTTGTCACTCATACGATGGATATGGCCTGCCCATCTAAGCCGATGACCAACGATGGTGGCTTCAATACTGTTTAGCTTTGCTTTCTCGAGAACTGCTATATTAGTTATATAGTCATCTCATCTGATGTTCATGATGGATCTAAGTTTTTGTTGATGAAAGCGTTCCAGTTTCTCAATGTGCCGGCGATGTAGGGTCCAGGTTTCACACCCCTAGAGTAACACAGAAATAACAACAGAATTTTGTGCGGATACTTAGATCTTTGTTCTGAAATATATGATGGGAGAGATGTCCAAAGGCCACATGGGCAGCCTGTTTTCTGTTTTCCACGTCCTTCTCAGAGGTACAGTGCATTGAAAGAATACTCCCAAGGTACGAGATGTGCTCCACCCTTTCCAGAGCTGTGCCAGATATGGTGATATAAAAATCGGTGGGGGGTTCCAGGAGCAGGCTGAGTAAGCGCTGTGGTCTTCTGAATGTTGACAGTCAGGCCAAAATGTTCATAAGGTCTGTTGAAGCAGATGACAGATTGTTGAAGCTCTTCTGGTGTGTGGGCTGGAGAAGCATCGTCATCTGCATATTGCAATTCTGTGACCCGGCTGGAATAGGTTAATCTTTTGGAGCGAAGTCTGGCCTGGTTGAAAAGCCCCCAGTCATATCAATATTTAATTTCCACACCTGTGTTGCTTGCAGGCATTGTCTCATAAAGCATAGCTGCCAAGGTACAAGGCAAAAAGTGTAGGTGCAAGTACACATCCTTCCTTGAGTCTCCATTTGTGATTGGAAATTCTTCTGAGATATCATTCTGATACAGTACCTGACCAACCATACCATCATGGAGACCTTGGATCAAACCAACAGAATGTTCAGGGTATCCAAAGCGCCTTAAAACCATCCACATAGCGTTTTGAGGAACCGTATCATGGCCATTTCAAGGTCATAGAACACTAAGAACAGAGGTGTCATTTTTGTTCTCTGCACTTCTCCTGGAGTCGTCTTCCGCAGAAGATCATGTCAATTGTATCACAAGAGGCAGGAAACCCACACAGAGATTCAGGTAGTAACCTCTCAGAAATAACGTGAAGTCAATTCAGTAAGATTCTAGCAAATATTTTTCCAGCTATGGGAAGCTGGGATATACCATGGTAGTTTCCACAGATACTGTGATCACCTTTCTTGAAGATTGTAACTGTTCTGGAGTTTTTCATGGCAGCAGGAACATATTTGGTTTCCCAGATTAGAAGAATCAGGTAGAAAAGCCTGATTTTTAGAGGTGAGCCTCCACTTTCAATGAGTTCAAGAGGAATGTTGTCTGATCCTGGAGCCTTCCCTGTTTTCATTCTGCTGAGAGCTTTGATAAACTCTTGGAAGGTTGGAGGAGTGTCCATCCAGGGTTGGGTAGTATGTTGAAGAACATGTTGAAGAAAATCTTCAGCAGCAGCAGAACTACGGTTCAAGAGTGAGCTGTAGTGCTCTATACATCATTTCAACATGTCCTGGCTGTCTGTAAGAATGGTGGTATTATCAACAGCTTTCAGAGTTCCTGATGATGATCAGACAGGACCATACAGCTCTTTCAGTCCTGCATAAAAGTTGCGTAAGTCCCTGATAGCTGAGAATTTGTGAAGTTCCTTGGCTTTTTGCTGACACCAGTGGTTCTTTATTTCCCTGATTACAGACAGACACTTCTGTCTTAGTTCTTGAAAATGCATTTTCTTCTCTCTGGAGGATGGATCTTGAGAAACGGATAGATAGGCATCCCGTTTAGCCTTGATGAGGTTCAAGATTTCTTCATTGTTATTGTCAAACCAGTTTTGTCTCTTGCTTTCCTCATAGCCAATGACTTTCTGTGGTGACTCTGTAATGATATTTTAAAGTGTGGTCCATTCACATTCTACATCCTTTGTGTTGATTAGATTGTGAGTTATTTGTTCTAGAACAGAGTTTTGGTATTCTGTGGCAACACTATCAAGTTGAAGCTTAGAGGTGTTGAACTTCTGTCTTGTTGGATTCATGAAGTGGGTTCGTGGCTTTTTATGGATGGTAATCCTGAATTGACCAATAAGAAGTTTATGATCTGTCCAGCAGTCATCAATATTCCTGGCTGTTTTTGTGATTAGGACATCATTCTTGTCGCACTGTTGGGTGATGCCAATGTTTAGAGTGTGGGTCTTGAAGCGATTTGCCAGTTGGAATTGGGTATTGGTGATAAAGAGCTCATGCTCAGCACACAGGCCAAGAAATAATAGACCATTAGCATTGCAGTTCCCAATTCCATGTTTACCCCTGACTTTTCTCCATAAGAGGTTGTCCCTCCCCACTCTGGCGTTGAAATGTCCTAGTAGTGCAAGCTTGTCTGTAGCAGGCAGCTTGGTGAGGACTGTGTTCAGTTGGTGATGGAAGCGGTTCTTAGAATCCTCATCATCCTTAAGAGGTGGGGGCATACGAGGAGATGGGAGTAATGAATCGGCCTCCTGCAAGAGGTATGCAGAGAGTCGTGAGTCTTTCATTTTCTGCGATGGGAGCGAGTCAATGATCATTCACCAATTTGGCCTTTACTGCAAAATCCCACTATGGATGTGACATTCAATTTCCTCCTTTCCTTTCTGAAAGGTAGTGTAGCCTGATGAAGCCTTGATGATTTTTCATTCTCCCACGAATCTGGTTTCACTCAGGACGATGACATCAACGTCATGGCTGATGAGAGATGTTCTTCTTTCTGGTCTGCTATCGTTATCTAATAATGTTTTGACATTTCATGCACCAATAGCGATGAACGTAGATTTCTTTCTTTCATGATTTCCTATCCCTTCGTCGCCGTAAGATCTATCTGTGTCGGTGCGACATAAAAAAAAAAACAACACACTTTTATTCAATCAAATCATTATCATGCTTTTACTCCGTAATACACAAAAGGATATTTTAAAAAGACCAAGCAGCACTTCCCCTTCCATCTCCACTGAACAGAGTTATTGCTGACAACACTCCCCTACTTAACCAACCAAACCAACCTCAACGATCACACACATTTATAAAATTACCCCATCTTCACTCTACTTTATTAATTTTCGTACAACATTCACACTTTTTGCATTAGTGCTCAATGAATCTTACAGGCCACAAACCTACTACGCTGGCATAGCAGGGGGAGAGGTGATACTCCCACATGGCACGTCTCAGGTGGCAGATAGGGTTGTCCTAACCGGCTTGCCAGTGGACTTGAGGGAAATAAAATACCTCTCGCAGACCAAACGCACAACCCCATGTGGGTGGGGGACACAGACGAAGAATACACCCACGGTATCCCCTTCCTGTCGTAAGAAAAAGGGGCAACCAAGGGATGATTGTATTGGAAACATGAAACTACTTGTGACTAGTACCACCATGAGGCAACACCATGGATCACTTTTACTTGCGCGTAGTACCACTATGTTAGGTACCAAATAGGTTTGTGATTAGTAGCAATAGAGTATGTTGCCCCATTCTACAGTACCTGTGATTCGTACCCCTATGTGAGGAACACCCTGGGATAGTGCGGGTCCCTGTGGTTATTCCTTTTATGTGAGTAATGCCATAGGTTTGCGTTCCCTGTAAATAGTGCCACAGTGTGCGAAACACCATAGGTCTGTGTTACATGTGCGAATTTCATTACCTGTGAGTAGTACCATAATGTGTGGAACACCGCAAGTTTACACTACTTTTGATTAGCACCGCAACATGGCAAATAGCATGGTTTTATTTTCCCAGCGATAAGTACCATTATGAGGGGCCGATGACCTGGATTTTGGACCCGTTTCAAATACAAGCATCATCGTTTCAGTATTGTGCTTTAGACACAGTCCCTTGATCAGTAATACTATTGTTTAAAGCTAGTTTCCGGTAATGTGGGGCATTGCGGGTCGGATCCACTGATTGTTTTAACTTCACATTCATCGATTCATTCTTCGTCCTCATGTTTCCGAATCTGGTCAATGGAGGATTCTGGATTTTTAAATTGTCATAACATTTCGTCTCATTTCGTACCATTAGGGGCTGATGACCCAGATGTTAGGCCCCTTTAAACAACAAACATCATCATAGAGTCCTACAGGAGGCTACTATGACTGTAAATGTTTGGAATGTTTTTAAAAAAATTTTATTTGCTTTACGCTGCACCGACACAGATATGTCTTATGGTGACGATGGGATAGGAAAGGGCTAGGAGTGGGAAGGAAGTGGTCGTGGCCTTAGTTCCTGTTGTGAAGATGAGAAACCACGGAAAACCATCTTTAGGGCTGCCGACAGTGGGGTTCGAACCCACTATCTCCCAGATGCAAGCTCACAGCTGCACGACCCTAACCGCACGGCCAACTCGCCCAGTCATTTGGAATGTGGGTTAGGATATCCTTATCCATTCGAGAGACTAAAAAGCTTTAAAGTTACATTAAGTGAGTGGACACTAAAAAGTATGGCTTTCCTTCTTAACAAATTAGTGTCGAAAATTGCCCAGAACAAATGGAGAAAAGCAGGTTTATCTGTTCTGGGTGATTTCCGACAAAAGAGTAGCGTTACGAAAATGTTGCAAAGTTTGGGCTGGGAAGACTCTGAGAAAGGTTACAAGCCATTCGATCAAGTGGTATGTTACAAGTAACTATTCTCATTTTGGTTCCGTATTGAAGTTGACGTATGTCTCAAGTATTATTACAATATTATAAGTCCACCTGTTCAATTTCTTCCGAAAATGAAAAATTCTTGGGGCGCATACTATGATTTCACGTGGAAGCCATGATGCACAGCAGAGAAGATAAATGTATTATTTATTTCTCCACCATCTATAAATAAACAAAACCTCAACTAAGTAGCTGAAAATGTAGTCAACAGATTGCAGCAGCATACAAGCATGTTTCAGATAAATCAAGTTCATTCGACTGCAGCACTGGTATTGCAAAGTTCAAATTGAGTTAACTCGATTGCAGCACTGGCAGACTAGTTAATGCAGATTAAATATTTTGAATTGCAGCAAGATATTGATAATAATCCTACCATCGACAGCCCTAAAGATGGTTGTCCGTGGTTTCCCATTTTCACACCAAGCAAATGCCGGGGCTGTACCTTGATATTGTATTGTATTGAACAGGTGGACTTATAATATTGTAATAATACTTGAGACACAAGTGGTATGTTCCAAGCTGTCAGTGGAGAGATAGCATTTAATGACATTAGTAGACAAATAAGTTTGAGTGGTGTTTTTAAAGCAGGAAAGATCACAATATGAAGATAAAGTTGAAATTCAAGAGGGCACTTTAGGGCAATATTTGTTTGTAGGAAGGAGAGTTACAGATTGGAATAATTTACCAAAGGAGATGTTCAATAAATTTCCAAATTCTTTGCAGTTATTTAAGAAAAGACTAGGTAAACAACAAATATGGAATCTGCCACCTGGGCGACTGCCCTAAATACAGATCAGTGATTAATTATTTGTTTATTTATTTATTTATTTATTTATTTATTTATTTATTTGTTAATTAATTTGTTTGTTTGTTTGTTTGTTTGTTTGTTTGTTTGTTTGTTTATTTATTTAAGCGCATAATGTCTTGATAATAATACTTTCGTTGTTTTCATTCCAGATTCCACCTCAAGTAAAACAAAGAAAAACCTGTTGCTGCAGTGCTGGAGATGGTAGTACTTGTACACCAGTATTAAAGACTGAATTATTATGCTGGTCTGATGAGATAAAATGTTGACTATTTGAGAAACTAAGAGTGCCTCTTTATCCAATATAAGAACATTTAATAAAACACAAAGCTTGTGGTTTGTGTTGTTTTTGATGTCTTTCACTTTTTAAATTTTGTGCTACAAAGTATTAAAAAGTAAAGAGAGGATTTGTCTAAGATAACTAATGTATATTCATAATACATTAGCTTACCATGCTGTGAGTAAAGGAAGGTTGATTGTATCTCTGTAACTGTGAAGTTCTGAAATTATAAAGGCTTTTATGTTTTCTATAGCAGACAGGAGTGTGTTTTTATGTGCACATTAATCAGAACTATTGTCAGTTCAGAACTGATTTTAGATTAAAGACCAGATGATTTGCAAAATTCTGCATTATTTTTTAGTGTAGATATTACCTGTACGACTTTAAAATACTTTTTTTACTCTGAATTGGCACTGATATTTTTGAACATGCTATTCTGTGGACTTTATTATTACATTGTGTCACAATCATAACAAGTGTAAGAATTCTTAAACTGAACAACACTCACCTGCTGTCAGAACCAAACTTTTCTGTTGCTCTTCTTTACCATCATATGTATGTGTGTGAAGACCTGATTACCAGCTGCCAGGATTTCTCTTGCAACTGCCTGACCAATTCCTTTCACGAAAAGTTCAAAATACTGTAGTTCTGGGGATTCTGGAGTGAAATTACCATATGACACACAGTACCTGGGTTCAACTGCTGGAAGTCATGTACCGTTGGTACCCACTTACCATTAGATCACGCGACAAGCACATATAATTCACAACCGCTTCCTTCCCTACTGTATGGAACTACATCACCAGTATTACTTTCTAAAATTCCCCCAACATCCCCTATATCACTTTCACCACTATCATAATTAGCGTCCAAACTATTCTCTTCCGAAAATGAAAAATTCTTGGGGCGCATACTATGATTTCACGTGGAAGCCATGATGCACAGCAGAGAAGATAAATGTATTATTTATTTCTCCACCATCTATAAATAAACAAAACCTCAACTAAGTAGCTGAAAATGTAGTCAACAGATTGCAGCAGCATACAAGCATGTTTCAGATAAATCAAGTTCATTCGACTGCAGCACTGGTATTGCAAAGTTCAAATTGAGTTAACTCGATTGCAGCACTGGCAGACTAGTCAATGCAGATTAAATATTTTGAATTGCAGCAGAAAAATGGTTAAGATTTGTTGCTGAAGGGCTGAATTGGCTTGCTAGCTAACTGTTCCATTTTTATTTCCTAATCCCCACAAATGAATACCTCTTTTCTGTACTACCGCATTGATTTGCTCTCATTTGACATTCATACTATCTTACTATTTCATTACCAATATCTTCAGAGTCCCTTTCCTTAGTAAACGAGATATTGATAATAATCCTACCATCGACAGCCCTAAAGATGGTTGTCCATGGTTTCCCATTTTCACACCAAGCAAATGCCGGGGCTGTACCTTAATTGCTGAAAAACTTCAATGTGAGAGGTGCAATGTTAAAACCTCTAGCAAAAATAAAATAAATGATGATAATTACAGTCGGACTACAGAAAACAAGATGCCATGAATACTTCCCAGTCTTTTTGTTAGTCTGTGAGGTAAACTTTCCCATCTTAGATCATTTCATCAACACTACTAGTTGCCCATCTTAAACTTGTCTGCCTTCCTTCAGACTCCTTATAGTTCAAAGAAAATTCATCTGTTTTATTTCAGTTCAAATGTTAAACTTTTTGCTTAAATCAAGGTAAGTTTTAAGAACTGATATGAAAGTATTGATTGAAAATTATTTCTACAGTTTTTTTTTTTTAATTTGCTTTACGTCGCACCGACACAAATAGGTCTTGTGGCGACGATGGGATAGGAAAGGCCTAGGAATTGGAAGGAAGCAGCCGTGGCCTTAATTAAGGTACAGCCCCGGCATTTGCCTGGTGTCAAAATGGGAAACCACGGAAAACCATCATCAGGGCTGCCGACAGTGGGGCTCGAATCCACTATCTCCCGATTACTGGATACTGGCCGCAATTAAGCGACTGCAGCTATCGAGCTCGGTTTTCTACAGTTCAGTCCAGTGCAAGAGGATATATTATGTATGTACCGGGCGGTACACCTCTACTCTGTTTATTTAAAAGTTGCGCCAGTTGAAACTCCTCTTCTGGAGGAAGGTTGAACTTTATCTGTTCTATTAATTCTCTACTTTCTCAGAAGATGTCACCACGTGGAAAATTTTGAGTTTTTGAACTGTGTCACTTTTGATGTGTTTTTGTTTCGCTTGAAGTAAGAAGTGTGAACTTTCTCTTCTAGAGGACACTACTGAAGAATTACAATAGTGCAACCTAGTGCGAAATCAAAGAACTATTTTGTTGGAGAAATTTTTATTTCAAAAGTTTGTTCTTTGTTAAATTTCTTTCTGTCATGGTTTAAGTTGGCTGTATACCCCTCTTTTTCCCCTTATTTTGGATCTAGCCAATCCCGAATTTCTTTAATTAATTTTTCCACCAATAATGTGTTTCTTTTTCCTCCTTGTAGGGGTTTCTGTTCCCGAACCAATAAAAACTTTGAGGGAGGGTGTTTTATTTCCCCTAACGCCTAGAATCTTCCGCGAGAGGTTATAAACTGCTGATTTTGGGGTCTCCGGGCCACTTCTGTTCCATCTTTCAGTGTATTAAGTACATAGCAGGAGGCGGGAAGCGCCTCTTTCCTCGGCAGCGATCTACTACCAGGTAATGGCCTCTTAATAACATCTTTTCTAGCTAGAGTTGGCAGTTTAACTCTCGCGGCGGGTTCTAGGTCTTCCACCATGTAACTTTCCTTTCAAATGTAAAAGCTACTGGTATCTATTCTATCTTTCAAACTACATATCGGGATAGAGAGTGCTTAACCCTCTCGAGCTCCCACTCACATTGTTTTGAGGTGAACTTATTTTTCGCAACCTATTCTTCAGTAATGTAATGTAAGTTTGTGTTTTCTTAAGTCACCTCAGTAGTATGGGATTAGCCCTTGCATCAGCGGCCTAAGAGCCAACGTAGGTCTTAGAAACAAAGTGTATTAAGGAGTGCAAGTTCGCCTCCTCTCAAATTGTGATTTTAGAGGTCATGTAATCAACCTTCTTTTCATGTAATAGACCTCTGTAGGTTGGGTATTTTACCCCTGTGAATACGTCCTTAGAGGACACCTTGAAGGTAGAGTTTGGTGTGGCCTTTGAGAAGCTTAAATTTTAAGAGCGGATCGCTCTTTTGAAAATGAAGGGTCATATGCCTCGCGGAGGCTTTTTAGTGTAATTTGGAGCAAGGGCTCCGAGGTATGAATGGGGTTTTCTGCCCCTCTGTTGAAACTAGTGTCTTTGAGGTAAAACTGGGCTGATTGCCCAAGCATTGTGTTTTCGGGGCTCGAAGCCCAAATCCTGTAAATATTGTGACTCCCCGTTGATTTGCTACATTGTACCTGCCATGCTTGTTATATCTTTGTTTTGAAAAGAAAATATAACCTTGTTAAATTTTGAAATTAATTTCTCTGTAGTAGTTTGAGATCCATTCACCACCCAGCACCTTCTTTCACGCCTACCTACCACAAAAACACGGTAACAAGTGGTAGCAGAGCGTGGTTGAATGGGTCTCAATTTAGCCCCTTTTGACGGCTAAACATTGCTTTGATTCGAACTCTAACAATTGTCTCAGTTGCTGGAATTTTTTTTTTGAGTTTTTCAAAATTGTTCTGTCATCATGCCCGGCCCTCGCGATGTTCTCCTCCTTAACTATTTGCGCAAAGAGGAGTTGATATACGAGTTAACTATCAGAAATGTGCAATCTGGAGGCACGGTTGCAATCGACACCAACAAGCTCAGAGAGTCCCTTGATTTGCCCATTTCCATCCCCAATTTGGGAGAGAAAGAAATTGATGAGTCTCTTTCCACGATCGTCGAGAATATTACTGGGCTAGCATCTGTAGTCAGCTTTTTTGATGAAAACGATCCGTCTCCTAATCAAATTAAGCGTGTGCAAGGCAGGCTATATCACTTTTCAAATAGAGTTAATGATCTGTTGTCTCTGAAGGTGAATGACGTTCAGAGGAAGCAAGCTAATACGCTCCTTGAAACTATTTCTGAATTGTCTAATAAGGTCACTCAATTGCTAACCGGCGAAGCTCCTCCCAAAACTGATCAACCCGCCACAGTGAACGTAGGTAGTGATGAAGAGCCTCCTCAGGGAGAAGTCAATAGGATAAGCGTTGCTGCTCAAACTATCTCTGCCCCATCGAACAACGAATCTGAACGCCGTGCGTCATTGAGTAACATCCGCTCTGAATTAACTTCTTTGCCATTGAAACCTTTAACGACTATGTCACCTGGGTTTAGCAGCTTGCCTCATCCATTGGCAATGTTGCTCAGAGGTATATCCAAGTTTTCCGTTAATACCACCAGTGACGTAATTTCATTTTTAAGATTTCTAGTGGAATTTCAGGATCATGCTCTTGTTTTTTCTCTTTCGCCATGTCAAATTTTGCAAATTATCTATCCGTATGCTATTGGTATTCTCTCTGATAAAATCGTAAGAGCCATTGCCGAGCAATCATCTATTGAGGATTTCCATGCCCATTTGCTAGCTAACTTCATCCCGGCTAGGGCCAGGTCCTCCCTGATTCAGAAGTACTATTACCGTGTACAGCGCTTGGATGAAAACCTGGCAGACTTCATCCAAGATATTAAGTTTTATACTAGGGTGTTTGCTCTCCACTTCCCTGAGGATCAGATCGTGCAAGCTATTGTTGAAGGGATTTCACCACCCTACAGGTCATATTTGTGTTTCGCGGCGTGCCCGCAAACCTTCTCTGAACTGGAAGCATTAGCCGTCTCTGCGGAAGGAGTTAGGTATGCCGATTCCTTGCGTGTGGCGAAAGAACCCCCGCCTTCCTTTAGTAACACTCGGCCTCCACCTCGCCGACCAGTCAATCCCCGTAAATGTTATGCTTGTGGGTCGCCTGACCATCTGCGGAATAAGTGTCCTCTGATCAAGTCAAGTGGGACAAGGAATGGAGTAGGGTCATCACAAGGCTGTTTTAAGTGTGGGGCCTTCTCACATATCGCCAAGAATTGCCCAAACTCAAATAGCACCCCCTCCTGCTCAACTTCTGGTGCAAATTCCAGCTATTCCAATAATAAAAAGTGACTAGTGGCGTCGGCTGAGCCGACTAATCCATCTTCCCGAGACTTAGCCCCTAGTAAACAGGTTGTAAATGCAGAGAACGACCAGCCTTCAAATTCATCTTTTGAATGCCCTAAAGAGTGTCTTAGGATTGCGGCGGATACCCCCGCACCTGTTCCTTTTCTTAAGATTGAGTTAAATAACGAGCCTATAACAGCTCTCTTAGATTCAGGCAGTGTTTGTTCCATTATTTCGGCTGATTGGTATTCTAAATTGAAATCTGTTTGTAAACTCCCTGACTATGTCTCTTCTCCTGTTCAATATGTTTCGGCTAATTCATCTCCATTAGAAATTCTAGGTTCCTTACTGGTCAAAATTCGTGTTTTTAAGTTTACATGGAAAGTTAAATTGTTTGTGGCTAAGCAATTGTCTTGTCCCATTATATTGGGAGCTGACTTTATTTCTCACACTGGTCTTGTGCTCGATCTGCAGTCTAGGTCGTGCACATTCAAATTTGCTTCTAGTTGTAAAATCCCACTATTAAAGTGTAATTCTGTGTCATGTTCATCTATTTCGCCTACCCAGGATGAGATGTTGTTAGACCTTAGACATCTACCTGAAGAGCAGGCTGATAGTATTCGCAAACTGTGTCAGTCGTTTCCCGAGGTGTTCTCTGATACTCTTGGTGTTACTGACCTTATTGAATACAAAATTGAGGTCACGGATTCTATTCCTGTCCGTTTTCCACCGTATAGGCTATCTCCACCTAAAATGAAGGCTCTGAAAGAAATCATCGATCAGATGTTGAAGGATGGTATTATTAGGCCCTCTAAGTCAGCGTATTCCTCGCCTATTTTTCTAGTACCGAAACCTAAAGGAGGCTTCAGGCCTGTCATTGATTACAGGGCTCTCAATCGGAAGGTGGTGTTGCAATCTGTGCCCCTTCCCGACCTTCATTCTTGCTTTTCATGGTTTCGTAAGGCCAAGTTCTTCACCATCTTGGACTTGAATCAGGCCTATAATCAAATTCCCCTTGCCGAAGAGTCTAAACATCTTACAGCGTTTGCCACGGACTGGAATTTATATGAATACAACCGCGTGCCTTTCGGGCTCCCCACGGGGGCAGCTGTGCTCACTAGGCTACTAGATAGGGTCTTTTCCGACATCAAATTTGAGTACTTATATCACTACTTGGATGATGTCGTCGTATTTTCCGAAACCTTTGAAGAACATCTAGATCATCTGCGAGAAGTTCTCAATCGCCTTCGTAAGGCTGGGTTAACTGTTAAGTTGTCCAAGGTTGCCTTTGCTAAGCCCTCTATGTCATTCCTAGGGCATATTGTGTCACCTGATGGTGTAGCTGTCGATCATTCTAGAACACAGGCCATCCGTGATTTTAAACCTCCTAAGGACATCAAAGGTATCGCTAGATTCATTGGTATGGTGAATTTCTTCAGGAAGTTTATTCCTAATTTCGCTAATAGAGCGGCGCCCTTAAACCTTCTTCGTAGGAAAGGCATCAAATTCGAGTGGGGACCTTCTCAACAAGCCGCTTTCGAAGATCTTAAATTAGCTCTCTGTAATGCCCCTGTACTTGCTATGCCTGATTTCTCGAAGAAATTCATCGTCCAAACGGACGCGTCGTCGTCAGCTGTAGCTGCAGTCCTTCTTCAAGAGACTGAACTAGGGAGGCGTCCCATCGCCTATGCATCTAGGACTCTATCGGCTCAAGAAGCCAAGTACTCCATATATGAACTTGAAGGTTTGGCAGTCTTATTCGCCTTAGAAAAGTTCCGTCTCTATCTGGAACACGTCAAATTCGATCTGGAGACAGATAATCAAGCCTTAAGCTGGGTCTTAGGTAGGCCGCGTCGTACAGGTCGTATAGCCCGTTGGGCCATCCGTATTTCTGCCTTCCAATTCGATGTACGGCATATCAGAGGTACTGAAAATGTTGTTGCCGATGGACTCAGCCGTATGTTTCATAACGACGTCGAGACCCATGAACCTGTCGACAGTTCATCACCTTCCGAGTCCATACTATCTGAGGTTAATGCCATCCTAACAGATGCTCCCATGCTCTTTAGGGATATCGAGAAATACCAACGTGAAGATCCGACGCTGGCTCCGATAATGGAAACCCTTTCTTCTGGGGAACATGTTGTCCCTTATGTTCTGAGGAATGGTGTTCTATGTTGCCCTTCGAGGCATGATAAGTTGATGAAAGTTGTTGTTCCAGCGGTTCTTGTACCTATGATCTTCAAATACTATCATGAGACCCCATTGGGGGGGCATCTTGGAATCTTTAAAACTCGTGAAAAGATTCGTGAAATGTTCATATGGAAAGGTATGGACGGTGAAATTCGAGAACTTGTAAAAGCTTGTAAATCTTGTTTGATCAGTAAACCCACCATGTCCACTAAAGTAGGCCTTTTGTCTTCTCATCAAGCGTCGCGCCCCATGGAACGCCTGTATATCGATTATGTGGGACCCTTCCCCCAGTCAAAGGGTAATGCCAACAAGTTCATCTTTGTGTGTGTAGATGGTTTTACAAGATTTTCCTGGTTATTTCCGACTAAGCTGGCTACCGCTCAGTCCACCATTACTTGCCTAAATTCTATTTTTGCTTCTTTTGGTCCGTGCCAATACATTGTATCTGATAATGCTAAGGCTTTTACATCTAATTTATTTCGTAAATTCTGTTTTGACTTATCAATATCTCATGTAACTACTTCTGCTTATTACCCGCAACCATCTCTGGCTGAACGAGTTAACCGTAATCTCAGGTCCGCACTCATTGCCTATCATCATGAAGATCCTTCCAGGTGGGACACGTCCCTGCATTGGATAGCTTTTGCTTTGAATTCGGCGGTTCATGAATCTCACAAATTTACTCCAGCTTCTTTGATGTTTAAGTTCGTTCCCAACACGCCGCTCTCTAACCTCTGGTCTCTGAATGACATTCTGCCCGAGACAATAGATCCGGACAACATTAAAGATCTTTGGAAGAAGGCTAAAGCTAATCTTAATGTGTCTCATGAAAAGGTTAGGGAAAGGTATGATCGTGGACGGAGACCCACCACTTTGAAGGTAGGTGACCAGGTTATGGTCAAAAATTTTGTTCCCGCGGGCAAGCTCGCCCCCAGATTTCATGGGCCTTGTATCATTCTCGATTTTCTTACGCCGGTTACCTTATTGTTAAGTAATCCAGCCACCGAGAGGATATTTAGAGTTCACCTGTCCCAGGTGAAACCGGTGTAAATTCTGTGTTAACTTGCTCCATATTATTTTGAAAGGATATGAAGGTTATATTTTTTTTTGAGTTTCACTTTTAAGGCATTCTGCCCCTTCTGTAATATTTTAGTTTTAGATGTAAGCCTTATGTAAAACCTGCCCCGACCCGTTAAACTGCCATCCTGTTCTTGCCACGGCCATTACCACGCTCCCGTCTCCTGCTCCACCTTACACTGTGGCTTCATAATAGTAAATGCCATAGATATCTACACGCCGCTGGCCCCTCAACCTCTCCACAAGCCTGTACCCTCAAAGAAGATGATTGTCCAACACAATTCTGCCGCCTAGCTTTAATGTTTCAGCGCCCCCGCAGCCGCGCAGCGCCGTGCAGCGACTGGGGAGGGGGATGGGCCCCCTCCTCTCCAGCGAGGACGACATGTGCACGGCGAGCTGGAGCTCACCTCCCGGCCAAGGCTGATGTGCGGCGCACGACCTGCTACATGCCCGCAGCCTGTATCTGTTCACCGCGGGCGCGGCGTACTTCAACACCTCTGCTCCCCTCATAGTGCGGGCGAGCGGTATCTCAGGGTACTTGAGGGGTCCGAGCGGCCCCCGTTGGACGCAAGCTGCAATGGCCGGTCCGGCCATTCGACTCAATCTACATCAACTACATGGACAGTCACCTTAAGCGATAACTACATATGGGAATTTAACAACAATATTTGGTGGACATTGCAAGACTTTTCTTCACTTTTAAGCATTAAAGGTTTATCTTCAGAAATTCAACTACTACAACAGAAAAACTTTACTGCACCTGCAACAACAAAATTTTGAAATTGCAACCAACCAAATTACTAAAATCTTATAAATGCTTCCGCAATTAATCTTAATATCAACATCAAAACTTGGACCTTATTTTGGAAACAAAGCTTATGTTCTTCTGTGTTACCCCTTGGAGGAACTTTTGGGGGGGGAGGTCTGTACCGGGCGGTACACCTCTACTCTGTTTATTTAAAAGTTGCGCCAGTTGAAACTCCTCTTCTGGAGGAAGGTTGAACTTTATCTGTTCTATTAATTCTCTACTTTCTCAGAAGATGTCACCACGTGGAAAATTTTGAGTTTTTGAACTGTGTCACTTTTGATGTGTTTTTGTTTCGCTTGAAGTAAGAAGTGTGAACTTTCTCTTCTAGAGGACACTACTGAAGAATTACAATAGTGCAACCTAGTGCGAAATCAAAGAACTATTTTGTTGGAGAAATTTTTATTTCAAAAGTTTGTTCTTTGTTAAATTTCTTTCTGTCATGGTTTAAGTTGGCTGTATACCCCTCTTTTTCCCCTTATTTTGGATCTAGCCAATCCCGAATTTCTTTAATTAATTTTTCCACCAATAATGTGTTTCTTTTTCCTCCTTGTAGGGGTTTCTGTTCCCGAACCAATAAAAACTTTGAGGGAGGGTGTTTTATTTCCCCTAACGCCTAGAATCTTCCGCGAGAGGTTATAAACTGCTGATTTTGGGGTCTCCGGGCCACTTCTGTTCCATCTTTCAGTGTATTAAGTACATAGCAGGAGGCGGGAAGCGCCTCTTTCCTCGGCAGCGATCTACTACCAGGTAATGGCCTCTTAATAACATCTTTTCTAGCTAGAGTTGGCAGTTTAACTCTCGCGGCGGGTTCTAGGTCTTCCACCATGTAACTTTCCTTTCAAATGTAAAAGCTACTGGTATCTATTCTATCTTTCAAACTACATATCGGGATAGAGAGTGCTTAACCCTCTCGAGCTCCCACTCACATTGTTTTGAGGTGAACTTATTTTTCGCAACCTATTCTTCAGTAATGTAATGTAAGTTTGTGTTTTCTTAAGTCACCTCAGTAGTATGGGATTAGCCCTTGCATCAGCGGCCTAAGAGCCAACGTAGGTCTTAGAAACAAAGTGTATTAAGGAGTGCAAGTTCGCCTCCTCTCAAATTGTGATTTTAGAGGTCATGTAATCAACCTTCTTTTCATGTAATAGACCTCTGTAGGTTGGGTATTTTACCCCTGTGAATACGTCCTTAGAGGACACCTTGAAGGTAGAGTTTGGTGTGGCCTTTGAGAAGCTTAAATTTTAAGAGCGGATCGCTCTTTTGAAAATGAAGGGTCATATGCCTCGCGGAGGCTTTTTAGTGTAATTTGGAGCAAGGGCTCCGAGGTATGAATGGGGTTTTCTGCCCCTCTGTTGAAACTAGTGTCTTTGAGGTAAAACTGGGCTGATTGCCCAAGCATTGTGTTTTCGGGGCTCGAAGCCCAAATCCTGTAAATATTGTGACTCCCCGTTGATTTGCTACATTGTACCTGCCATGCTTGTTATATCTTTGTTTTGAAAAGAAAATATAACCTTGTTAAATTTTGAAATTAATTTCTCTGTAGTAGTTTGAGATCCATTCACCACCCAGCACCTTCTTTCACGCCTACCTACCACAAAAACACGGTAACAATGTACATTACAGTGAGTTTTTTTTAATCGGTCGGCTGGCGCTCGTGCAGTGCCTCCTGTTGACTTATCACTGTCTGCTCCGCAGCATAGCAACAAACATGGCACTCCTTCGCTTCTTATCGAGTAAAGAACCCGTTCCTCTCAATTTGTTTACAAGTTTCCACACGGTATCTCTATGTGAAGGGCATCCACCTGAAAATTGTGTTACAACTGCTCTGCAAGACTGTTTTCACATATACCTTTTCCTTTATTGTGTTCATTTGGAGGCATTATGAGAGTTATCATGAACTAACTCGTCATAACTTGAGAACAGCTGGAGGGACAGATCATCAATTGTTACACATTCTAAGCATGGAGCACAACTCAGAAAATGATAGATTTGTCATGCTTGTTGCTATGATGTGGAGGTGGTGGGGTGATGACTCAACAGCGAGCAGGCTGACCCCATGTCATGTCTGCCAACCAATGAGAGAAACTTGCTGTACTTTATTTATTTACCATTAAATCAGAACAGATATTATGGAAGGTGAGAAGAATAGACAAGCTCAATTCACAGAATATGTTTCCTGACTTGGTAAAAAAAAAAAAAAAAAAAAAAAAAAAAAAACAAAAAAAAAAAAAAAAAAAAAACATCCCATGAAAACAACAGAAATAGACATTGTTTACATATGTACACTGTTTAATTATTATTCCTTTCACTTAATGACTCATCCTTTTTTTCATTCATGTTTACTGCTCAATCAATTCATCTGATTTTTTAATGTTTAAGTTTAGTTGTACAATTATTATACAGTAGGAGCTGAAAGATGGCCTCCTGTAGCGTACAAAGCTGGTGTAGATGTCTGCTCTCAACCTCTCTTGACCTTATACTTCTCCCTCTTCTGAGTATCTCTCACGCTTGTAAATTCCATTTCATTAAAACTGGGCAAAACTATAGGCAATAAGCCTCAGAATTATACAGAAACTTCAAAACTTAGAGGCATGCCAACAGAATTCTTTCAAAGAGTACTCAGACTACGGATATGATTGGTAAGTTGTATGTACATTATGCAAGTTCTGTGATAACTTTTATACATATATGTAGCAGTTTTCTTGAACTGAAAATTACATTGAAATTTTCTTTCTTAAAATGTAAGCGTATGGTGCACCAGTTAAAATATGTGATGAAGGAATGATGTGTGTTGTTCAGTGCAGTAATCTTGAAATTCTTGTTTATGGCTTGTGAGTTTTCTGTTGTTAAATTTTATTGAATTATCTTTTGAGCTTACACTCTGATAATTATGAGTGTTCCTCATGTATGTAAGTGTTCCTCATGTATGTATGTGTTCCTTACACAATATATGATTACCATAGCTGTTACTTGATGGATTATAAGACCAAAGAAGTCAAGATTGATTAGGCAATACAGGGATTATTCAGTCAAACTTCTCCTTTATTCACGTCAACTGGAGATACTAAAGACCTAATTGACAAGCTGTATAAGCACGGTAGGATGGTATACAAAGTTTAAATTGGTAGCACTGTCTAGCTACTTTCAATTGGAAAACATTTTGGGTATCAGAAGTTTGATACATTCTACATGAAAGAGAAAAGTATCAAAAATAAAGATACACTTAAGGATGATTAGGCCCTTATCTCAATTTATTGGGGTCAGCAATTCTGGATGTGGCCCAGTTATACGTCCAGATACCCTTCCCGACGCTAACCTTACGTGGAGGGATGTATTCACTATTGCATGATTTTATGGTGGTCGATAGCGTGGTGTGTTGCATGTATATGAAGAAAAGTGTATCATGATGAACACAAATATCCAGTCCCCAAGTCAAAGGATTTAATCATACACATTTAAAATTCCCAACCTTGCTGGGAATCAAACCTGGGGCCCTCTTAAATAAAGGTCAGTATGCTGACCAGTCAGCCAGAGAGCTAGTCTGTAGACAGATCTTGTCAAACTTTAACATTACATGTAATAAATATAATTTTTGGTCCATATTGATGATATTTGATTGAAATAATAACATTAAGTTATTTATTAGACCACCTAATCAATACAAAATCGTCTTGGATGATTTACATAAATTTGTTAACTAATAGTGGTACATGTTTCGCCTTCCCTGAAGGCATCATCAGCCATAGTCTTAACCTTAAATTAAAAATAAGCGTCTAAATAACATGTAATAATGAAATGAATTTTAAATCTTGAAGAGATTTGAAGTAAAATAACAATAAAAATAACAATGATGGTTTAAAAATACAATGTGATGAGATATAATAGTGGAAGTATTAACAAAATTAACATTAGTAGGCTGCTAAAATAAGTGCAATGGATAAAACAACAGATTGTTATACAACAAGTAGTAAGATTGCATAAAAATAAAGTTGATAGTCTGGCGGTTATAATTAGACTTCGATTATATACGATTTTTCGCAATCGTCTACTTACTACTTGTTCTATAACAATCTGTTGTTTTATCCATTGCACTTATTTTAGCAGCCTTCTAATGTTAATTTTGTTAATACTTCCACTATTTTATCTCATCACATTGTATTTTTAAACCATCATTGTTATTTTTAATGTTATTTTACTTCAAATCTCTTCAAGATTTAAAATTCATTTCATTATTACATGTTATTTAGACGCTTATTTTTAATTTAAGGTTAAGACTATGGCTGATGATGCCTTCAGGGAAGGCGAAACATGTACCACTATTAGTTAACAAATTTATGTAAATCATCCAAGACGATTTTGTATTGATTAGGTGGTCTAATAAATAACTTAATGTTATTATTTCAATCAAACTTTAACATTGTAAATAGGTTTTCAGGCAAGACTTGTGTTGGAAGTGATTGAGACTAGGAAGGTTGCAACTATGATCCCTTAATTAAGATATTACTCCAGTATTTGCTTGATTTGAAAATTGGAAACCACAGGGTTTCTTTCTGTGGGGTTTGAACCTATCGTCTCAAGAGTGTAAGCTTACAGCTACAGGCTCCGTACAGCATAGCTAACTTGTCTGGTACCTTGTTATATATCTTTCAACCTCTAACTAGAGCATAGGATGGTGTTAAACAGCACACAGTAAATTCTATGCACTTTGCATGAGATTAATATTACAGAGGTGAAGCAGTGTAAGCTTTCAGCTTTACACGATTGTTGCTATCGTGATCATACCTTTGGGATCTCTAGTTTTATATAGTGTCTGAACCACAGGGATGGGACCATTTCATTTAATTTTTGCTGTTTGTTTTGTGTTGCACTGACACAGACAGGTCATACGGAAATGGTGGTATAGGGCAGGGCTAACCAAGACTTTGATAGAAGTGACCAGCATTTGCCGGGTGTGAAAATGGGGAAACCACAGGAAACTATCTCCAGGGCTGCTGACAGTGGGGTTCAAACCCACCATTTCCGGAATGCAAGCTCACAGCTACATGACCCAAACCACGCAGTCAACTCACTGGATCATTTCATTTAGAAAGTCCCATGAGCATTGACTGTGATTCAGAGGCTGCTGTGGTGAGAAGTCGGTGATGCCCGTAAGCTGTCACTGCATTATAAAAACTCAAACCAAGTCTTTTATTTGTTTAACTCTCAACATTTAAAAATTCTTTCCATTATGGATACATTGACTCTGCCTTTCTCAGTTCTAGGCAGTCCCGCTGTCTACGGGTAGTAAGTCTGTCTCTAACCTGGAGCCCTGGTTTCAATTCCCAGTCAGGTCAGGGATTTTTATATGGATCTGAGGCCTTGTGGGAGGTCTACTGAGCCTATGTGAGAACAATTGAGGAACTATCTTGTGGTGAGATATCAACCTCGGTTTAGAAAGCCAAAAACTAATGGCTGAGAGGATTTGTCCTGCTGCACACACATCCTCATAATCTGCAGCCTTATGGGCTGAGCAGTGGTCGCTTGGTGGGCCAAGGCCGATCTAGGCTGGTGGGCCAAGGCCGATCTAGGCTGTAGCGCCATGTTTTTTCCCTTCCCCTCAATTCTGAAATTTCATCCGAGTTGTACAAAATAATTTTAAATATATTGCCTTTATTTCTCTTTGTATTCCAATTATCTGATATCCATTTTGTTGTCTTACAGAAAAACTATCCTGTACATTTTAATGTAGACCATTTCAGGTGCTAAAATAATATCTTTCACCATATCTAAGTCTCTTATTGTTGATATCTTTAAAGATTGCATAATAAAGGTGCATATTGTCTTTGCTATTTCCATATTCTGTAGTCTAGAATATTTTTCATACATAAATGTAATAACTCTATTACTTCTCATAATTTAATGTATAAACACTTCGATATATAGTGTTTCCTATATAGATAGAAATAAATATGTGATAGTAGGTATGAGAACACAGAATGTTCCTGGTGCTGTTGGTGGACTTATTTTATTGTTTTGCTTGACATGAAATTTAACCAAACACAGAGAAGATAACTGACTGGAATCGGTAGAATTTATAAGACTTGTTGTAATGATGTGTGCTGGAGACATATTTTGAACGGAGTGATATTTTTTTATAATGTATATACATAATCTGTAAATAACATGTACAATTATGATTAGGTAAACTGATAAAATTGACTATTGTGTGCATAAAATATTAAGAGGATTTATCTTAGAGCACTAAGGTTTGGTATCATCTTAAACTGTTTGAGCATTGTACTTTTTTTTATTGACCCTTAGATTCTTCTTGTACTACCTATAAGATTAATTTTCCACAAATGTGAATTTATATATATATATAAAAATAAACTGCTAGAAGGTGTCACTCAAGTGCCTATGATTTCAGATTTAAAGTTTTATTGAAGTTAGAATAACCCATGTCTCAGTGTTACTCCATGTAATATATTTTGGACTATGGTCACATGATGCTCTGTACAAAGACCTCTCCCTGACCAATTCTTCTATAATTCAGTACTGGCAATACAGGCTAGGAATATTCACTACTCTCTAATATGAAAAAATAATTGGTTGATGTACTAACTTTTAACTGGTGAATGTTCAGTGAAAAAGAAATAACATATTAGATATGTTTTAATTACATTTATTACCTACTGGAAGGCACAAAGTAGGTGTAACATATTACCCCTATTCCTTTTAAACATGATTATGGTTATGGTTGAATGATTGATATGGACACTTACCTTACCTGTTGGTTTAAGAGTCCAGAACATTTGTATGAAGATGGTAATTTTTTTTAGCACAACTGAATCCTGCACTGTATTCTGGCAACTGTTTTGCAGGGATAATTTGGGGTCATACGAGTGAAGGCATCTTCTACAGCTGCTCTGAACTCTTATGTTGTTATACTGCATCTTTCAATCTCTCTCCATGGTAAGTCCCCCAGAGAGAATTATTGGTGAGGTGTGATTGGGACTTCTTGGAGACTGGGTAAGGGAGCTTGATAATCAACTTTCTGGACCTGTTCCAATCCGTAGACTGGGAAAGGCCACTTGCAATGTGAAGTTTACTGGTACTCCATCTTGCTTCAGGTCAACAGTGTCTTCTTACCAGCTTATTGCAATTGTGGCTCCTAACGTTCAATAAACATTTTCTGGTAGACAGGTCCAGGAATGGAACCTCAAAAAAAAAAAAAGAAAGTGGGGGGAGGGGGTTACAAAATATGTGTGTCGCACTCATTCCAGTCCACATTATGAAAAGTGGTGGTTTTCTCTCCTGCTTGTGGTAAAAAACATTGTTTCTCCTTAGCCCAGAAGATGACATACTCTGTTCATTGACGTGCAGTGGATGGGAAGGCTTTAGGTTGAAATCATATTTCATGTGTTCCATCATGATCAAATGAGGATACCAAGCTCTGCAAATCTTTTCTGAATGTATTTTTGAGGAGAGCTCTGCACTGATACCTCAAACTCTTAAGTGTGGCATGTTACGCGCCTCGTTATTGACCTGAAACTTTTGGTTTGTTGTTCTTCCCATTGAATGCATGTTTTTTCCACCTCAACATTGTTGCTATCCTTGGAAGTTCCATACCAAAGCAGTCTCAAAATTTAATTTTCATGGTACTCACTGCGTCTATGCGAAAAGGTCTTTCACAAAGCCAAACTGCAGTCATTAGCGGACTCTGATTAACCGTGTTTGTTTATTAATACCTTGCACAATGTAACTGTGCACTCGATAGTTACTGTGGTTAATAACATGATTACTAACATTCTTACCAACACTTCACACAAATTATTGCAAAATAAAAAGGAGTATGACTATTTTGTGACCACCTTGTAGACCTGATCCCAGTATCACAATCTCAATACTGTATTTCCATTCCTGCTCTGTCCAGCATTGCTCATAAAACATACTCAGTCCTTTAAGAGATTTGCTAACATACATGTTTACTGATCTTAGTGGATGGCTTGAATGATTTTGCCTCACTCATTTAATGCATGCTGACAGTGACTGGAAGAAGTGAACCTATACTAATTTTATTCTCAATGTTTTAGACTTAAAATGTGTCGGACATCTAATTCACATGAATCAGTAATCTCCCATCTTTCGATGTCTTATCAAGAGAGTAGTCTCCATGTAAATTCTTGGCCAGTTGTTTTATTTGAGAAAAAAAACTCTTCCCTTTCTCATTGTATAAAGCTATATCCAACAAATGTCCTTCAGTAGTGTTTTCTTCTCTTCTTATGCTACTTCCAGTTTCATCCCCTTAATCTGAATTGTTTTAACATTTTCCTAGGTTGGCATTATTGTAAGTTTTCCTGTTTACTGTCTCTTCTTTATCAGAGATTCTTCTCTGATTTTGCTTCAAACACTTCCGGATAAAAAGCATAGTAAAATTAGCTTCTAATTGTTGGGAGAGTTTTCTATACATCTTTTGTTAGGGACATTGTAATAAGTTACATCACTTTTTGAAATCGCTGAGTAAGTTATACTTAGAATAAAGCATGTACAGTCATTTAATGCCCATATCAAATCTACAATGTTATTTGTTCTTCCTCTTCCTATAAAATGTGGATGAACCATACAATCTTGGGTTGTGTACCATGACCAGAATGCTAGATGGTAAGAGCCATGTGGCCTTGGTCCTAAACATTGTAAATACAGTTCAGTATATCTACAGAAGGCTGTGTGTGTCTGTGTCTTAAACGTGTAAATAGGCTTGTTGCTTTCGATAATATTGAGATGTATTTTTATTGTTCGCAGCTTTATGTATTTAAATAGAAGTCATTTCATTAGGCTAGAGAAACTGATCTGTAACATTGTTTTGTTAACACTTCAGAGGTAAAAATAAATTAATAAGATAATTGAACAGTTTCTGATATTTTCATTGCAGAGAAGAACAGCCAGGTAAGTAATATATTGGAGCAAATTGCTATATTTGTCTAAGATAAGCTTTTAGGGATACTGGCAGCCTAAATTCTTCAAGATTTCCATATTCTTTTGTTTAGCATTAGCCTCCTTAAAATAATGTAAAATACTTCCTTTCTCCACATTTGAATCCCAACAACTTTCAAATAGTAAACATTTTAAATAGTTTTCATATAAACATCATGTGTAGAATACATTTTTTATAACAATGAAATGAGACAAACATGTAAATTATTATTTATAATATTTTATTATTATAAAAGTGGCATGTACACCCCAAAGTAAAAGGATCACAAAACCGTGGTTCAGTGCTGAATGTTATTTAAAAAAACCACCATTGATCTCCTGCACAAAACTCAACAATATAATTCTGAGGGAAACCTAAAACTCTACATGAATAAAAGGAGATTGAATAAGAATTTACTAAAAACTGAGGAAACAAACTTTGTAGAAAAACCAGTATATGAACTGGCCCAAGAAGCTCTTATTTAAAGATCCTTTTATTGCTTTAAGAAAAAAAAGACAACTAATACTGCATCGGAGATTGTAATGGAAACTTGTGAAGCCTACTTCACTCAGATCTTAAACCAAAAAATCTGACCTTCATGCTTAGTAAAATAACCTGACAAAAGCTATCCATGTCTGATAAGCACAGCAGTAGTAAGAACAGCGATTTTCAATTCCTAGAATAAAAAAGCTACAGGCCTGGATGGAATTTGCAATGAAAATGTTAAAGGACACAGCAAAAATGCTCCCACATTTCTGGATAAACCTATTCAATGGATGCCTACTCCATGGCATGGTCCCAAGAAGCTGGAGAACGTCCTTCATAAGGATGTTATTCAAAGAAAAGGTGACCGAGAAGACTCCTGTAGAGGGATAGCCTTAGAAGACTGCTTATACAAAATATACTCTACTATTATAACCAACAGATTAACCTTTCAAACAGATGAACAAATCCCAGACAAGCAGTTTGGGTTTAGGAAAAAAAAAAAAAAAAACAGGGACCTCGCATGCAGTTAAGTTGCTTCTGGACAAAATACAAGAAGCACTTAGACACCGAAGAGGAAAGCATCGAGTGACATTGTAGTCAGGGTCAACAGCAAGGATAGGATAGTGCTAATGGGAGATTTCAATGCGAGAGTTGGAAATAGAACTGAAGGATACGAAAGGGTGATTGGTAAATGTGGGGAAGATATAGAAGCTAATAGGAATGGGAAGCATTTGATAGTATGGGTTTAGCAGTTACGAATACATTCTTCAAGCATAAGGCTATTGACCACTACACATGGGAAGGTAGGGGTAGGCCTACGAAATCAATAATAGACTATATCTTAACCGACTTCGAATTCAGGAAATCTGTAAGGAATGTACAGGTTTTCTGGGGATTTTTCAATGGTACAGACCACTATCTGATCTGTAGTGAACTAAGTATGTCTGGGCCTAGGACAGAGAAAGTGAAATCTGTCTGCAAACGAATAAGGGTAGAAAATCTCCAGGATGAGGAAATTAGACAGAAATACATGGATATGATTAGCAAGAAGTTCCGAACAGTAGACAGTAAGCAGGTTCAGGATGTAGAAAGTGAATGGGTGGCATACAGAGATGTTGTAGTAGAAACAGCAAGGGAATGTCTAGGAACAACTGTGTGTTAAGATGGGAAAAGTCAAACATCATGGTGGAAGAATGAAGTGAGACCAACTTATAAATGTAAAAAGAAGGCATATCTGAAATGGCTCTAAACAAAGGCTGCTGCAGACAGGGAATTGTACGTAGATGAAAGAAACAGAGCGAAACAAATACAGTAGTTGTTGAATCCAAAAAGAAGTCATGGGAAGATTTTGGTAATAACCTGGAAAGGCTAGGTCAAGCAGCAGGGAAACATTTCTGGACATAATAAAGAATCTCAGGAAGGGAGGGAAAACGGAAATGATTAGTGTTTTGAGTAATTCGGGTGAACTCATAATAGATCCCAGGGAATCACTGGACAGGTGGAAGGATAGTTTGAAAATATTCTCAACATAGAAGGAAATCTTCCTGGTGACGTCACGAACAACGGAGCTCATGGGGAGGAAGAAAAGGATGGTGGTGAAATGACGCTTGAGGAAGTGGAAAAGATGGTAAATAATCTCCAATGTCATAAAGCAGTAGGAATAGATGAAATTAGACCTGAAATGGTGAAGTATAGTGGGAAGGCAGGGATGAAATAGCTTCATAGAGTAATAAGATTAACATGAAGTGTTGGTAAGGTACTTTCAGATTGGACAAAAGCAGTAATTGCACCTATTTATAAGCAAGGGAACGAGAAGGATTGCAACAACTATCGAGGTATCTCACTGATTAGTATACCGTACTAGGGAAAGTATTCACTGGCATCTTGGAAGGGAGGGTGCGATCAGTGGTTGAGAGGAAGTTGGATGAAAACCAGTGTGGTTTCAGATCACAGAAGGGCTGTCAGGATCAGATTTTCAGTATGCGCCAGGTAATTCAAAAATGCTACGAGAGGAATAGACAGTTATATTTATGTTTTGTAGATCTAGAAAAATCACATGGCAGGGTACTGAAGGAAAAGATGTTCACCATACTGGGGGACTGGGATTAAGGGTAGATTATGAAAATCAATCAGAGGCATTTATGCTGACAATTGGGCTGCAGTGAAAATTGATGGTAGAATGAGTTCTTGGTTCAGGGTACTTACAGGGGTTAGACAAGGCTGTAATCTTTCAGCTTTGTTGTTTGTAGTTTACGTGGATTATCTGCTGAAAGGTATAAAGTGGCAGGTTCAGGATATAGAAAGAGAATGGGTGGCATACAGAGATGCCGTAGCAGAAACAGCAAGTGAATGTCTAGGAGCAACTGTGTGTAAAGAAGGGTAAAAATCAAACATCACGACTTGGTCTTAATGGCAAATTGAGCCAAAAGCCTGCAGTATAATATCTTGGAACTTGAAAATAGGTGCAATGAGTATGGTATGAAAATTAGCCATTCCAAGACTAAATTGATGTCAGTAGGTAAGAAATCCAAGATAATTCAATGTCAGATTGGTGATACAAACCTGGAACAGGTAGATAATTTCAAGTATTTATGATGTGTGTTCTCTCAGGATAGTAATATAGTAAGTGAGATTGAATCAAGGTGCAGCAAAGCTAATGCAGTGAGGTCGCAGTTGCGATCAACAGTATTCTGTAAAAAGGAGGTCAGCTCCTGGACGAAACTATCTTTACATCGGTCTGTTTTCAGACCAACTTTGCTTTACGGGAGTGAAAGCTGGGTCGACTCAGGAGATCTTATTCATAACATAAGTTAGAAGTAACAGACATGAAAGTAGCAAGAAAGATTACTATTTAAAATAGTTTATTTAATAGATTCAGACATGTCAATACAGGTTCAAATAAATACCTTTTATGGTTAAATTTATCAACAAGGATTGCTGGTACAAACAGGTGGGAACAGTGGCAGGAGGGTACTCAGAATGAGGAGATAAAGGCTAAGTTAAGAATGAACTCAATGGATGAAGCTGTACACATAAACCAGCTTCGGTGGTGGGGTCATGTGAGGTGAATGGAGGAGGATAGATTACCTAGGAGAATAATGGACTCTGTTGTGGGCGGTAAGAAAAGTAGAGGGAGACAAGACAACAATGGTTAGACTCGGTTTGTAACAATTTGAAGATAAGAGGTATAGAACTAAATGAGGCCACAGAACTAGTTACAAACAGAGGATTGTGGCGGCGTTTAGTAAATTCACAGAGGCTTGGAAACTGAACGGTGAAAGGCATAACTGTCTATAATAATGATGATGTATGTATGCATGTATAAAATCCCATTTTGTATGTATGTATGTATGTATGTGTGAGAATAGAACTGTACACCCTTTGAAAACGAAGTACAGTGAAATTTCTATGAAAAGATTCACTTCACCAACGGACACCGATTTTTAACGGTTCATTATAAAATCCTATGTTGTATATTGATAATCAATCTCTCTATTATGGATGTCCTCTATGAATACATACACACAAAGTCACCAGAAATTCCAGTTGAACCTCTCATAGGGATCGTTATACAGTTCAAACTTGAGCCAAAACTTCAGTAAGCTATGAACGCCACTTAAGCAAGGCTTATGCTTTGGCTTAAACAGTGCACATTTCATAATAGCGCTTCTGGAAAGTTGGTAATGCTTGTGCATGTGCAGTGATTCAGTCCCGATTGTTTATGTCCAATCTGTTACTGGAGTATCCTGGGTTATCCTACAACATACATAGGAACTTTAACTCCAAGATTAGGTTTTAAGTGTGCCTATTAAATGAACATACTGGGTACCTGTTCTGTAGCTACTGAGTTGATAACAATAAAACCAAGAGTGTATATGAACAGAATAATAATAATTAAACATATTGCATACCTAGTGATACAGTTTGGCATGTTTGGCTTACAGCTCCAATAACATGAGGAAATTTAGCTACAAAAATTTTCCCATTTTAACCTTTCCTTCATGGGTCATGGGGGTCTTTACAAACCCAATCCTTCAACAGAGCAATGTGGTGTGAAACAATATCCATAGCTCTACATTGAGACGCCTGAGCTCCAACCATATTAATTCATTATTCATTTAATTTTAGCAGTCAGTAATATGTTAAATTGCATAACCAGTAATATTTATGGTACAGACATTGTTGACTCTTTACTAAATCAAAATACATACATACATAATCATTATAGACTGTTATGCCTTTCAGCGTTCAGTCTGCAAGCCTCTGTGAATTTACTAAACGCCGCAACAATCCTCGATTTACAACTAGTGTTGTGGCCTCATTTAGTTCTATACCTCTTATCTTTAAATCGTTAGAAACTGAGTCTAACCATCGTCGCCTTGGTCTACCCCTACTTCTCTTACCCTCCATAGCAGAGTCCATTATTCTCCTAGGTAACCTATTCTCCTCCATTCGCCTCACATGACCCCAACACCGAAGCCGGTTTATGCGTACAGCTTTATCCATAGAGTTCATTCCTAAATTAGCCTTTATCTCCTCATTCCGAGTACCCTCCTGCCATTGTTCCCACCTGTTTATACCAGCAATCATTCTTGCTACTTTCATGTCTGTTACTTCTAACTTGTGAATAAGATATCCTGAGTCCACCCAGCTTTCGCTCCCGTAAAGCAAAGTTGGTCTGAAAACAGACCGATGTAAAGATAGTTTCGTCTGGGAGCTGACTTCCTTCTTACAGAATACTGTTGATCGCAACTGCGAGCTCCCTGCATTAGCTTTACGACACGTTGATTCAATCTCACTTACTATATTACCATCCTGGGAGAACACACACCCTAAATACTTCAAATTATCAACCTTTTCTAGCTTTGTATCACCAATCTGACATCAATTCTGTTGAATTTCTTACCTACTGACATCAATTTAGTCTTCGAGAGGCTAATTTTCATACCATACTATTTGCATCTATTTTCATGTTCCAAGATATTAGACTGCATGCTTTCGGCACAATCTGCCATTAGGACCAAGTCGTCAGCATAGGCCAGACTGCTTACTACATTTCCACCTACCTGAATCCCTCCCTGCCATTTTATACCTTTCAGCAGATAATCCATGTAAACTACGAACAGCAAAGGTGAAAGATTACAGCCTTGTCTAACCCCTGTAGTACCCTGAACCAAGAACTCATTCTACCATCAATTCTCACTGAAGCCCAATTGTCAACATAAATGCCTTTGATTGATTTTAATAATCTACCTTTAATTCCATAGTCCCCCAGTATAGTGAACATATTTTCCCTCAGTACCCTGTCATATGCTTTCTCTAGATCTACGAAACATAAACACAACTGCCTATTCCTCTCGTAGCATTTTTCAATTATCTGGCGCAGACTGAAAATCTGATCCTGACAGCCTCTCTGTGGTCTGAAACCACACTGGGTTTCATCCAACTTCATCTCAACGACTGTCCGCACCCTCCCTTCCAAGATGCCAGTAAATACTTTGCCTGGTATACTAATCAATGAGATACGGTACCTCGATAGTTGTTTCAATCCTTCTTGTTCCCTTGCTTATAGATAGGTGCAATTACTGCTTTTGTCCAATCTGAAGGTACCTTACCAACACTCCATGCTAATCTTACTACTCTACGAAGCCATTTCATCCCTGCCTTCCCACTATACTTCACCATTTCAGGTCTAATTTCATCTATTCCTGCTGATTTATGACAATGGTGTTTATTTACCATCCTTTCCACTTCCTCAAGTGTAATTTCACCAACATCATTTTCCTCCTCCTCATGAGCTTGGCTGTTCGCAACACCACCAGGATGATTTCTTTTTACATTGAGAAGATGTTCAAAATATTCCCTCCACCTCTCCAGTGATTCCCTGGGATCGATTATGAGTTAACCTGAATTACTCAAAACACTGTTCATTTCCTTTTTCCCTCCCTTCCTAAGATTCTTTATTACTGTCCAGAAAGGTTTCCCTGCTGCTTGACCTAACCTTTCCAGGTTATTACCAAAATCTTCCCACGACTTCTTTTTGGATTCAACAACTATTTGTTTCGCTCTGTTTCTTTCATTTACATACAAATTCCTGTCTGCTTCGGCCCTTGTTTGGAGCCATTTCTGATAAGCCTTCTTTTTACGTTTACAAGCTGCTCTCACTTTATCATTCCACCAAGATGTTCGCCTTTTCCTATCTTTACACACAGTTGTTCCTAGGCATTCCCTTGCTGTTTCTACTACAGCATCCCTGTATGCCACCCATTCACTTTCTATATCCTGAACCTGCTTACTGTCTACTGTTCGAAACTTCTCACTAATCATGTCCATGTACTTCTGTCTAATTTCGTCATCCTGGAGATTTTCTACCCTTATTCGTTTGCAGACAGATTTCATTTTCTCTACCCTAGGCCTAGAGACACTTAGTTCACTACAGATCAGATAGTGGTCTGTATTATCAAAAAATCCGCGAAAAACTCGTACATTCCTAACAGATTTCCTGAATTCGAAGTCGGTTAAGATATAGTCTATTATGGATCTGGTACCCTAGCCTCCCATGTGTAGAGGTGAATAGCCTTATGCTTGAAGAATGTATTCGTAACAGCTAAACCCATACTAGCACAGAAGTCCAGCAAACGCTTCCCATTCCCATTAGCTTCCATATCTTCCCCACATTTACCAATCACCCTTTCGTATCCTTCAGTTCTATTCCCAACTCTCACATCGAAATCGCCCATTAGCACTATTCTATCCTTGCTGTTGACCCTGACCATGATGTCACTCAATTCTCCATAAAACTTGTCAACTTCATCCTCATCTGCACCCTCACATGGTGAATACATGGAGACAATTCTAGTCCTAATTCCTCCAACTGACAAATCTACCCACATCATTCGTTCATTTACATGCCTAAGAGAAACTATGTTGTGTGCAATGGTATTCCTGATAAAGAGCCCTATCCCAGATTCTGCCCTTCCCTTTCTAACACCGTCAAGTACACTTTATAATCTCCTATCTCTTCCTCATCTCCCCTTACCCGAATATCACTTACTCCTAGCACATCCAGATGCATCCTCTTTGCAGACAGCCAGTTCTACTTTCTTTCTTCCATAAGCCCCATTAATATTGATAGTTCCCCATCGAATTCCATTTCGTTCACCAAGTTGTTTCCAAGGAGTCCCTCCTCGCCTGTCAAATGGGAGTGGGACTCCGTTACTCCCATATGTCCGAGGCTTGCTTAAAATGTTCTGAGTTCGGTAAATTCATGAAGCAGGATGCTACCCTACTTGCACATAGTCCAAGTGAGGATCTCTCCTCTAATGGGTTATGGACCACCGGAGAATTGTATAGTCCTAGCCGCCTGAGCACAAGAGGGCCATGACTCAGAATATGTCCGAGATGCCCACTCCCATTCCATAGCAACTGGTATCCCGACTCTCAGGACCACTTATTAGGCCGCTCAGCTGTTGCCCATGGTTCACAAACTAGGACGTGACTACAGTAACCCACAAACATGAAAAGAAACTATTTTATTTTTAAATAATTGCAATAGGGTGGGGTCCTTATTGGGAAGCTGCTGCCTAAATTCAGAAAATTTAACAACTGATAGCTATAATTTAACCCACATTCCAGAGGTATTTAGCATCAGAGTAACCTCCTGTGGGATTAATTAAAAGGCTAATGTCTAAAAGAAATGTAAAATGTTGTGCATAAATGAGGTGTGGAATTAATTTAGGAGAGCGAAGATTGGGGAGTTCTTCAATTTAATAATCTGATATACCGCACTCACTCTAGGAAATCTTGATAAATGCAGACAACTGACTTTCATGTGTGTTACATCAACTTCCAACTCCTAGGCCTTTCCTATCCCATCGTCGCCATAAGATCTGTCTGTGTCGGTGCGACGTAAAGCAACTAGCAAAGTACATTAGTAAACAAAGAAGCACATAGTTTTAAGTGACTGTTGATTTTGTGATCATAACCATAGGTATAACAGGTAAGTAACACATCTTGTATGTGATTTCCGTTCTTATAATTTTAACCCTTTTGTTCACAATTTATTTCTATCTGTTTTTTTTCCCCTTTCAAATCAGTTACAGTAGGTAATGAGGAAAGAACGCTATATGGCAATTTTCATTACCTTATTTTACTTGGTTTTGGAAATACAGCATTTCCCCACTTGAGGACAAAAGTACTCCATGGTTGCATCACATGCAAATTCTTCACCTGAAAACAGGATGAAAGATCGATCATACATATTAGTTCTAAAATACATAATATTGAAAGAGTTTCATTAAGCATGAACTATTCATTTCACTGTGTGAACAGTTGTGAAACAGTTCCTTTCCTTTGTCAGGCTAAGAAAGAAAACATTTTTGACAGCACCATTATGATTTCCATCGACAGATCTCACATTTTCAGAGACCAACATGTTCCCCTATTGTGAAATGGCAGCTGGTCCACTCCCCAAAAGTGAACCTCTCATATAGGCCTAGTTTCAAGGTAACTGATGCGCCAACTTAAGAAAAGTAATAGATTTTGGGGAGAGAATTACAATGCACAAATTTCAGGTCTGTAGCTTGCACTTTTCTCGAGGAAAGTCGTATTTTGGGATTTGCAATGTAGTGGCTGGCGGTAGCTGCTGATGAGGCTACCAGGGTGTGTGGGCAAGTGTTTAAACTGTTGTTGTACCTTCAAGACTGAGTGTCTGATGTCAACAAAAACAATAACAACATGCATATCATCTTTCTAGTGGGACACTAGTACATTGACAGAGTTTTGTGAGTCATGTTTTGTGATGCTTTAAACTTAACAAATGTAATGAACATTTGGAAACTGTTCAACAATGTGGCATTAAGCATAACTTGGCCTATTCCAATGTTGATGATTCCTGCCCCTTATTTTTTACCCTGAAGGAAATAATGGGAAACCACAGAACACAATCTTGAAGATGGCTGGCAGTGGAATTCAAACTACTCACCATTCAATTACAGCAAACTCACTGGAACAGTATGCCACTGACTACTGCCCCATGCTGCTTGGGTTGGCCAGACCATTAATAAATAATACCAAAATGAGAACACAATTGTCTGGCTGCATAGCCGAATGGCTAGCATACTAGCCTTCCGTCGTTGAGGCCTCAGGTTCGATTCTCATCAGGGCCAGAGATTATTTCATTAACAAGTGCATTCCTATGGCTCAGAGACTGGGTGTTTCTGTTGTCTTTAACACTTGAATGCAGCACACAACAAGACATTACACAACCTACCATCACAACATTTCTCCTCCAATGGTTGGCATAAAGAAGGGCATCCAGACGTTAAACTCTGTCAAATCTTCTACAACCCCTGCCCCACAGGGAAAAAATGGGATATAATGGGGTGTAATAGAAATAATCCTAGTGGCATTGCTGCTCAATTCTCACCAATCCAGTTCAGGTTTGATTCCCGGCCAATGCATGTGAGTTTTACAAAAGGAAATGTCATCTCCTATGTGTTGGATTCCTTATAAAAATGGAGGTCCCATGGCTTATGATCACAAAAGTAAACGTCATGTAAAACTTGAAGCACAGTTTACTTTTTTAATACAAAAAATGAGGACATAACAGCCAAAGCATTCATGTACATATTAAAGTGTGACACACTCGACCAGTTTGGTCGTGGGAAGTGGTGCACATTTTTACAGGAGGTGTTCAAAATGTCCACCATTGGCAGTAATACATGCTCGTCAGCTTTGGTGAAAATTCTCTTGAACCTGCCTCAGTACCTTGTGGTTTTGACTGATGTCCTGAGCAACCTCCAAGACACACTTCCAAAGTTCTTGCAGGGTTTCCATTTCTCTGCAATACACCTTAGATTTCATGTACCCCCAAAGAAGTAATCTAAGAGGTTTCGATCGGCCAGCCGAGAGGGCCAAAATGCCCAATCCATCACTGTGAATAGGTGACGTTCAGGTTGCGGTGCACTATATTGGTAATGTGTGGGGGTGCTCCATCATGCTGGAACCCCTTGTGTCATCAAGTATGGAGTGGAACATCTGGTAGTAGTAGAGGTAGAGTGCCTTCCAGTCAGTCAGTCAATCTATGAGGTACAAAACGTATTTTCTAAGGGCCATTTTAAAAAATAATTCTGTAGTTTATAACTTGTTGTGCCATGAACACTACCTCCTGGCATCCTTTGCGAACAAGCAGGCATTTGTTGCAGCTGTGTAGCTAACCTGTACGCTGAACTGTGCATAGTTAAAATGTTGAAGATTATTGAATTGCCTGCCGCATGTGAGATACGGTCCTTAATATGTTTTTGAGTTCAAGAAACATGTCGACTGCAGACATTCATCATCAGTTTTGTGAGGTGTATGGTGATAATGCAATGAGCAAAGCTAAAGTGCAAAAATGAGTAAGAGAATTCAAAAGCGGCTGTGAAAATGTTCACGACAAAATGCTCAGGTCGACCATCTGTGATCACAGATGATTTGGTGACTGCAATTGACATGAAAATTCACAAGGACAGGAGATTCATGATAACCACTCTCTCAATGGATTTTCCCCAAGTGTGTAGGTCTGTACTGTATAAGATTGTGTTTGAAATTTTTTTTTGCAAGTTGCTTTACATCGCAACGACACAGATAGGTCTTATGGCAACGATGGGACAGGAGAGGGCTAGGAGTGGGAAGGAAGCGGCCATGGCCTTAATTAAGGTACGGCCCCAGCATTTGCCTGGTGGGAAAATGGGAAACCACTGAAAACTATCTTCAGGGCTGCCGACAGTGGGGTTCGAACCCACTATCTCCTCTCCCGAATACTGGATACTGGCCGCACTTAAGCGACTATAGCTATCGAGCTCAGTGTTTGAAAACCTAATCTTCAGGAAATTGTCCTCTCCATGGGGACCCAAACTCCTAACAGAAGACCACAAACGAAACAGAGAGTGGCCAGTTCCGTCACATTTTTAACTCGTTATGCCCATAAGGGGATGACATGTTTAGTCGAATCATCAAAGGAGATGAAACATGGGTATCCCATTTTACCCCTGACTCCAAAACAGTCAATAATGGAATGGCGACACTCAACCTCTCCTGTCAAGGTCAAACCCAAACAAATGCTGTCACAGCGCTAGATCTTGGCAACTGTGTTCTGTGGCATGGGGTTTTGCAGGTGGGCTTTATGCCATGACAAATGACAATCAATGCAAAAGCCTACTGCACAACCTTGCCTAAACTCTAACATGCGGGTTCAGAACAAACAACGTGGCATGCTGACAAAGGGAATTTTGCTCCTTCACGATAACTCAAGGCCTCACACTGCTGTTCAGATTCGGGAACTGATTGACTCTTTAAGGTGGGAAGTTTTGGATCACCCACCATATAGCCCTGACCTTGTTCCAAGCGATTTCTATCCTTATTGGCAGCTGAAACATCATCTTAACGGGCAGCACTTCAACGACAATGAAGAACTGAAAACGGCCGTGAACTCTTGGCTGTCAGAGCAGGTGGCAGATTTCTTTGAAGAGGCGTTTCAAAACTTCGTTTTAAGGTATCACAAGTGCCTAAATAAACATGGCAACTATGAAGGAAAATAAACTTAAAAATAACTGTGGTTTGAAAATAAAATGTTTGGTTATTTTTATACAAAAAGCCCTTAATTAGAAACCAAACCAAACCCCATGGCACTTAACGCCCTTGAAAGGGTGTTGGGCTGCCCAGCGACCGCTGCTCAGCCCGAAGGCTTGCAGATTACAAGGGGTCGTGTGGTCAGCATGACGCATCCTCTCGGCCGTTATTCTGGGCTTTCGAGACCAGGGTCGCCATCTCATCGTCAGATAACTCATCAATTCTAATCACGCAGGCTGAGTGGACCTCGAACCAGCCCTCAGGTCGAGAGGAAAATCCCTGACCTGGCTAGGAATCGAACCTGGGGCCTCCGGGCGAGAGGCAGGCATGCTACCCCTACACCACGGGGCCGGCCTTAATTAAAAACAGTCCTTGTAATACCACGGGTCCTGTGTTAATGCTTCCCAGCATCCCTGTCCAAATATTAATGGAAAACTGAACCTGATGCTGGGAATGTCTCATATCATGCCGATTGTTGTCTGATTACACCTGTATATTGTGAAAATTGAAGATGTCATTCCTTGTATTTCAGGCCTCATCTATGAACAAAATATGATTCACAAGGTATTCACGTTGATGATGGACCCATTCACAGAAGGCCATGTCCAGTGCATAATTTCTCTCCGATGTTCCTGAGATGTCCACTGGGACACTCCTACCACAAATGTGATTTAATGAGAACTCTCCTGCCAGGGTCCTCTGCAGTAAGTTCTAACATGCAGTCCTCTGCACGAAGCTCACATCTCAGCCAATCAGCTTCACACCTGAGCATGACATTTCCAATGCTTCTCTGTATAGCTGCTACAAGACGACCTCTCACTGGAAGAAATGAGAATGAAGTGAAGCTGTTGACCTACAGAGGTCAGACTATATACTAGGATAGACCTTCTTTCCAGAAGAGACAAGAATGAAGTGAAGCTATTGACCTAGAGAGATCGGACTATGGACTAGGTAGACAATGTCTCACTGGAAGGGATGAAATGAAGTGCTGATAAAACTTGGAAGATCCACAATACAAGTTTATTTCCTTTTCTGTATTCCTTATAACTAAACTAGATGTGAGAAGTGAGAACATTCAGCCTCAGCAATCGTTAGGTAACATGCGTGTCATCCACAGCCAGTTGTCTGTTCTTTCTGTCCTACATATACTTCCTATACCGTTTTGGAAGGATTTTAAGATTGCCAGGAAGACTGGCATGTATGGCAAGTACATGTAGCTCACCTCCAATGGGAGAGTGCCTGAAAAGGGCTGCACCAACTTGGGATGGCAATGCAAATTTACTTTTATGAAAATGTTGCAAACATTGAGCTGGACGACTTTGCAATGAGGAGACAAGCTGCTTGACTAAGTTGTATGTTTTGAGCTGCGAGTAGAAAGATGGCGTGGATTTACATTAGTATACAAATATGCTTGAACAGAGTAAGAAAATTTATAATTATTATGAAGATGAAGTTGTAATTCAAGAGAACAGATTGGAACAAATATTTGTTTGTAGAAAGAGAAATTAGAGACTGGAATAATTAACCAATAAATTTCAAATTTCTCTGAAATAATTTAAGAAAAGAGTAGGTAAACAACTGATAAGTAATCTGCCACCTCGGCAACATCCCTAAATGCAGATCAAGGGTGACTAATTGATTGCACACCAATATGGAGCACGAGCTTCCTACCTACTTAGCTGTAAATTAAAATCATATCCAAATATTCCCTTGATGACTAAGCTGTATGTATTCACTGGCTACACACTAGTCATGTCCGGGTTGTATACATAACATCACAAGTCGCCCCTCTCCTCCCAACGAGGCTACTGACCTTGTGCACAGTTTGCTTCATCATAGCTGCATTGCATCATGTTCTTTGCTACCATTCAAATCATAAGTTTTAAATTTTTTTACTGCTTAACGCATCAAGATACAGGATAAATAACCAATAAGCATTTGTTTTGACAGTTATTCCTAGGTGTCTGTACATTCCATCGTCTTGCGTTTCGAGCCATTAACGCTTTATATTACTGATTTCATTGCGATATTATAGTGTAAAAGTGCAAGCTACAGACCTGAATTTGCAACATTGTGATCCTCTTCCCAAGATCTATTACTTGTGTTACTTTGGTGCATCAGTTACCTTCCATCCTGTATAATGCCAATAAATAATATTCACTGTTCCACTTACAAAAGAAGGCAGCAGTGGCTGATTTTCTTATGCTCTATTTGATAGTTGAGACCAGCAAATTTGAAATGAATGAATCAGGGAATTCAAAAGAAAGATAAATCACACATTCAGGGTGCTTCTATAATATGTCTATGAGTTCTGGGCAGTTGAAAATATTTTCCTCAAATGGGGACGTGGTGAATGAAAGGGATAAGTTACACAGACTGTACAATCAGGGTTGCCACCTTCCACCAAATGAAGTGAGTGACATGTCAGTGAAAATACAGGACATTGTGTGGAAATAATGGACAATGCTGATTTAAGAAAAAGATTATATTACCTTAACTCTTCGACATGTATTTGTTATTTGACTTTCCTGCCTTTTAAACAACAGCTTCAGATTTTATCTTGGTATGGAAATTTGACCAAACCAAACTGATTACTAATACTACAGTTTCACTCAATTGAATCCCACCCTGTTATTTTATGTCAGTCAGTAAATGATCCTTATACACTATACACATTTCATCATTTATTGTATGGATGACGTACAATGAAATACTTAAATATTTATGTTTGTACAAATGTAAACCAACAATTTAATCTAAAAGAAAGCACTAAGATTTAACAACCAGTCCTTCTAACCATGCAAATGTCATTTGCCTGGAACTGTAGAATTTATTGATATTTTTCTGATAGCCCTCAGTTTGCAGTCTGTAACAATGTTCTGTATAGTCTGGATTTCGGTGTCGCAGTCACTCTGGGTGAGGAAACTTTACCTCACTTGAACAAGTTGTAAGTGCAAATTCTATGTCTGCTGTGAACCCTATTTAGTGTCTTCCATACATGGTGTGGTAGTTTCATGTCTGTAGTCACATGTTTTTGATAATGAATTGCTTTCCCTCTAGTGATAGATTCTACTTATAGCATAGGGAGGCACTGAGATCTTAAAAACGTTTCTTCTTAGCACAGGCATATCATAGTTCATAGTGAATATGCAGGTGTTGTTTGAGTCTATTTTTGTGCTACTTCTCAGAATAGAAGGCCTATTTTGTTTTCACAGCTTTGGTGGTGTAATATATATTAAGCTTGGAAGCCAGTAGAGAGGTGTAAATCTGTACAATACATAAAATAAACATATAATTGCACCCTTGTTTGACCCCAGTACAATTATTTTGAGCCCAGAGCCCTTTTCTACCATTTAAAACAATCATCTTAATGTCAACAATAAATTACAATAATTGCCTGCAAGAAGTGGTGGTTCATGAAAAAATCATCCTATGTGTTACTTAAAAGGCTAAATATGCCATTTTAAATGTGCATATTGCCATGATAAACAACTCACACTTCAAACTTTTCAACAAGCAGATGAATACTTTGACCATTGTCTACAACACAAATAATTCACTTGAGAAGTATTGTTTTTACTCACCTAAAGGCAAAACACGAAGTCCATGTGCGATCTTTTTTGCTACAAAACTTGTCGATCACCTTTTGGTTGAAGTTCTTTATTTCCGAGATAGGATTTTTCTCAATTGATAGCATCGCTAATGCATTCAACTATTCCTGGCATGTAGTATTTCGAAGGAATGTTTTAATCCTTTTAAGACACGAGAAGCATCTTTCCAGATCTGAAGTGGTCATTGGAATTGTAATCAAAATCCTGAGCAATACTGTTATTTGAGCGAAGGTACCTTGCAATTTGTTCTTCAGGATCAGTTGAAGCAGATCACGTTGAGTCAGTTTCTCTGAAATCAGTTCTTTCATACAGAATGCTAAGCTGAGTCATTCTTGTCTAGGAATTTGTGTATGTCACACAGTGTTAACTTCTTTTACAGGGAACTGTTTTGAATATTTGCTAAAATTCATTGAATCTAATAAATTTGCAACGTCTAAATAAGAAACATACTCAAATCTATGACCCTAACTCTTCAGTGATTCAATCACAAACATCCTTAGCATCAGCCGTCCTGTAGGAATCCGTTCTGTCTCTTTTGCTTTGTGGCATTTCTGAAGAAACTTCATTTGCTATTTTATCGATAGAATCCCTGACTGAAGCAACAGTCTTCGTTAAAATGCCAACAGCATTTCCTATTTTGATTGCATCTGTCGATCTTGCTTGTAGCTGGGAGTACAAAATATCCACATGAGGCATTATTCTGTGAAACAAGGACAGGCAAAATAAGAACTCTTCATCCTCCAAACTGTGTCTGAGTCCATGTGCTTCTTGAACTGTCCTTACAGATTTTGACTTTTCCAGGTCCAGAAAGCATTGCAACCTTTGTTTTCATACACGACATTGATGGTTCTAGACTTGAAGTTCCATCTTGTTGACGAACAACCTGGAATTCATTGTTGAGGAGATCTGGAAAAGAATACAGGAAATGCAGATAGGCTGCAAAAAATACACGCGCAGCTTGATTTTGAGAGGTCGCATGTTCCAATACGGGGTTTGAGCTGATGGGCATAGCAATGAATGTAATTGGCTAGGGGATAGTGAGCTTTGATTTTCCTTTGAATTCCACCTCTTTCACTGCTCATCACGGATGCTCCATCGTAAGTTTGGGTGATCATTTTCTCTGGATTTACTGAAAAATACTATTGACCTGCTGCAGTATGCAGTCAGATATTGCATCTGCAGTTTGTTAATCTGGATTAAAGAATCCCCAAAAATCTTTCAAGTGCTTGGCCATATAGTACGTATCTGAACCTAATTGTCAACTGTAGTCCTTCAGAAACTTCAATAGTTTCATCTGCCATGATAGCGTGGCATTTAGTGTTATGTATTTCCTCCAGTATCTTTTCATGGCAGACTTCCAGCATACAGTCAAGCAACTCATTCTGGATGGTTTTTGTTGTGCCCTTAAATACCTTATTGGATTCCATGTGTTCCTTAATGGCACTGTCTAAACTGCTCATGAAATCAACTAATCCCAAGAACACTCCTGGATTTTCAGATACTGCAGACTTATCATGACAATGTAAAACTAGTTCGAATGCCCTACAAAATTTTATACAATTTAAAAAAAATATTACATCACACAGACACAGACAGGTCATATGGCGATGATAGGATAGGAAAAGGCTAGGAGTAGGAAGGAATCGGCCATGGCCTTAATTAAGGTACAGCCTGGTGTGAAAATGGGAAACCACAGAAAACCATCTTGAGCGCTGCTCTCAGTGGGGTTCGAACCCACTATCTCCCAGTTGCAAGCTCACAGCTGCGCACCAACTCGCCCGGTTTTATACAATCAATGATTTTTAGTCAAAATATACTTGTGTTGTTGGGTATTCAGCCCGAAGGCTGGTTGGATCCTCAACAGGTTCACCATTAGCTGTAGATGGCCTAGGTGTCACTGAAGAGGCGTACTAGGGAAATGAGGAGTGAGGTAGTTTCCCGTTGCTTTCCTCACTGAGTCAGAGGTTGCTATTGCACATCAGTCTGCCAGGCCCACTGAAATGCCTGCATCAACCGACCCTATGAGCAACATTTTCACACCATTCAGAGCAGGGACTGGCTGCATAAGGAATGGTATTACTACCGTCACTCATACCTCAGCTACTTTCATATTGTCAAAGCCAAGGAAGAGACTGAGACAGGTCAATGAAAGTAACAATTTTATTCTAGCCCATACCAGAAGACATAGCACACTGTAAACACTACATCTTGCCAGCAAAGGCATAAAATATACTTATTCTTCTCTATTTCTGCATTATCTCTCTGCAAAGTGTTGTTGTATGCCCTACTAAGTTGTGTTGCAATATTCACATTTCCTAGAGCACTCAGGTCCACTACATTATTGATGTGTTTTCTGTTCGACGAATGCTTCTTCATATACTTGTTCAAATGCCCCAGATCCTTCACACCTTTTGTACTCCAGATATCATTATTTCCAAGTAAGACACAAGGAACACAAAACAAAGCACTTCTTAGATCACAGCCACATATCAAACTGTTATTGTCATAAACTTCACAATTTAAGACTGGAGTGGGACAACATATAATTTTTATGTTCACTTTTTCTTCTAATGTTCTCCTAGAAAATGGTTCTTTCATCAAACTGTCCACACTATTCGTGCCGTATACTCACTTCCCAACTTACATCAGTGCAAATAGAATAATGGGAATATAAATCCTCACTAAGAACACTAGTTTAATTTCACTTGATAAACACTGCAGTGGATATATAACTGGATAAATCTCTGTATGAACTTTAGCATTAACACAATGATAAAAAAAGCATGCACTAGCAATATAACCGCAAGATCAAAAACCTCACAAACCAACTGAATCATTGAGACCTCCCCTATTACCAGCATAAATTACATTCAAATCCGGGATGACATTTAGGGCCAGTCCAACATTCTTTGAGTCACCTATGAATTCCTTATTTTTGACACAAAAGGAAGATGGATATTTTAATAAGCATTGGTTTGATTACATTAATAACAACATTATGTTTGCAATAAATTGCCCCCACTTATGTTTTATCTTTGAGCCCAGACAATGCTTCTCTCTAGTGGCAGAATCGCTTACCACGTTCAACATCAGGGTAGCAGGAGGCATCAGGCAGTTCTACCCTCTTGTGGGATAACTATAGACGGGATCAGTGAAAGTTGACCATGGTTTATGGTATATTCCACCGGCTAGGGGTGTGTTGCAAGCTTGGCTGCGCCTGCCTATTGTTCCCTTCAGGCTGCAGGCCAGAATTCATTTCACATGAGCACGAGCCAAGTTTGCTGGGAGAACAGAGCTAGGTGTTCAACAGATCTCGTCCTTATTTTCACAAAACACAAATTCAAACCATACTCAAAACAAAGAAAAGGCACCAGGATAATTGTACTGAATATAAATAATTCCTTACAGTTCCAAGCTACGTGCTGGAGCCCGGTAGCACCTGCTGACTTTCCGCCACTGCCTGCAAGCCCACTGCTGTAGACTAACGGTTAGTCCTATTAACTGTCATCCTCAGAGGCCCAGGTTTGATTTTTGGTCCTGCCATAAATGTAAGATTGGCAGGAAGGCTGGTATGTAGTTAAAACAGGCACAAGCAGTTCACATTCAAAGTGGATGTGCAACCTTGAGGAGTATGAGGACATGAGTTTATGTTTTTATTGCCTGGTTTGGAGCAAGGATGTCGCTCAGAGAAGCAAAACGGTGATGTATAGGACATACTATACCTATTTTGACGTATGCAGCTGAGACATGGGTAATGGGGCAGAGAGCCATGAATAGACTACAGGCAAGTGAAATGAAATTTATGAGAAGCAGGATAGGAGTGACAAGATGGGACAAGATGAGAAATGAGAAGGTTTGAGATATAGTAAAAGAAGAGCCACTACAAAATAGGATAGAGGTATCTAGACTTAGATGGTATGGACACATGAAGAGAATGACAGAGGAAAGGATACCGAGGAGGATGCATGAAATGGAGATAACAGGTAAACGGCCAAGAGGAAGACTAGGAGACAGGTGGATAAAAGGAGTAGAAGAGTGCGTACAGAGAAGAGGTGAGGACTGGGCAAGAGTGACTAGGGAAGACAAGAGGAGATAGAGAGGCTTATGTTCCAAGCAGACCTGGCCAACAGCTGGAAACTGCAGATGATGATGATGATGATGATGATGATGACTTATCAATGATTTATGGTAACTCTGATCAGAGTTGGGAAGTAGCTGAGTAATCTAATTACTTGCAACAATTTCATTTTTAACAATTTTTACTTGTAATCATTACTTTTTATAGTCTGGCTCCATGGCTAAATGGTTAGCGTGCTGGCCTTTGGTCACAGGGGTCCTGGGTTCAATTCCCAGCAGGGTCGGGAAATTTAACCATCATTGGTTAATTTCCGTGGCACGGGAGCTGGGTATATGGATTGTCTTCATCATAATTTCATCCTCATCACGACGCGCAGGTCACCTACGGGAGTCAAATCAAAAGACCTGCACCTGGTGAGCCGAACCCGTCCTAGGATCTCCCGGCACTAAAAGCCATACACCATTTCATTTCATTACTTTTTATAAAATGTTTTCTTTGTACTGTACTTCTTGAAATAAAGCTGTAATCATTACATTGTAGTAGCAGAAGCAGGGAAAGGAAATTTATGATGATAAGTTTTTCTGTTCTATGTCAGAACCACTAACTTCAGTTTTGCATGAGGTACTTTCTTACCTCTTCAGAACTTTCAAAGACATCATAGTTATCCCATTGTTATTCTTAAAATTGAACACAGATATTTCTTCAAGTGCTCTTATAGGGCATCAGCAAAGCGTTCAATAGTATTAGACACAATCATTTAAAGGCAACAATAGAGAACTCTGTACTACCCATATCCATTAAGAAATTACTAGTCGAACTCCTCACAGAAAACACAAGTTCATAGTGCTCATGGTCATACAGATAAGATAAACATCAAATGCAGGGTGATGTGATGAGATCCAATTTAACCTTTTTATTTAACTGGGGTATATACCACATCCTTGATGAACTTACTGACATCAAAGTATCAGAAATGTATGGTTTTCAATTGACTCCTAACATTGCGCCTTTAATATCCCTATGCTTTGCCAATGATCTGCTGATCATAGCTAAAGACCAAGCAGCAGCTTTAATCCTAGACTCTTCTGTCATCAATCTGCTTCAAGAAATAGGTTTGCATATAAATGCAGACAAATCAAATGCCATTCTTCTTCTTCTTCTTCTTCTTCTTCTTCTTCTTCTTCTTCTTCTTCTTCTTCTTCTTCTTCTTCTTCTTCTTCTTCTTCTTTTATGACCACATGGGATCGCTTTAGTCAGTCCGTCGTTCAGGTCTCTTTGAAGGGATTGTTCGGGCTTTGCGGTCTTCCCAGTACTTCTTCAGACCCTCCGATCTTCGTGCCTTTCCTCAGTTGAAAATATGCGTGTTGTTGGTTTGTTTTGTGTAAGTGTAAAGCGGAGGTTTGTATTCTTGAGTTTTGTATTCAATTTTATCTTATTTGTGGTGTCTTCTGTTGTAAGGCCTATTTCCTTCAAATCCTCTCTTACTTCTCTGATCCATTTACATCCTGTTGTGGTATTTTTTGAGACGAGATTGTCTTGTACTAGTTGTTTCAGCAGTCTCGAATCCTGCATCCTCATGATATGTCCAAAGAATCTCAGTCTCCTCTTACGCATAGTATCTGTAATGGGTTCTAGCTCTTTGTACACGACTTTATTAGGTATTAACCACCACTGTCCATCTTTCTGGTATTTTTTGTTGATACAGGTTCTTCCAATCCTCCTTTCAATTTTCTGAAGTCTGTCAGTCTCTGATTGTTTATTCAGGTAAAAGTGTGTTTCTGCTGCATATGTAGCTTCCGGTTTTATAACTGTGTTGTAGTGTTTTATTTTTGTATTTTGTATTTATGCCATTATTATAAAAAATGTTAAACTTCATTCTGATGATATTGTGACAGTCTCTGGAAAAATTACAAGTATAAATAATAGTGAAGAAATAAAATATTTAGGGGAAACTTTCAGATAGAGTTTATTTAGTCTTCAACGAAAATCAAGTACTTGAAAAATTGAAAGTTAATTTAGATCAGGTTACCAGGACTCACTTACTCCAACCACATCAAAAACTAACTGTAATAAATCATAGACATGATATAGGCTTTTGGGCTTATGCCGTGTCAAGAAAATAAGGTGAAATTCACATTTCACAGAGAAGTATGCTCTGCATCATCAGAATTCAAATTCAAAGTTCGTTCATTGTTTTTGAAGCCTTTCTCGAGGACAGTCAAGATTTTCTTCCGATGACGTAATGAATTTCACCTTATTTTCTTAACATGACGTAAGCCCAAAAGCCTACATCATGTCTATAAGTACGGGCCATGAAAACATCAATGGCAACATGTAATAAATCAGTTTATTGGTCCACCATTGATATACCTCTTCCAGACTGTTTCGGTTGAGAAAATTCCCAAATAAAGTCTGTTAAAAGCCGACAACATGATCAGAAGCGAACGTAAAGAAATTCTACGACTTCTGAGTGACACACAGACAAGAACCGGTATTATTTATTTGAGCCATAAATATAAATGGTTAGCATTAATGTGCGCTACTTTGGAAGCATACCTTCAACAGCTGAACATCAACTTTAGAAGCTGTGAATGCATATAAATGCAAACAAATCAAAAGCCATTATTATAAAAAATGGTAAATTTCATTCTGATGATACTGTGACAGTCTCTGGAAAAATTATGAGTATAACACGTAAAAGCTGTTTGAAATGTTGCAGTAATAAAAACTCGCTGCCTATCTGAACTTTAACTAAAAGCACAGACATCAACAAAATCTGGTAAACAACTGCGAGATATACACAGAAGTTCACAATTATAGGTTTGGGGTTCTCCACTTAATCAATACTTGTATAGTGTTAATTATATAGCTGGCCCCGTGGTGTAGTGGTAGTGTGCCCGTCTCTTACCTGGAGGCCCCGGGTTTGATTCCTGGTCTGGTCAGGGATTTTTACCTGGACCCGAGGGCTGGTTCGAGGTCTACTCAGCCTACATGATTAGAATTGAGGAGCTATCTGACGGTGAGATGGCAGCCCCGATCTAGAAAGCCAAGAATAACGGCCGAGAGGATTTGTCGTGCTGACCACACGACACCTCGTAATCTGCAGGCATTCGGCTGAGCAGCGGTCGCTTGGTAGGCCAAGGCCCTTCAAGGGCAGTAGCACCATGGGGGAGGGGGGTGTTAATTATATATATCTTCAGCTGCTAAATGTCTCATGACATAAATATAACTAAATAACATAATGAAATAACTCAGTACACGTGATTTTGAAGCTTGGTGTGCATATCCACAGAAACAAAGAAGTTTTGAGTTATTTGCCCAAGTTCCTTCCGCTAATTCTAGGGTTACCAGAAGGGATAGTTTAACATGTTCAGGTGGAGTGAGATGTTGAAGATGACCGAGATGGTTGCACCAGTGCGTACTCTGTTGGGACGTTCTACCAGCACAGGCCACTGCAGACGCTGCAGTGAGTATGAAACCTTACCACATGTGCTGGGGAGTTGCATTCAAGTAAAACTGATTAGAATCAAACGCCATATCATCATCAGAAACCTGATTGCTAATGCTCATCTAAAAAATCTAGAAGTTTATGAAGAAGTCCACTGCATCACCGATGGAGGCAGCACTTGCAGGATTGATATTATAGTGTTTGATAGAAGGAGGAGCGAAGCAGAAATTATTGATCCAACGGTACGCTTTGAATCTTCAGCCTCTCAGCTGACTGACGTGGAAAATGAGAAAAATAATATTTATAATCCAATCACCCCTTTCTACCTCAAGTCTTATAACCTTCGAAAAATTACTGTGACTGGACTTTTCTTTGGTGCGAGGAGAACAGTTCCTAAATCTTTTGTGACATGGTGACAAAAATATCAACTGTCGAGAAATCTACAAGATGGGTAGTTGTCTCAATAATCAAATACCCTGTCTCGATTCTTTGGCATCATTTATATGGAGTTAATGTCATTTAACATGGTTAGTTATAACCTATATTATTTTTTAAGATAAATCTGATTTATCATCTTTCATCAACATTTTTACTGTGTATTATTTGGTGTCATTTGGCAAACTAGAATGTCCTGAGTCAGATTAAATAAATAAATAAAGTATTTCTCAGGTAACTGTCATCAAGTCCAGTTACTCTTTTCTTATACTCTTCCCATCACTGACTATGATCGTGTACTAACGTATATGGTTCTTGATAACACTATTCGCGTGTCGCTTTCGACCAAGTAGGTACTCCAAATGAAGTATGGTAAGTTGAAAGGATATGGATAAAATCCACATCTTTATAGAGATGAGCTAGCTCTCCTTTAACCTCAGTAATTGTGGAATTATTCCTCTCAGTCCCGGCTAACTCACTTCTTCATTTTCATAGTCTCCTCAGTAATTGTGGAAGGCCTTCTTCTTGATAAAGTTGGAAAGCCAAAATGACCTCAGTGGATACTGAGAAGAAATGAATGTAGAATAAGTGGGATTGATGAAGAGAGAGACTGTCTAGGTGAAGATAAGGGAAGAGGTGATCCCGGTCTAGAAAACCAAGAACAACAGCTAAGAAGATTCATCGCACCGATCATGTGTCACCTCATAATCTGCAGATCTTTAGGCTGAGAGGTGGTTTCTTAGTAGGCCAAGGCCTATCAAGTGCTGTAGCACTATGGGAGGAGTTTGCCCTTGTCCTCTTGTTGTGATGTTTCATTGTTTCCTCTTCCCACATTGGAATATCATTTTGTTAAACTCTGTATTCCAATATCTCCTTTATTTATTTATTTATTTATTTATTTGTTTTTTTGTTGTCACTTTTTGTTCCCTTTTCTTAACAAGTTCAACTGAATATCTTCAGGCTCAGGTTAGAAATGATTGCTATATGAGACTGCTGTGTAACAGTTTTTACTAGATTTTATTTTTACTAGATTTTATTCTTTCACTAGCATGTACCTGCAGCTTTGCCCACGTTTATTAATTCAACTGTTTTATATAATAAAAAACTATTTTTTCCTTATAGAGCTTCCGGTTGAACTATATTAGTGTCCTTCCAAATGGAGCTAAGATATATACAGTAGTGTGTTTGTCTTTCCAACTCTTGAACAAACCACACACAGTTGACAAGGGGAGAAGCAGCCTTTTTTTGAAGATGGAGTCCTACATCTTTAAGAGATTGTTCTTGTGCCTTGTTGATGTTCATAGTGAAACTGAAACAGACGGGGAACTACAGACATCTAAACTTAAACTGTATATCCGAAGAAATTATTCGAATCCGAGGAATGAATATTACTTCGCTCGCGGCATGCCCAATATTGAGAATGGCTTCAATAATATTAGTCATCAGTTTCAGAGTCGTGTTCATTGTAGAGGGCAGGATTCTCATTCTTAACAAGGATAATCGGTGCCACAATCGCCCGCTCTAAGATGTTCGAGGGTACTCCAGGTGACTCCAAGTCTTTCAAAAGCTCTGCCATGTAGTCGATAGACTTGTAACTTTGTAGAACATCGGGTAATTATTGTAAAAGTTGCTTGTTGATGACGTTGACAGCTTCACTTCTTGGAGCAAGAATTGCTCTTTGACATAGCCATGCATAATTTTTGAAATGCTGTGGCCACGAATGTTAAAAATTTCAGATCTGTGCATGTTTATTATAATCTAATCTTCTTTACTATAGCCTATGAAATAATAAAACATGAGATTGAGTTAGTTGAAAGAAAAGATGGTAACTGGAAAATTCTTGTGAGTGTTGCTTATTGATGATGTTGACAGCTTCATGTCTTGGTGCAAAAATTGTTCTTAGACACAGCCAAGTGTCTTAGGTGAAAACCTATGCCCACCTATTCAGATCTTTGTTTGCCGTAGATTTGGCTGGGCATCACACATGTGCACACATGCACACAGACAGACAGACAGACAGACAGACAGACAGACAGACAGACAGACAGACAGACAGACAGACAGACAGACAGACAGACAGACATCATGGGCCAAAGGAAAATGGCTTCCTATTTCTTGTTTATTCTTATCGTCTATCTTGTGTCCTATATATTTCCTCTAAATGTATACATGTCCAAACCTTGTCCCCTTTCTCTACGTGGTTTGGGTATGAAGTGAGATGAATCTTCGTAGCGAGATTTTACGACCGGATATCTTTTATGACGTCAACCTAATCAGATGAGTTAATGAGATGAAATGAATGACATGATATATGATAGTAAAAATGAAGAGGATGAAACCCTGTGCGGGCACATAGCCCACTCCTCTCGAATAGCTCAAGACTTTACGTCCCCATCCGACGGACGAATCACCATCAACAGCGCCATATGCCCTCATACTATATAAGACCAGAACCCTACGCCATGGATGTAAAATGGCTCCTTGAATTGTGTATGCTCTCACACCATATAAGACCAAAAACGGCTTTCTACGCCATGGACGTAAAATGGCTCCTTGAATTGTGTTCTCTACCTACCTTATGTACGTTACCTAGCGACAGTGACTCTATGCATATAATCTTGGTGACAGCATGTTGGATTGTCATATCCCAATACACGTTTTCCGATGGTTTTTAGTTCATAACTCACCAACGAAAGCGAAAATGAAAATTCCAGCTTTACGGTGCATTTGGACCCCCTTCCATCTACCTATGTTCAAAATTTCAGATCTTTGCATGCTGTAGATTTTGCTGGACATCGTGCACAGACAGACAAACACTTCCTTTTATCATTATAGATTTGCTTACATGGATAACCGCTGTACACTCTCTTATCACACTGGGTGTCATACTTGATGAAAGCAATAAATTTTCAGGTTTATGTATGAAGAAAAGGGTAAAGGTAAACAGAATTATGTTAGTTAAATGATGAATAAGAAGGTAATTGCGAGGATATAGGAGTGTGCAAAACAAGTTTGATTTCCCAAGTAGACTTGGCTCGAAATGTTATTTGCTTTACACCCAGTCTTCTATTAGGAGTTCATATCAAGACCTCTGAGTATCTAGGTGGGTTAGTTAGCATCTGTACCCCAGAGAAGGGGATTATGCAAGGCAAATCTCAGATTGTGTAGAGATATGAACGCAAAGGCCCCGGGTTCAAGTATTTTCGTGCAGTTGAGCAATTTCTGCTAAGACTACCAGTACCGGTATTTGGAAAGACCACTTTAGAATGATCAACATAGACAAAATTAAATTTCAAAATGTAAGGTGGCGAAAGAAATAGATTAACGATAACATGTATGAACATGTCTGTAGGCCTATAGGGTTAGGGGAACTATTTTGGAATAAAATGGTTCATTTAGTAGTGACGGGACCATGGGTCATCAAACCTGAAGAGAATAAATTTTAAAAAAATGTAGCCTAATAATAATAATAATTTAATGTGGCTATTGCTAGCCTGGTGCAGCCTTTGTAGGGTAGACCCTCCGAAGACGGCGGGCGGCATCTGCCGTGGGTGGAAAATTGCATACCAGTACTAATGTCCATTCCTTGAGCCAAGAGAATTAACCGCTTCCCTCAACCGGGCCGGGAGTCAAACCCACGGCCCCGATGAGCGAAGGTCAATACCCTGACCACTTAGCCATGGAGCCGGACAATGAAATGTGAAATAAATAAAGTTCGCAACTATAGGAAGATACTTATGTGCATCCTTGATGGTTGGAGACATTTAAAAGAAAAGTACCACCTATTATTAAATTCAACAGTAGGGCTATAATTCACACATTTCCTCCGCATTCCTTCTCACTTATGAGATTCCAAGACACGCGAGTTCTATAACTACAATGTACAGACAGATATTTAGTTCATACTGATCTATTTGCTCTGCATAGCAGGCAGTAGTTTCAATGGTGAATAGATGGAAACCAGCCGATTCAATTTGACGACCCACTTTAATTACTTTTAACAAATACAGTAGAGCTTTTAATAAGTTTCGTGTGCATCGGTTGGCAGCGGGATCTGTTGCTCAGGGAGTAAGCTGTTGCTATGCAGAAGTTGGGTATACTGTATAAACTAAAACATCGAACATGGTGGTTGTTGGTGTCTGAACTTGAATTGGAACTGGTAAATAAGTAGTTATTTTCTTCTTGGAGAAGCTTGGTTGGCTGTCAACACACTACCAGGACATCTTCACTGATCTGGTAAGTAGTTTATTTTACTATCACATTGTTCATGTTCCTTCATTAGTGACAATATCCGCGTTTGACATCTGTCACTGGTATTCCACGCTGGAATGTGGTGGGCGGAGCATGCTGCAAAACACATGAAGCAGCGGAAGTACACAGTGTTTTTTTAAAACTCGTGGATATAATCATTCGGCTTAATTGAAATGTTTGAGTTAATTATATTTTAAGGAATAAGGATATCTGTTACCATAGCATGATCTAAAACAGCTCATTTTGAATGTATTCTGCTGTATATCTGAGAACATAGATTTTTTTTACCGGAATGGGCTTGTAGGGTAGATTAAATATTTTATGCTTGTTTAAAGGTAGAAACAGGTTTAATAATTGTATCATTTCCTTTTTGAATGACCCTAGATAAAAATAAAGAAATGCTATGGCTTTGTAATTGGAATTCAATTGAATTACTTAATCACAGCTGAATTTTCCTCAACTAGTCGGTCACATTTTTCTTGCACTACCGTAACACATTTTGTTTATGTTATAAGTGTGATCTTAGTTTCTGTATGAAATTGCAGTACTAGCGTACTTGTAGGCCTACATTGCTGTATTGTGTGTTCAAAAGAGAAATTGCATTTATTCACATGAATTAGCATGTTGTGTTGGGTATTCAGCCTGAAGGCTGGTTTGATCCTCTGCAGCTCCGCCAACAGCTGTCATAAATAGCCTAGGTGTCACTGAAGAGGCGTACTAGGGAAATGAGGAGTGAGGTAGTTTTCCGTTGCTTTCCTCACTGAGTCAGCCGTTGCTATTACATATCAGTCTGCCAAGCCCACTGAAATGCATGCAACAACCAACCCTATGAGCGATATTTTCACACCATTCATAACAGGGACTGGCTGCATAAGGAATGGTATTACTAGCATCACTCATACCTCAGTCACTTTCACATTGTCAAAGCCAAGGATGAGACTGAGACAGGTCAATGAAAGTAACAAATTTGATATAGCCCATACCAGAAGACATAGTGCACTATAAACACTACATCTCGCCAGCAAACAACATTTTAAAAATCACTCTAACTAGAAAGTAGTGGAATTTCGTCTCACTTGTCACAGATCGTCCCAGTTCGATCGGCCGCATTCTTGTCAGGGTAATGTTGCATTGGAATGGATAGTTTTTTACAAAGTTTACAACAAAAGTTTTTAAAACTGCCATCATTTGCCTCGATACAAATCGCCGCACATTTAAGCTATTTAGAAAAATTATAACATATTTCCAGCTTCAGAATACTATCCAATTTAGGAAATATTTCTCATATTTCTCATTTTAAATTACAAACAGTTTTCAAGTAGGTGTGTTACTCTATAAATATGATCTTGGTTAAGGTTTGTATGGCATTTTAAATATCCTAGAATGTCTTCGTTGCTGGCCTTTGCCTTGAATATATCTTTGTATTATTATTGCCACTTCAAATATACGGTTAGCAACATGTTAGAAGGGATGTAGGCCTTTTGGATTAAACCTAAGTCACAGTTCATTCAAAGTGCTCGCAGAGTGATGGATGACAGGCTTTGGCCTGACATGAAGGCTATGTATTAATATGTAGGCCAATATAGGCTATGTATTCTACTTATATGCAATAGTTTAAAATTACTGACATGACATGAGACTATGAAATTAATATGGAACAACAAAATTTCTATATAAAGGATGCAATGACAACAGTCAATTGGTGTCAGAGTTGCTTCGACCTCAGACATACAGTGACCCGTGCAGCTGTCCATGGCTTCCATCACAAGGCATGTATGGTACCTAGATTTCACGATCCGAACCATAACTGTGTATGTCGATCGTGTGAGAAGTTATGTGGTCGTTACCACGCACTGGAGTGCCCGAAGAGACAGTGTTCTCTGACAAAGCTTTGTAGTGATTAAGTTTATACCCCTGCACATTGTGCGCTTTTCTGTGTAAATAAATATTCTTTTATACCGTTGCAAAATACATTTTACGTTTCTGTAACTGCACATCTGTTTTCAAAGATTGAATTGCTCCACCTCCGAAGTCAGATCCTATGGTAGTCTATGATAAAACATGATTTGAACTCAACTTGTTCTTGCTCCCTCTAATCGTATTGGGTGACTCTTTGTGAGAGATAGAACCCAATTCGACTCCTGCGGACCTGGTTTAAACAAGACTAAACAGTCTACCTCGACAGCGCGCCGGTCTCTCACGGCTGGGTTTCGTAGTTCAAATCCCTGTCACTCCATGTGAGATTTGTGCTGGACAAAGCAGAGGCGGGACAGGTTTTTCTCCGGGTAGTCTGGTTTTCCCTGTCACATTTCATTCCAGCAACACTCTGCAATATTATTTCATTTCATCTGTCATTCATTAATCATTGCCCCAGAGGAGTGCGACAGGCTTCGGCAGCCGTCACAATTCCTATCCTCGCCGCTAGATGGGGGCTTCATTCATTCCATTCCTGACCCGGTCGAATAACTGGAAACAGGATGTAGATTTTCATTTTCAAACAGCTTACCTACTATCGAATACAGTGGAGACAATACGCGATACTTCTGGATTTAGCCTTGTTAAAATGGGAGACAATTCGCAAGTGGCACTCCTAGTGGCGTGACCTGAAAATTCGCACTAAATTCAAATATCAGTGGAAATGTATACACGGAAATGGATAAATAAATTACGCCTAGAAAGAAAGTGTTTCTAAAATATTAACTTCAAAGTTGCTAAAGCAATTCTATATTCATGAATGAAGAGTTCTTTAACATGTTATTATTTAAAGAGTGAAATTGGGCATATAATCAAGATGTGAAATGGACTGCTGTGAAAGGGCTTGATCTTTCATTTATGCATTACTTTTTTAGCTTTAGCATACCTGCCTGAACTTTCACGGCTAGATTTGTCTTTTTTTCTAATTTAAAAGCATTGTACATCACATTAGGACACTTGTTAATAAAAATATCGGCACATTCCTTACACATGATTCAAGGAATTTACATTTAAGAGCTGGACAATTTTCCTTTTAACTTGAAGCCTACTAACAGAAAGAAAATATATAAATTTAGCCGCAAAAACATTCAAAATTTCCCTATAAGCAATACTTGCCATTACAATACTGTAACGCAAATTTGCATCATCATCACATTTCTTAAAACACCCATATTTTCTTCGGTGCTTGACGAAGCATTACGGCATTCCAAATGGGGTAACTTGGAACACAGCCAGCCACACACATATGCATATGCATTTTCCTGAATTAAATCAAAACCCACAGATCACACCTACAACAACACATCGGTATTGACTGCTGCACTAATACAATAAGCTTATTCTATTTTAAGCCAGTTAAAATATGGGTCGTGCAGGTCAGAAGTTTAGGAAGTAGGCCTTCTATAAAAATATCTTTGTAACTGGAAGAATATATATGCAAACACAGTTTTTACTTACATTTTCTTGTCACGAGGGAAACGGAAGAAAGACCGCGAATCCTTCCGCACTTCATAGTTATTGCAGCCAAACGCAGCACATATCTTTCCACTCATAGTGACAGGAGATATAAAGGAATGACACACGCCACTATTTACTTATGTCAACTTAATGCAAACGCATAAATAACCCCAAAAACTTCACAAACAAATACACGTGCTCTTATGACAGAATCAGTAACTCTCAGGTCAGTCCGCTAGATAGAGCTCTAATCGCTGTCCCTCAATCTCACAGTGTCGCGTATTGTCTATACTGTATTTACTACTATTTCAACCGGAAAGCACATTGTGTGTTTATTAACTAATGCAAGAGGAGGGGAGTTCATCGGATTTCACGCAGACTGTCTCATGGAAGTATATATGACAAATAGCTGTAGTTTGCTCTTTTTGTGAGGTGCAGAGTGCCTTTAAAATGCGATATAGCGGCGCGAAACGTATTTGAAACAACCGAGGCACAACGATACGCTCCTGTAAAAGGAAATTGAAAATGTCATAACTACTACGTTTGTTGAAGAACCAATTAAAATAATGAAGTCCATAGTTAGCAACGTAGTTAGCTGGGTGTCTGTCCAGGCCGAGTTTGTCTATGTACGAATCTCTAGCCCTTAGTTCCGTTCCCTGATACGGGGTCGGGGATGAGGTGAGATGGAAGTATACACATGTTTTTATGGCCGGATGCCTCCCTGACGCCAACCTCAGTTGAGGAGCTACCGAAGATGAAATAAATGCTGGTAGAAGGAATCACCTGGGCGTATGAATAGGAACTCTCCCAGTATTTGCTTGGAAGTGAAAATGAGAAATCACAGAAAACCATTCTCAGGACAACCGACGGTAGGGTTGTCTCTCGAATTCAGAGCTTGGCTCCATAGCCATAGCGCTTTAACACGCGCGACCACTCCGCTCGTTTCGTGGTTTAAGGGGACCTTGTAGGTAACGAACGTCCCATTTAATTCAATGCTAAAAGTGAACATATTTAGGTACATCCTGTAGACAACATATCCATTACATTACCTTTAAAAAATTAATGGATGTAGGGTAGCTCATGTTAAACATTGTCATGCATATTTAGTACATTTGCACTAATGAGGTCTGAGAAATAAAATAAATAATTAGCTGATGCATTTCTTTTCAAAAATTCAAAATTTTCAATGCTCTTCACACAAGTATTTAAACTTCTACAAAACATATTGACCTAAATTTGCATCACTTTCATTATTAGGGTATGGAAAGTAAGTTCAGTAAGTTTCATTGTTATAGCTCTCTTACTTTTTAAGAAACATGTGCCTAAAACTGAAAAAAAAAAAAAAAAAAACCACTTTTCATGTAATTTCAATTTAAATTTTTACCAATGAAAATACTGTATTGTCTTCATAATTAGAACAATCATGCCCCATAATCTGGATCATCTGCATCATTGGCTTCTTCACTCTTCCTTTCAGTGTTCCTCTGGTACTTTCTGGCATCTTACCAAGTAACGTTAGTTCTTTTTTGCAGCCTTGATCACTTGCTAGTGGTCTATATCATTGAGGGTAGATTGTGTGTTGACACCTGGTTCAATACCTAACAGCTTTAACACTTTCTTCTTGCCAGATACTCCTTCATTGAATCACAAAACTGCATCATACACATCAAAATTCATTGTTTCCAATCCCACATACGCAGTTTTTGGTAACCTTGTCCATATTACAGAATTGAAATATTCATTTGGATTCTGTGTGGCATCATGCAAGCATTATTTTAGGAGATCCGGCTTGCTTATTTCCATGTAAATAGGCTTTATTGCCTCAGTTCCTTGACCAGGTAAGGGATGTTTGTGGTCATAGGTGCTTCCATCTTTTTAAATTTATCGGAACCTGCACCATGTATATGTTAGTTCAACTTTTTCTTGGAAGCACAAGGTTTGTCTTGGAGGTTAGGTTCACTTTTGCACTGACTGTTTCTTATTTCAATAATAGTTCCTTTAAACTCACTACACTGTCTTATGTTAGAGGTGTACTGATTACCACTAAATTTAGCTTTGGGGGAGAACTTCTTTATCCTAGGCATTGTAAGATCTATATTTATAACACAATTCAACACATGCACACAAATTATGAACAAGATGAGAACTGACATGTATTCCCACCCAGACTCTGTGTCCAGCTAATAAACAAGGCAACTGCATATACAGTACTGCTAATACACGTGTTTAAATATTACCTTTGTTAGAAATATTCTGTGACACTCCTTTACAGAGATCTATGTCTTTTAGTTTCGGCATGTATAAAAGGGCACTATGGCACAAACTAATTTATATTTCAAAAACTAACAGTCCGATCTTCATGAAACAAACTAAGATTTATTCAGAAAAGTATGCATAATTAAACTAAACAATAAAATAAATATCCCAAATTTGACCCCTTTAGGCTACAAGGTCCCCTTGAGTTTGTATGGCATTTTCCATCTCTCAGAATGTCATCGTTATTGGCATTCACCTTGCATATGCCTTTTTCCGGTGCCACGGATCTCCGAAAACCGTAAAAGTTGGTAGACCTAAAACCAATAACTCTCATCTCCATGGATAAATGGTTAGCGTGCTGGCCTTTGGTCTGGGGATCTCGGGTTTGATTCCCGACCAGGTCAGGACTTTTAACTTTCATTGGTTAATTCCAATGGTTCGGGGGCTGGGTGTGTGTGTCGTCTTAAGTATTATGATTCGTCATAAATAAGGCCCCGTTCTCTCTTACATGGCGTCAGCTCGAAAAATCTGTACCAGGCCTCTTCGGAGGCTGGTTAAGCTACCGGCATGAAGGTGGCGTATTTCAGCACCTTCATATGTCACTGGACTGAGCCGGGATCGAACCTGCCAACTTGAGCTCAGAACCGTCGGAACCACTCAGCCCGGCAAACTATTGTTTAATCTCATGGTAGGTTATGGGTTTTGCCTAGGACAGGCGGTAAAAGGCGCACTGGCTCACTTGGAAGGATGTGGGGTCAATTTCTCGTCGAAAGGTAGAATTATGAAACGAGAAGCGCATGTCCATGAAGTTAACTCGTTAGACTACAGCAGAAAAAACGTTTCAAGTTAATTTCTATGGGAAGTTGGCATAATCTCTCGAGACAAGATTCAGTTCTTTAAGGGAAACACAAAACAAAGTCAATCCGAAGTTTCAAGTCCAAGATGGAATACAGTATTACAAAAGAACACAAAGGAACAAAGATTTGAAAGAATTATTGAAATTTTAAATTAGGGACCTAGCTTTCTGAACCCAGTGGAGGTAGTTTGATCGCAGATCAGTCTGGTGGTATATGAAGATGCTCAAGTACGCCAGGCTCATGTCAGTGTAATAATAATAATAATAATAATAATAATAATAATAATGTGATTCGTGCTCCCCCTCCCCCCTGGTATTACAGCCTCTGTGGGCTTTGACCACTGCTGATCCCGATAGTCTGCATGTTACGTGGTGACGCGTGGTCAGTGCGACGAATCCTCTCGGACCTCGAATTAGTCCTCAGATCCAGGGAAAATCCCTGACCTAGCCCGGAATTTAACTCGGGGCCTCCAGATAAAATTTAGGTTCTTATCCCTAGACTGCGGGGTGGGCTTATTGGATTTACATACCACTAACTAATTTTGTGATTATCGGGAACGTTGAGATGCCGGAATTTACTTCCACAGGAGTCATTTTACGTGCCTATAAATCTACCGATACGAGGCTGATGTGGCACCTTCAAATACCGCCATGAGCCCATGTCGAACCCACGAAACTTGATATCAGAAGGCCAGCGCTTTGCCATCTAAGAGCTATTCACTGCGGCCATGCCAGTATGGCACGTAAAGGTGCGTCCACACTTGTGTGTATTATGATATACAGGGTTATTCACCTAACATGTTACACGGAAATAACTTCTAAACCATATTTTCATATTCGTAAATGGTACGCAGGGTCTTGTAAAATAACGTGCTACTTAGCATCATAGGGTGATTGACAACCGAGATATTGATACTAATTCCATATTTTTAAATGGAACGGCACAAATTCATACAGCTGATTTAGAAGTTCATCTGCGTACAAGTCCAAATATGTAAGTATTTTCAAAATCGGGCAATTACTTTTTGAGATATAAGTAAGAACAGCATGCGCTGTTTTGCATGCCGCATCAGACGGCGTGAAGTCGGGCAAGGCCATATTGAGGCGCAAGCAGTTTCCTGGGAGTGAGTTCAGCCACAGAATGGATAGCAGGCATGTAAGCATCTCGTACACATGTGATGGGTTTGCAAAGTGTGTATGACAGGACAGGGAGGGTTGATGTGTTTAAAATGAATAAAATAAGTACTTTGCCTTGAAAGGAACATAACGAAAGCTATAATTCTCACTGGTTTTAGTGTTCAGTTCATACTACTCTGTGAGTTGAGAAATAAACAGAACACAAAACACCGGAAGAGCTCCTTCTAGAAAAGCAAATGTTCAGAGTTGATCATGGTGAGATGGCAGCAACACTATTATTTGTTTTATTTTACACGCATTAATCTCCGCAGAGCTCCAGCGTGATTGTAGTAGCGTGCATTCGGGAGAGCGTAGGTTCGAGTCCTGTCTCGCCCAACCTGAAAGTGATGGTTTCCCTTGTTCAGCACCAGGCAAATACCGGATAGGTACCTTTGTAATAGGCCACGGCCGACTTCATTTCCAAATCCGTCCCATTCCCATCCGTGGGAAAAAACGCTACACTGAGCGCAACCTGTTACATGTCAAAAAGAAAAAGAAAAAAAAAATACAACTTCAATTTCCCTTCCCCGTTGTGTGTTTGCCAGTCATACAATAACGTTGCACACCCAGGGTATGTTACGGTACATCATATTACAGTATGTTTACAGTACATGCCCGGTATCCTCCGTTCTTTGGCTGGAATCAAGGCCAGGAAGCAGCTTGCGCCTCAATATGTCCTTACCCGACTTCACGCCGTCTAATGTGACATGCAAAACCGCGCATGCTGTTCTTATTTATATCTCAAAAAGTAATTGTCCGATTTTGAAAATACTTACATATTTGAACTTGTAACGCAGTTGAACTTTTAGGCCTGCTGTATGAATTTGTACCATTCCATTTAAAAATATGGAGTTAGTATCAGTATCTCGGTTATTAATCACCCTATGAGGCTAAGTAGCACGTTATTTTACAAGACCCTGGATACCATTTTCGAATATGAAAACAGAATGCCGATATCTTTAATGGTTTAGAAGTTATTTCTGTGTAACATGTTAGGTGAATAACCCTGTATATCTTGATCGATCTGGGAAGATACAGTGGCTCAAGAAAGTATTGGTCTGCCCATAGCCGTGATATGAACGGAACAGTATAGTACAAATAATGGAACATATAATGGAATCACACGTAGGACAGTCAAGTACATCAGTAGGTTGAATATGGAGCCAAGGAGATTCACGCTGTTTGCAAACGGACCAGTAATACAATGGCGCGCGTCATTACACGCCAGAAAAGTATTGGTCTAGTAAACAATATCAACGTGACATCGTGCTGTCTGCCGCAATTCGGGCTCATTGTGTCTGTGCTGAGACGTTGGAAAGTAATATTCAGCATTGTTTCCGCGTTCAGCTAGCAGTGGGAAGGAAAATGAATGAAAGAACGGTGGAAGAAACGAGGATTGCAGTGCGACTATTTCAAAAAGGTAAATCTTTCAAGGACATAAGTGAAATTATTGGAAGAGCTGTTACAACTGTTACAGATATTGTGTACAAGTACAAAAGAACAAAGACAATAGAAAATATACCAAGAAGTGCCCACCCCTCGAAGTTATCAGTACAAGACAAACGGCAAATTATACATGAAGTGGCCCAAAATACTCAACTAAGTGCGCTGAAGATAGCAGCTGGGTTGCAAGAAGATGTAGAAGTGCAAGCGTCACCTGAAACCATCCGAAATGTACTACGCGAAAAAGGATATGCGGGCAGAGCAGTCCGTAGAAAGCCGTACAGCAGTAAGACTAACAGGAAGAAGAGATTTGCGTACGCCAAAGAGCACAGAAATGATAGCTATGAGGATTGGAAGACAGTCGTTTATACCGATGAGAGTAAATTTACCCTCTTCAAGTCAGACAGACGAGTGACTGTGTGGAGGAAAAGCGATTTCTGAACTTGAAGAAACGAATCTGACAGCAACGGTGAAACATGGAGGTGGTTCCCGGAGGGTGTGGGGTTGCATGAGTGCGAATGGTGAAGGTGAATTAGCCTTCATTGAAGGGACTATGGATCACAAAAGCATACATGAACATCCTCAAGACACATCTTCCATCAAGTGTACAAAAAAATGGGACTCTTAGCAAAGTATACGTTTACGCAAGATAACGACCTCAAACACACAGCTCTGAATACGAAGCTATGGCTGTTATATAATACACCTCGTTGGATGGAATCTCCACCACAATCTCCCGACGTTAACCCCATCGAGAATTTGTGGCACTATTTGGAGCAAAACGTGAAAAAGCGTGCAATATCAAACAAAGCTGACCTGAAAGAAGGCTTACTCACCCAATGGAATAACATACCAAGGGAAACTACGGAAACCTTGGTACGATCGATGCCAAATAGGTTAGATGAAATTATGAAGAGGAAAGGTAGACCTGCCAAGTACTGGAACGTTCACGAAGGATCAAGAAACTGCGTTATGTTAATTCAGACCAATACTTTTTTGGTGGCAAGTGAAAATGATTGTTTTAAGTTATGTTTTTTTAGTTATATGGACATGGAAAAATTATGTTTTTTACAATACACATGTTACACAAGATGATAAATAATCAAGGATCCTAGTATATGTCAATTTTTATCATAATTTCATTCGATTCCTCGTCCTCACATGTAGCATATCTCGACAGATCAATACTTTTTTGAGCCACTTATAATGTTGCATCAGTCGCGCGTATCAAAAATTAGACTCTGATTGGATTAAGAATGTTCCTACCCAAGGCGGTCTTTTACCATCACATCAGAAGGAAGATCGCGCGATACAGATACAAACAGTGTGGTCGGGGGTGTTTCTCCGATCATCATCGTGGCGTGGTGCTCCTGCGTAGTCTCTCCCAACCTTATGTTTAGTTTTCAATTAATCTTTGTGGGTGACCTTTCCGTAATTTCGTGTCATTCTTTGTACTGCCGTCAATTGAGGTTAATAGACATTCGAATTCCGTAGGTGACATGAAGTTGTTACGCTGAGCACTAACCGACTTGAACATTCATGAATGTCTCTGTTGGGAGAAAGCCGCTCTATCCATCATCGCTATGACATTCTCGTTTTCTTTTTAAAACATAACGAATGAATCAGAATACAAGTGGTGTAGCATTAGGGGATACTTTGAGACTCAGTCTACCAAAATAAATAAGTAAACCAGCATAGTGTCCACCTCCTTATAATGTACCCATAATTGTTTTACCTACTACTACTGCTGCTGCTACGATTACACCGATGAGCAATTGAATTATAGATAACCGCTACTCTGGCAAAATGGCGTTGATGTCGGCCCGTCGAATGTAATACTTAGGCGTGATACATGACTGTGATGTCAAATCTCGTACTCGCCGTGTGAGTAAATAGCTGAGCACAGGACGGGTAAGACATGAGATCTCAGACCAACTTGGCAGTTTCGATCCTGGCTCAGTCCGGTGGTATTTGAAGGTGTTCAAATACTTCAGTCTCGTGTTGGTAGATTTACTGGAACGTAAAAGAACTCAGTAGGTAAGACATTCAACAGAACTGAATGTCAGATTGGTGATACAAAGCTGGAACAGATAGATAATGCCAAGTAGTTAGGATGTGTGTTCTCCCACGATGGTATTATAGTAAGTGAGAGTGATTCAAGGTGCAGTAAAACTAATGCAGTGAGCTCACAGTTGCGATCAACAGTATTCTGTAAGAAGGAAGTCAGCTCCCGGACAAAACTATCTTTACATCAGTCTGTTTTCAGACCAACTTTGCTTTACGGGAGCGAAAGCTGGGTGGACTCAGGATATCTTATTCATAAGTTAGGAGTAACGGACATGAAAGTAGCGAGAATGATTGCTGGTACAAACAGGTGGGAACAATGGCAGGAGGGTACTCGGAATGAGGAAATAAAGGCCAAGTTAGGAATGCACTCGGATGAAACTGTACGCATAAACCGGCTTCTGTGGTGGGGTCATGTGAGGCGAATGGAGGAGGATAGGTTACCCAGGAGAGTAATGGACTCTGTTATGGAGGGTAAGAGAAGTAGAGGGAGACCAAGGAGACGGTGGTTAAACTCAGTTTCTAACGATTTAAAGATAAGAGGCATGGAACTAAATGAGGCCACAGAACTAGTTGCAAATAGAGGATTGTGGCGACATTTAGTAAATTCATAGAGGCTTGCAGACTGAACGCTGAAACGCATAACGGTCTATAATAATGATGATTCATGTATGTAAAAGAACTCGTGAGGGGCAAAATTCCGGCACCTCGGCGTCTCCGAGTACCGTCAAAAGTAGTTAGTGGGGCGTAAAACAATAACATTGTTTATTAGATCTCAGCGCATTTGATCGCGGCCAGACTGTCGGTGCCATACGTATGGGCTAGTCCATAACTGAAGTTCAAGCAATGAGCTTTCCATGGGCCGCAGTGTCCTAAGTGTACCATCGATATGTAGATTCAGGAAAAACCTCCATCGTCAGGGTCAACTGCCGTGAAGTACAACGTATTGATGACACGGGTCACCGTCGACTGACTTGGATGGTAAGGCTGGATAAGACGAATCACAGTGCAACAGATTACTCGCAAATTCAACGGTGGATAATGTGAGCAGCCATATCATCCTGGACCACCTCCTCGCAGTGAGCTACAGAAGCCACCTCCCACTTGAATCCCACTGCTCATCGTTCGTCACAAGGCACAAAAAATGGCGTAATAATAATGTTATTGTTTTTTACCTCCCCCATGGTTCATGTTTGTGGGTTACTGTAGTCACGTCCTAGTTCGTGAACCATGGGCAACGGCTGAGTGGCCTAGTAAGTGGTCCTGAGAGTCGGGATACCAGTTGCTATGGAATGGGAGTGGGCATCTCGGACATATTCTGAGTCCTGGCCCTCCTTGTGCTCAGGCGGCTAGGACTATACAATTCGCCGGTGGTCCATAACCCGTTAGAGGAGAGATCCTCACTTGGACTATGTGCAAGTAGGGCAGCATCCTGCTTCATGAATTTACCGAGCTCAGAACATTTTAAGCAAGCCTCGGACATATGGGAGTAATGGAGTCCCACTCCCATTTGCCAGGCGAGGGACTCCTTGGAAACAACTTGGCGAACGAAATGGAATTCGATGGGGAGCTGTCAATATTAATGGGGCTTATGGAAGAAAGAAAGTAGAACTGGCTGAGTCTGCAAAGAGGATGCATCTGGATGTACTAGGAGTAAGTGATATTCGGGTAAGGGGAGATAACGAGGAAGAGATAGGAGACTATAAAGTGTACTTGACGGTGTTAGAAAGGGAAGGGCAGAATCTGGGATAGGGCTCTTTATCAGGAATACCATTGCATGGAACGTAGTTTCTGTTAGGCACGTAATTGAGCGAATGATGTGGGCAGATTTGTCAGTTGGAGGAATTAGGACTAGAATTGTGTCCGTGTATTCACCATGTGAGGGTGCGAATGAGGATGAAGTTGACAAGTTTTATGAAGCATTGAGTGACATCGTGGTCAGGGTCAACAGCAAGGATAGAATAGTGCTAATGGGCGATTTCTATGCGAGAGTTGGGAATAGAACTGAAGGATACGAAAGGGTGATTGGTAAATGTGGGGAAGATATGGAAGGTAATGGGAATGGGAAGCGTTTGCTGGACTTCTGTGCTAGTATGGGTTTAGCTGTTACGAATACATTCTTCAAGCATAAGGCTATTCACCGCTACACATGGGAGGCTAGAGGTACCAGATCCATAATAGACTATATCTTGGCAGACTTCGAATTCAGGAAATCTGTTAGGAATGTACGAGTTTTCCGGGGATTTTTCGATGATACAGACCACTATCTGATCTGTAGTGAACTAAGTATCTCTAGGCCAAGGGTAGAGAAAGTGAAATCTGTCTGCAAACGAATAAGGGTAGCAAATCTCCAGGACGAGCAAATTAGACGGAAGTACATGGATATGATTAGTGAGAAGTTTCGAACAGTAGACAGTAAGCAGGTTCAGGACATAGAAAGTGAATGGGTGGCATACAGGGATGCTGTAGTAGAAACAGCAAGGGAATGCCTAGCAACAACTGTGTGTAAAGATGGGAAAAGGCGAACATCGTGGTGGAATTATGAAGTGAAAGCAGCTTGTAAACGTAAAAAGAAGGCTTATCAAAAATGGCTCCAAACAAGGGCCGAGGCAGACAGGGAGTTGTACGTAGATGAAAGAAACAGAGCGAAACAAATAGTTGTTGAATCCAAAAAGAAGTCCTGGGAAGATTTTGGTAACAACTTGGAAAGGCTAGGTCAAGCAGCAAGGAAACCTTTCTGGACAGTAATAAAGAATCTTAGGAAGGGAGGGAAAAAGGAAATGAACAGTGTTTTGAGTAATTCAGGTGAACTCATAATAGATCCCAGGGAATCACTGGAGAGGTGGAGGGAATATTTTGAACATCTTCTCAATGTAAAAGGAAATCATCCTGGTGGTGTTGTGAACAGCCAAGCAAATGGGGAGGAGGAAAATGATGTTGGTGAAATTATGCTTGAGGAAGTGGAAAGGATAGTAAATAAACTCCATTGTCATAAGGCAGCAGGAATAGATGAAATTAGACCTGAAATGGTAAAGTATAGTGGGAAGGCAGGGATGAAATGGCTTCATAGAGTAGTAAAATTAGCATGGAGTGTTGGTAAGGTACCTTCAGATTGGGTAAAAGCAGTAATTGCACCTATCTATAAGCAAGGGAACAGGAAGGATTGCCACAACTACCGAGGTATCTCATTGATTAGTATACCTGGCAAAGTATTCACTGGCATCTTGGAAGGGAGGGTGAGATCAGTCGTTGAGAGGAAGTTGGATGAAACCCAGTGTGGTTTCAGACCACAGAGAGGCTGTCAGGATCAGATGTTCAGTATGTGCCAGGTAATTAAAAAATGCTACGAGAGGAATAGGCAGTTGTGTTTATGTTTTGTAGATCTAGAGAAAGCTTATGACAGGGTACCGAGGGAAAAGATGTTCGCCATATTTTTATTTTATTTATTTATTGTCTTGTTTTATATGGCGGGACTCAGGCTATGAAGCCTGCTATTCTGTCCGACCATACATACACCTACATGAAAAGTTAAATACACACTAAATTATCTACTGTTTAATATCTTAAGGTAGCAATTAAATGATTTAATTAATGTAATACTTAGCTATGATCTAATCCTACTATGTTATAAGAAATTATTATTATCCATTAACCAGGTTTGACAGAGTTTCTTAAAGCGGAGGTGGTTTGACACGCTCCTAATTTCAGCAGGTAGGGAATTCCAAATTCGGCTGGCGGCAACTATAAATGATCTACTGTAGCCAGTTGAGCGGTGAATGGGAATGCTTAGTACTGCGGTGGATGATGATCTGGTAGGAATACTAGAAGGTGATGCTAGGTAATGGAATTGTGTGGCAAGGTATTCAGGTGTGTTAAGGTTCAGTATACGATGTAACAGGGAAAGAGTGTGTAAATTTCGTCGCTCTCTTAAGCGTAGCCATGAAAGCCTAGAAAATGCGGGAGAAATATGGCTAAACCTTGGTATATCTGAAATAAATCGAACGCATGCGTTATGTGCCTTTTGGAGCTTGTTGGAAAGTGAGGCATTCAGGTTACTGTATACTACGTCACAGTAGTCGAATATTGGCATTACCATACTTTGGATAAGCAGTTTTCTTACATTTTGGGGGAGTAAATCTCTGAGTTTTTTAAGGGAATGTAAGGAATAAAACACTCGCTGACATATACCTGTTACATGATCGTTCCAACTAAGGTTTTTATCCATTATCATCCCTAAGTTTTTAACTGTGTCTTTGAATTGTAACTGAGTGCCTCTTAATGTTACTGAGTGGGTATGGATGTCTGTAAGTCGTGCGTGGGTTTTTTGGGTAGCTAAAAGAATACACTGCGATTTTTGGGCATTGATTTTTAGTGCATGGTCATCGGTCCACCTACATATTCTTCCTAGGTCGTCATTCATATTATTTATTGCAGTCGGTAAGTCACGAGGATGTGCATGTGTATATATCTGTATGTCGTCTGCGTACACATGATATTGACAATGTTTAATTACTTGTGTTAGTCCTGAAATGAAGATCGAAAATAGGAGTGGCGCTAGCACTGACCCCTGTTGTATTCCAGTCTCTACAGATTGCCACGAAGAGAAATTTTCACCTGTAGATACACACTGCCGGCGATCAGAGAGATAGGAATACATCCAGGATAGTGTGCTTTGTGAGAAATTAAGAGCACGTAATTTTGCTATTAGTATGTCCGTGTCAACGCAGTCGAAGGCCTTACTAAGGTCTAGAAGAGTTAAAACAGTAACTTCTCCCTTATCCATAGCTACTCCTATGTCGTTTGTAACTTTAAGCAGTGCAGTAGTTGTGCTATGATTGCTTCTAAAACCAGACTGGTATTTGTCAAGAAGCATATTGTTATTTAAATCTGGGGGACTATGGAATTAAAGGCAGATTATTAAAAGCAATCGAAGGCATTTATGTTGACAATTGGGCTTCAGTGAGAATTGATGGTAGAATGAGTTCTTGGTTCAGGGTACTTACAGGGGTTAGACAAGGCTGTAATCTTTCACTTTTGCTGTTCGTAGTTTACATGGATCATCTGCTGAAAGGTATAAAATGGCAGGGAGGGATTCAATTAGGTGGAAATGTAGTAAGCAGTCTGGCCTATGCTGACGATTTGGTCCTAATGGCAGATTGTGCCGAAAACCTACAGTCTAATATCTGGGAACTAGAAAATAGGTGCAATGAGTATGGTATGAAAATTAGCCTCTCGAAGACTAAATTGATGTCAGTAGGTAAGAAATTCAACAGAATTGAATGTCAGGTGGGTGATACAAAGCTAGAACAGGTCGATAATTTCAAGTATTTAGGTTGTGTGTTCTCCCAGGATGGTAATATAGTAAGTGAGATTGAATCAAGGTGTCGTAAAGCTAATGCAGTGAGCTCGCAGCTGCCATCAACAGTATTCTGTAAGAAGGAAGTGAGCTTCCAGAGGAAACTATCTTTACATCGGTCTGTTTTCAGACCAACTTTGCTTTACGGGAGCGAAAGCTGGGTGGACTCAGGATATCTTATTCATAAGTTAGAAGTAACAGACATGAAAGTAGCAAGAATGATTGCTGGTACAAACAGGTGGGAACAATGGCAGGAGGGTACTCGGAATGAGGAGATAAAGGCTAATTTAGGAATGAACTCTATGGATGAAGCTGTACGCATAAACCGGCTTCGGTGGTGGGGTCATGTGAGGCGAATGATGGAGGATAGGTTACCTAGGAGAATAATGGACTCTGCTATGGAGGGTAAGAGAAGTAGAGGTAGACCAAGACGACGATGGTTAGACTCGGTTTCTAACGATATAAAGATAAGAGGTATAGAACTAAATGAGGCCACAACACTAGTTGCAAATCGAGGATTGTGGAGACGTTTAGTAAATTCACAGAGGCTTGCAGACTGAACGCTGAAAGGCATAACAGTCTATAATGATAATGTATGTAATGTATGTATGTATGTATGTATGTATGTATGTTTTTATCTCCCACAAACTACATTTTTACGGTTTTCGGAGACGCCGAGATGTCCGAACTTTGTCTCGCAGGAAAAGAAAAATGGCCTATGGCTTTTAGTGCTCGCCAGATGCAGGTCTTTTGATTTAACTCCCGTGGGCGACCTGCGTTTCGTGATGAGGATGAAATGACGATGAAGACGACACATACACTCAGCCCCTGTGCCAGCGAAATTAAGCAATGATGGTTAAAATTCCCCACCCTGCCGGGAATCGAACCCGGGACCCCTGTGACCAAAGGCCAGCACGCTAACCATTTAGCCATGGAGCTGGACTGTCTCGCAGGAGTTCTTTTACGTGCCAGTTAATTTACGACACGCGGCTGTCGTATTTGAGCACCTTCAAATGCCACCGGTCTGAGTCACGATCGAACCTGCCAAGTTGGGGTCAGAAGGCCAGCGCCTCAACCATCTGAGCCACTCAGCCCGGCTTTAACAAATTTGAGAACAAGTCGGTTTTAATGATAACAATATCACTAATTTATTAAGCACAATGTGCATACTTAATACGTATGATGGTTGATCTACGCAAGCATCACATACAGTAATATCCATAGTTACATAACGGATCATATACATCATTCACAATTTTTCTTTAGCAAATCCAATGAGAGGATGCGTTCTATTAACGAAGTTCATTAGGTGGTAACGAGGCCAGGGCTTGCCACAAAGTCGGCATACACAATCATACCTTGGGGAGTGGAATCCATTGGTTAGACATATATTCCGATGAAACCCATGGATGCCGAAGTGTGTGTGACGCAATTTGAAGTTAGACACTCTCTAAACACTAGTCTCCACTACTTCCTTGTTGAAGAACTCTTGTGGTGTAATAATAATAATAATAATAATAATAATAATAATAATAATAATAATAATAATAATAATAATGTGAAACCAATAACATTATCGGGGACTTGATATCTCTCATATCATTCAGTAGGCTTTCGCAGTTTCGCACCTAACGCGAAACCAATTATAAGAGGGATGCGGGAAAATGTAGCAGCTCTTTTCAGGCACTCCCCCAATGGATGTGAACTGCTTGTACCATTTTAACCACCTACCAGCCCTCCTGTCCTTCTTAAGTTTCTCGCAGTGTCGTGGGTCGAACCCGGAGCTTCGAAGACGGCAGTTAATAGTGCTAACCATTACGCTATCGAGGCGGACTATGACGTAATTAAAGTCTAGGAAGTATCTCAAATGCTAAGTGTATAATATATTATAATCATTAAAGAAAGAAAGATACGTCCAAGTACTATTTATGGGAAATACTGTATATTAATTTTACTGAACTAACTTTGTAACATTTTTCTGATTTTGGTTATACGAGGGCACCCGTGCTGCTCTGCAGCATTATTTTGGATTATTAGAATTAAAAAACGACTTTATGTAATAGTTTATAACATTTATTTCACAACACTTCCTTCAAGACAATGTTCGCTGTGTGTCGACCCTTAGGTTTAATTTCTACTTTTACATCTTTAAATGTTTTCCCTCGGGGTCAGTGTTGCCAACTTAGCGGATTTTCCGCTAAATTTGGCGGAATTAGAAGACTGTCGGCGGAGAAATATATCATTTAGCGGACAGCGAATTTTTTGGCGGAATTCTAGATTTATTATAGCGGAATTTAGTGTTTTATCCATTTTACGTTTTTAAAAAAATTTGTACTCCCGTCTGTCTCCAAGCTATTCCTATTTCTTGTCAGGAGCTAGCAGTCACACGAGGAAAACATGTTATTTGGATTTGATATTATGAGATCATAGTATCACGAATTTGTAATGCGTGAGGAATGACGACAGATGAAACTGTGAGAGAGTAACATTTATATTTGTGCAATGAAGGAAGACCATTTTATGAACTGGCCTGTTTTGTGTGTGGCCCTTGATGTAGGGGATTAACCTAGTTTGCACCCGGCACTAAAACGCCTACAAGTTTTTGCTCGCCGGCTGGCAGGCAGAGGTTAATCCCAGTGAAACTCACAGATCAGGTGAGTGCAGACATTTATTATTATTATTATTATTATTATTATTATTATTATTATTATTATTATTATTATTATTATTATTATTGAGATCGGATTTCCTGGCGGAATTTTAGCGGGTTTTTAGCAGTATTTAACGGATCTTGAAAATATAAGTTGGCAACACTGCTCGGGATAAAGCAACATATTGTCCGTGGCTAAAAACAGGATCAGGCAAATAGATTCCAACTCGATGAAGCGTTTGACCGTGCGTTTTGTTGATCTTAATACAAACGCTAATGTAATAGGAAATTGCCGTCGTTTAAAAGAGAAGGGCATTGTAGTGTCAGATATAATAATATTTTGTTTTTATTTAAATTAAGTTTTTCTTTCTTTCTTTCTTTCTTTCTTTCTTTCTTTCCTCTTTCTTTCTCAACCCGTTTTCCCTCCAGGGTTGTTTTATCCCTCGGACTCAGCGAGGGATCCCACCTCTACAGTCTCAAGGACAGTGCCCTGAAGCGTGAGACTGTGGGTGGGGGATACAACTGGGAAAGAGGACCAGTTCCTCGCCCAGGCAGCCTCACCTGCTGTGCTGAATAAGGGCCTTATGGGGGAGATGGGAAGATCGGAAGGGATGGACAAAGAAGAGTTAGGTAACATCCCGGCATTTGCTTGGAGGAGAAGTGGAAAACCACTTCGAGGATGGTTGAGGTGGGAATCGAATCCCTCTTTACTCATTTGACCTCCCGAGGCTGAGTGGACCCCATTACAGTCCTCGTACCAGTTTTCAGATTTCGTGGCAGAGCCTGTAATCGAACCCGGGCCTCCGGAGGTGGCAGCTGATCACACTAACCACTACACCACAGAGGCGGACTGAATTAAGTTTCGGAAGTGTACTTTGATTTTTTGTGTGAAAATTTTAACTTGTTACGTTACTAACATTCACAATACGTTAATTATTTGATGTTCAGAGTTGTGGAAAATGAGTTCTTCCCTTTCTGCTCCTTGGTCGTGTTGGCGATGACCTCTTCTCTAATATTTCCCTGTAAGAGATCTAGAAGGGGAGACTGTTTTACCTCTGGATTAGAACTTTGCAGACCGGGCGAGTTGGCCGTGATTTTAGAGGCGCGCGGCTGTGAGCTTGCATCCGGTAGATAGTGGGTTCGAATCCCACTGTCGGCAGCCCAGAAGATGGCTTTCCGTGGTTTCCCATTTTCACACCAGACAAATGCTGGGGTTATACCTTAATTAAGGCCACGGCCGCTTCCTTCCAACTCCTAGGCCTTTTCTGTCCCATCGTCGCCATGAGACCTAACTGTGTCGGTGCGACGTAAAGCCACTAGAAAAAAAAAAAAAAAAAAGAACTTTGTTTGCAGGGGAGGATGCCACCACCACCATTATCATGATCGTGCGGTGGGTTGCATGTCCGTGGGAATAAACGATTGCAGGAGACTGTCTTGTAACCTGCAGCTGTTATGGAGCACACAGTTAATTCATGTGGTAGAATTATCGAGCCATTTCAGTTTCCTTTAACTGTGCTTTCATTTTGGAAACCCCAGGAAGCTCGTGAATCAGAATTCAGTCGTTTCTATAACCTCTACACATTGCTGTCCTAGTTCAGTACAGGCCATCTTAAAAATGACTGTTTTGAGATAAGATCATTTAAACATTTATTTTTCATGTTGTAGTTATCGAAATGTATTAAGGAGACGTTAAGGCATTGTTCTCGGAATTCAAGATATATATAGTATAGAATACGATAGACTTTGTTATTTGTCCGTGTTTATATCTCAACATCTAATCTTTAAAGTTGTCTTACTATTGAACTAGGGCAGTGACGTGACATAGCCCTTCTCGAAAGCAGACGATGTGGTCCGTCTAAACAGCAGAGGTGCTGACGCCGGGCATTCCGTCCCGCGGGCTGGCAGGCGATGAGCGCAGCGTATGCTATCCAACCACAGTGACGTTGTGGGTATGTCCGAGGCCATGAAGGTTGGGCGAAGCTCCCAGTCACTCTTGATCACTGCGGCGTTACCTGAGTTTGAAATGGATGCAGGAAATAATGTGAAAGAGGGCAGAAATCCACTTCAGTTTTCAATTTGTGTTATAAGGAAAAAGTTATTTAGGCCTATGTTCATTGCAGTTTATCTGTGTTGACCGGATACAATAAAGAGTTCGGCCTACAACCTCAAATATTTTTATAATGTATGTAAAAATTACATAATGCATGTAATGAATAGATAGGGAATGAGATGACAGAGGAAACCACAATTGGAAGGGGAGTAAGACAAGGCTGCTGTCTCTCCCCCATACTTTTTAACATGTATTTGCAAGAGATTATCCAGAAATACATGAATGGAAAAAGAGGAGTGACAGTTGGTGGTAGGATAATAAAATGTATTAGATTTGCTGATGACATGGTCCTACTGGTAGAGCTATGATGACGATGCTAACAGATCTAAATGCTGTCTGTGAAGAATTTGGAATGAGAATTAATAAGAAAAAGACAAAATGTATGGTGATATGCACAAGAAAACTGAAGACAACCATAAAGTTAGGCTAGGATATAATAGAACAGGTGGATGCTTTCAAATACTTGGGAAGTGTAATAACAGAGGGCACGAGGTGCAGTCGAGAGGTGAAAACTCGTACTGCGATTGCGAAGGAGGCATTTAATAAGCAGAGTAGACTTTTTTGTGGGGGCATGGATAGAGACTTGAGGAAGCGATTTGTGAAGTGCTTTGTATGGAGCTGAGACATGGACATTGAAAAAACAAGACGAAAGAAGACTGGAAGCATTTGAGATGTGGATTTGGAGGAGAATGGAAAGTATACAATGGATAGAAAAAGTAAAGAATGAAGAAGTCTTGAGAAGAGCTGGGGAAGAGAGAAATATATTAAAAGTAATCAAGAAGAGAAAGCACAATTGGATTGGTCATTGGATGAGGAGAGATTGCTTGCTTATAGATGCTATAGAAGGAACAATAAATTGAAAAAGACAAAGAGGACGGAGAAGATATCAGATGCTGGACAGCATCAGGATAGGATACAAGTATGAGGAAATAAAGAGGGTGGCAAGAGACATGATTGCGTGGAGAGCTGTCATGTGAAGACCTGCCATATGGCAGAACACTGATGATAATGTAATGAATTACAGTTTTCACTATTACATTTTAAGAGGTGCTTTAGAGACAACTGTAATATAATACGGAGTTAAGGTGGATAAGCTAGTGCTTGTAGTTGTTTGGGTTTAAATTACCTGGTAAACTCGCCAACAATCCAATCATGCTTACCGGGAATGACATTAGTGAGGTTATTTATTTGAAGGCATACTGTACATCTACCGGGTGGATATATTTACGCCGTTGTTGTACTTTAATCTTGGATAATAAATATCTATGTCCTCACTCATGTTGAAACTCCCTGTCGCCATTTAGGGGCTAGCTATTATCACCGGACGCCTGTTACATTTTAAATACTATTTTCAGAAATTCAGTGAACAGGGAAAGTCACACAACACAACAACACTGTGCAAAATAATCGTTGCATTATGTAATTATATTAATTTTTGCTTAATGAATAACAGGAATTTTACTTAAAAAGAAATGAGAATACTGTCATTCCTATGCAAGGGATTGTAAATTGTAGCTTGTACTCTTAAACCAGTATCGTTGTACATGGTAAAACAAACATTATAACGTGTCAGTTTTCTTTGAACGAATAAGTATAAGGAAAAAAACCCGAATGTTTATATCGCGCGCAGTGTAAATCGGAAAGGAATATCTTGAAAAGATCAGGTGTGTTTGTTGTGATTATACAGTTTTATTTTGAATAATGCACCCCAATCAGCACTTCGGTGATTAGTGGAGGAGAGCTTCGTAATCACAATCGAACGTCAATGCTCCCTTGCTTCCCGGCAAAGTGTATCCGCTCCCTCGCTTCGCATCTACGTCACGCCAGCCCGGCCGCACTGGACTAGCCTCAACGGGCGCCCAGCTGAGCACCTCTGATCTAACGTAAGGGACAAGTCCACATGCAAATTAGAAATACAGGTGGTCATTGTGATTTATATGTGGTATGATCAATGCGAAGAGTGCACTGTATCTCCTGGTATGGACTAGATCAAGTTTGTTACTTCCGTCTTTCTGTCTCGATTTCATCCTTCATTTTGACAGTATGAAAGTGACTAAGGTATGATTGTTACTGCTAACACCATGCAGCCAGTCCCTGTGATGAATGATGGGAAATTACTGTTCCTAGGGGTGGCTGATGTGTGTCTTTCGGTGGGTTTAGCAGACTGATATGTAACGGCAACTTTTGGCTCAGTGAGGAAATCAACGGGAAACCACCGCACTCCTCATTTCCCTAGTACCCGTCTTCAGTGTCATCTAGGCTACCTGACAGCTGATGTTTATCTGTTGAGCATCCAATCAGCCTTCCGACTGAACACTCGACAGCTAGCGAAGGGGAAGGAAGATCAATTCTACTCGTATCTTTCCTGAAAGCACTGCTGGTCACAGAGCTATGCATTTATGTTGCACTTACTTTTACGGTTTTCGGAGACGCCAAGATACCGAAATTTTTGTTGCGCCTGAGTTATTTTACCTGGAGGTAAATCTACCAACACCAGTGCGGTCTATTTGACGAACTTCGAATACCGTAACACAGGACTGAGCCGGAATCGAACATAAATGCAGTAAAATTATGTGTTATTATTCCTTCGCTAGCTCTGTGACCAGCAGTGCTTTCAGGAAAGATACGAGTAGGCTTAGAAAGCTATCGACTTAATCGTCTAGGTCTCAGCCTGGCAACCGGCGAAGGCAAGTGCGAAGGATACCATCGCAGTGGTCTGCATCCTACAGAGGGCGACATAAGTTATTGTTTCTGTGGTAATTAACGGAGAAGTGGAAAGATTAGGAAACCACCTACCCTATTTGTAAACTAACGAATATCAGTATATTTCAGTCAATATTAATGTAACATCTTCCTATTTAATATTTGTTGTTTTATATGGAGATTTTGGGAATTCGTTGTTAACAACCCTGTGTGCTTAGCATATGTGAAATCTATCGAATATTCTGTGCGACTGTCGTGTCTGCACTGTTGTGTGCCACTCAGCAGTATATTAACACTAAGATGTTCAAGTTGTGTTGTTACCTGTAGCTGCTTGTAATAACTGGTTTTATGAAGCAGTTCCTTAAGACTTTCAAGTACACGTTTCTTCACTGCAATGATGCCTTCTGTGACCGTCTGCTTTAGATTTTAGGGACTTATCGCGTATTCTCACCAGGAAAGTTGTTGCTTCTTGGTTGTATGCATCAGTGACGTTTTGGTTTTGCGCTTTCAAGGGCCTTCAAATTCGATATTTTTCAGTCGAAGAGACTTTCAGCATCTTATGATAGCACTACATTTTAAATGGTTCAAGGCATTTGACTACGCCTTTGTTTGGTGCCAGGGTTTCAGCGCTTTACAGTCCAGCTATCCAGACGAACGCGATTAATACCCTAATTCGAAGGGAGAGACTTGAAATTATTGGTACCTTGCTTCCGTGGTTATTTTGCGTCCGAGAAAAGTAAGCATTTTCCCTTGTGTTATAGATCATCATTAATCGATGATTTGCTGGCGATGGTGAGATATATATTAATTTATTTTTAAGAATTGAATTGTACTGTGTTCGACCTTATTTGTCGAGAAAATTGGAAAGAATTGTTCATAAAGCAAACTTTACTGCTTTTGTTAATTTCCCATTTAGGCCTCTCTTGACTCCCAAATTTGTATTTGTAATCAATTCGTGGTAGTATTTAGATAAGCGCCGTGTCTGAACGTTTCGACTATCCAGTACTCACCTGGAGTTGAAGTAGGAAATTAATAGTGAAAATGGGTCCAATGCAGAGGCGTATGCTGAGTCCAAGACGTGGGCTACCACTGGACTTAGGTTACCCCTTTGCGATGGTTGGTTTAGTCAATGTCAAGCCTTTTAAGCGTTTTGATCTGCAACGAAGAACACTTATCTTATGGACAATACAGGATAAACAGGGGAATAATTACCCATACTAGATGGCCTTAAGAGTAAAAGAGAAAAGGTTGCACATAACTGGCCATTAAGAAAGGCAAGGAGGCGAAACTCCAACACTCCTTATAGAAATTACTAAAAACCTAAGTGGGCTTACGGCCCAAAGATGCAGAGGTTAATCCCATTCCCATACTACAAGAGGGTGACTAAAGGAGGACCTTTAAAGCCAAGGCGAGATTTACAAAATTTAGAGTTTGAAAACTTTAAGTCACCCAAATGCAAGGTTGAATGGGAGACGGCAGAGGGTCACCATCCTTCTGTCCCTTACATTACATATTATAATAATTATAATTTCGTGTGGCTATTTCTAGCCGAGTGCAGCCCTTGTAAGGCAGACCCTCCGATGAGGGTGGGCGGGATCTGCCATTTGTAGGTAACTGCGTGTTATTGTGGTGGAAGATAGTGTTATATGTGGTGTGCGAGTTGCAGAGATGTTGGGAACAGCACAAACACCCAGCCCCCGGGCCATTGGAATTAACCAATGGAGGTTAAAATCCTCGACCCGGCCGGGAATCGAACCCGGGACCCTCTGAACCGAAGGCCAGTACATTGACCATTCAGCCAACGAGTCGGACTACATTACATATTTACCGGTAGGGAATAGAAACAGAGTCCTCAGACTTCGCCGAAAATTCTACATTTAAACCACCAGTTCACAAAATTACATTAAAAGAAAACGGCTAAAACCTTCCCCTCAAATTACCCACAGGCGCTATCACATGTTTAGGAAAATTCTGCCATTACCTTGTATCGCTGGATATTCTTCAAGCAGGCCGCACCTCTGCCTCCTAGGCCTCCGTCAAGCCACACTCCCAGGCTCTGGAGCAATTCAGACAAGACGGCCCTAAAGTGCCCTGCTCATGTAGTTCTGTAAGGGGAAGCTTTCCCATTAAATTGAACTACACTTTGCTGATCGGCTGGATTCCTGTACACAACCCGGTTTTCATTGGCCAGAGAACATATTTACAAGCATCTGATAGTTAGATTACAGTGGAGGAGGAACCAGCTGAAGTGTTGACAACTTCGGTACATAAAAAAAAAGCAGCCTTCAGAAAAAGGTTTGCTAATAACAAAAATGGAATTTCCTAAGTTCTAGGTTCGTTTCTAGTGCGTGAGAGTGAGCTAGCAAATCGATGTCAGAGCCATCTAACTGTAGAAGACGAAATTCTTTGGGAGTTTAATGTTCAAGTCCGTTGGCATAGATGGCCTTAGAGAAGGTGCGTAGTTTAAATAGCCGAGGAATCCCTGGTATTATTATTATTATTATTATTATTATTATTATTATTATTATTATTATTATTATTATTATTATTATTATTATTATTATTATTATTATTATTGTACCGGGTGGTACACCTCCATGCCGCTAATTCAAACTTTGCGCCAGTTGAAACTCCTCTACTGGAGGAAGTCTGAACTTTATCTACTGTGTTAATTTTCTAGTTTCTCAGAAGATGTCACTACTTGTAAATTTTGAAGTTTCTGAACTGGGTCGTTTTCGATGTATTTTTGTTTTGCCTATAGTAAGAAGTGTGGATATTCTCTTCCAGATGGCACTACTGAAGAACTACAATTATGCACCCTAGTGCGAAGTGAAAGAACTATGTTTTTGAAGAAATTTTGTGTTCATAAGTTTGTTCTTTGTTAAATTTCTTTCAGTTATTGTTTATGTTGGCAATATTAACCCCTTCTTTCCACCAGGTTTGAATTTAGCCAATCCCGAATTTCTTTAATTAATTTATGACCAATCAGGTGTATCTTCTTCAACTTGGATATGTTGCTTAACCCTAGCCAATAAAATTCTTGTGGGAGGGTGTTCTCATTCCTGAAACGCCTCGAACTTTCCGCGAGGGTTTATAAACTGCTGATTTTCGGGTCTCCGGGCCACTTCAGTAACATCTTTCAGTGTGTAAAGTACGTAGCAGGGGGCGGGAAGCGCCTCTTTCTTCGGGCAGCAGTTCATCCACAAGGTAATGGCCGTTTAATAACTTCTTTTCTTGCTAGCTCAGCAGTTTAACTCTCGGGGCAGGTCCGAAGCCTTTTACCATGTAACTTTCCCTTAAAATGTAAAGACACTTGGTATCAATTCTATCTGTTTAAACTATAAATTGGGATAGAGAGTGCTTAACCCTCTCGAGCTCCCACTCATATTGCTTTGAGGTGAACTTATTTTCTCAACCGTTTCTTCCATTCTAGCGTAATGTAAATTGTCTTCTCATATAAGTCACCTCTTTAGTATGGGATTAGCCCTTGCATTAACGGCCTAGTGCCAAGTAGGTTTTAAAACAAAATGTATTAGGAGTGCAGCTTCGCCTCCTCTCAAGTTGGTATTTTAGAGGCCAGGTAATTAACCTGTTTCTTTACTTAATAGGCCTCAGTAGGTTGGGTATTTTACCCCTGTTTTCATGTCCTGGGAGGACAACTTGAAAGTGGAGTTTGGTGTGGCCTTTGATAGGCTGGAACTGAAGAGCGGGTTGCTCTTTCTAAAATTTTGTTTTCTGCGCGCCTCGAGGAGGCTTTACTGTGTAATTGGGAGCAAGTGTTCCTGGGCATGATTAGGGTCTTCTGCCCCTTCGTTGAATTCTGTATATCGTAAGGTTGGGCTTATAGCTCAAGAATTAGGTGTCTGGCTCTCGGAGCCCAAATCCTGTAATCATTGTAATTGTACATTTTCGAATTGTGTTTCGGCTACTGAGTACCTGTTCTATTTGTTATTTCTTAATCTTTAAAAGAAAATATAACCTTGTTAAATTTTATCTTAACTTTAATTTCGTATTTTGGGACCTGTTCACCCCCGCACCTTCTTTCACCTCTGCTGTTCCACAGAGACCTCGGAACAATTATTATTATCTTTATATGCACTAAACACATCACACTACCATCCACCACAGAAACACGTAATACTGATGACGTCCCACCACACAGTGTTGGCGTCAGGAAGGATATTCAGCCGTAGAACTAGACCTAGCTACGGTACGGGCTGACTAATGAATTTAGAACAGGAATAATAATGTTACTTTCCCCCTGTGGGTGGGGCCGGTAGAATACACTCACGGTATCTCTAGCCTGCCGTAAAAGGCGACTAAAAGGGTTCCCAGAGGCTTTCATTTTTGTAGCATTTTTGAGCCCGACTTTGCTTCCAGTTATTTGTGTCAGGCTACTCGCTTTCATATTTCTTATCCGACATCCCTTGGTCAACTGTTGTTTTTCTGTCCCGACGGTGTTAGGTTTCGATGGCCTGGGGAGTCTTTCATTGTCGAGCCCTTTATGGTGCTTGTATTTCTTTGGACAATACATTCATTCTAAGCATTGTTGGAACTTTTCAAATCATGCCTAGGGTGGTTGCCCTTTTATACTTCCCCTAGAGTCAATTGAAACTTGATAAACTGCATTCCTTCAGACTATTTACGAATGAAACTGACCAGTTAAAGGATGATGTACATGAAATACAGGCATTAGTGTAAGTAACCACCAAACACACACTTTCCTTGAAATACAGTATACTGGTGATTCAAATTTTGCACAATGAATGATGATGACATTACGTAGATAATAATAGGTTATACGTAAATACGATAGTAAGCTTTTTTTTTTTTCACAGAGAACTTTGCTCTGCATCTTCAAAAGATAATCTCGTCTGTTTACGAGCAAGACTTCTCTAAAAATGAATGAAGGTTTGAATCACTTGAACTTAAGAATGCTTTACCATTGTCTATAGTAAGTGGTACTCTCGTTCGCCACTAGATGGCTCCCTGTGCGCAGTGTGAACCATCTCGTGATGAGAATACGAATTTGGAAAAAAAAAAAATCGGAAAGAAATAATAATAGTGAAAGGACAGGGAAGAGAACTAAGAATGCTTTACCATTGTCTATAGTAAGTGGTACTCTCGTTCGCCACTAGATGGCTCCCTGTGCGCAGTGTGAATCATCTCGTGATGAGAATACGAATTTGGAAAAAAATTGGAAAGAAATAATAATAGTGAAATGACAGGGAAGAGAACTACCTATAAAAATCCTTAATGGCTGGCAACCACGTATTACTTAAGTGACAGCGTGTCCCTGTTGAAATTATCAGGATTTTTACGCATTTCCACAGTTTCCCGTATAATCCCACACCTGTAGTGTTTAGTGTGTGTAAGAGCTCAAACATCTGGTCTTCGGATACAGGGTGAATCTGGGCCCACAAGTGGCCACGGCTAGTCCGTGGTCCGACAGCTCTGCCCTCCGACCGGCCAACTGAGCAGAGGAGAGGTGGCCACGACTCTACGCCTATGAATTTGGGAGACGGAGATGGGCTGGTCCCCACCTTCGGCTCTCTTGAAAATTGTTTTCCGTGGTTTTCCATTCTCCTGCACTAAGGTGAATGCCGAGACAGTACCTAGTATAGGCAACAAACGCCTACACCCTCACTTTCTTTAAGCATCTCCTGGTCTGGGAGACGGCGTGAACGCCTAAGGAACTCGCCACCTTCTTCAAGGAAGGAATGAAAACATGTTAGCAGTAGTCGAACATCTTGGAACGCGACATCATGACCCGTTGATAGGGCGCGCTGAGCTGTTGCTGATTTGTCTGGCTGGTTGAGACGGATATTACGTTGGTGTCCCTTTATACGAGTACCAAAGGAACCGGAATGTTTGGCCAATGTATAGCTTGCCGCAAGTACAGGGATTTTGGACACTCCAGGGTGTATTTTGTATGGCTTATTGCTAAGAGTGGTACAGCTTTTGTAAGGAGACCGTTCAACGATAATGGGCACCATATGTTATAAGTACAATGTACCTTTAAAAAAATAAGGAACCAAGATCTTGCACGGAGAAACTTTATTTTACAGTACAGGCAGATAAAATAACACATAGTAGTACACATTGCTATTCAGCATACTCACTATTCTTATCCAAGCTCTTGTTCCTCTTCATCAAGACATCGATGTTGGCAAGAAAGAAATCTGCTTACAGTTTCTGAAGAAACGTCATGACGTTCAACCTCATGCTTCATCAACGATCCGAAGAGATGGAAATCACTGGAAGCCTGGTCGGACGGTCATCGCTCAGCCCAGCTCAACAAGGTTTGCCTTTTTCTAGGTGAGATAATGAGAATAGAACTGTGTTAGTATGTGTCTTTTTAGGGGGGGGGGAGGGGGTTGCCGTGAGGCTCCGCCTCGCCTCACCGCCCGTGGTGGCCTACCTGTTTGGACAAATGACCGACAAGCGAGTACTAACGCAGGAACATAGCCTAGTACAAGAGTACAGAATAACTTGAGGTGCAAAGGCTAGTCTTCTGCCAGCTACTTCCACCCCTCCGTAAAGGAGAAGTTATGAGAGACCTCCCTAAACCCACCAGGCAATCCCATATCTCCTTTCGGCACTGATTACTCTGTCGCGGTCGTACCAAGACATCCCCGGCACTAGTCCACTGCCGCTCAAGAGCCACTGTCACCCCCCGGTCCATGGCCGCCTGCAAAGCTTTCAAGATAGAAAGTGGAGAAGATAATAAAATAAAAAAAGAAATTTTGACGCGCGGTCGAGAGAGAATAAATAAATAAAATGTAGTCCTGCAAACGCCCATGTGGATGGCCAGTAATGCGAAAGCTCTTCCCAAAGGAGCTGTGCCGCACCATTGTTGTCACATCGGTGGTGGTGAATGTTGTTTTAAGAGGACGTACAACTGGGCAATCATCCTCCGATAGAACTAATCAGAGGGAGTAGAAGGGATCCGGCAATTAGAAAAAGGAAGGTATCGACCAAAGAGAGACATAAGTCCACTACAGGCATGAAAATGAAAGACTCCCTAGGCCTCGTGACCTAATACCGTCGGGGTCTGAAATAAATAAGAGTTGATTAACGGAGGTCGGGTAGGACAGATGAAAGTGAGGAGCCTGGCACAAGCAATGCCAGGGCTCAGCTAAATACCCCGTGGTCGCCAGTCCACGCTCCCAGGTTAAGAGTCCCTGGAGCCCATTTTAGTCGCCTCTAGCTCCTACAAACTTTACGTCTGGTAGAAGAGAAAAATAACTGACATGGCGAGCATCACATCTGGACCAGTATTCATCTCTGGTCTTCTGGAGGTAACTCCTCGTAATATTAACGTTGTTACTGCTGATTGTTTGACTAGATACTAAGGAATAATACAGGGCAAGGTGTATTGCGGAAATCATTTTAAGGAGGTTGTCACGAAAGGTTACAGATCTCTCCACATTATTATGAGAGTGTTTAGGTGGTGTAGTAAGGATGTAAGGAGAGGGCGTGTAAGTATCTGGCAAGACCCCAGTGTATGGGATCCTCACCAGGACTACTTGATACGAGAACTAGAAATGATTCAAAGGAAAGCAGTACTTTTTGTTCTGGGTGTTTTCCGACAAAGGTGTAGAAAATGTTACGAACTTTGGGCTGGGAAGATTTGGGAGTAAGGAGACGAGATGCTCGACTATGTGGTATGTTTCGAGCTGTCAGTAGAGAGATGGCGTGGAATGATATAAGCATACAAATAATCTTGAGTGGTATTATTAAAAGTAGGAAAGAAGTATAAAGATAAAGTTGGAATTCAAGAGAAAAAATTGGGGCAAATATTCGTTTATAGGAAGAGATGTTAGGGATTGGAATAATTTACCAGGGGAGATGTTCAATACATTTCCAAATTATTTGCAATTATTTAAGGAAAGACTAGGGGATGTGCCACCTGGACAACTACCCTAAATGTAGATCAGTTTTGATTGATTGATTGATTGATTGATTGATTGATTATCAGTGGCTTATGCTGGGATCAAGACGTGGGTTACCAGTAGACTTAGGTTACCGTTTTCGATGGTAGGTTTAGTGAACGTCAAGCCTTCGGCGTTTTGAGCTGCAGCCAATAGCCAACGGAGAAGCCTGCTCTGTTGTGAAATCTGCTACATGAGGTATTGCCCTGGCTTCTGCTGCTGCCAATGCTCAACCCTTGATCGGTGGAGATGGTAGCCGAAGATTTAGCAAGTCAAGGTCCGGCTTTGTGGCCAAATGGATAGAATGCTTGCCTTTGGTCCGATGGCCCGGGATCAGTTTTCAGAATCAACCTCCTCATACTGTTAATTCCCCTGGCTTGGGGACTGGGTGTTTATGACGTCTTCGCCATTCATTTTATCCTCATTAGGACACTACCAACTCTACATAGATGCCATTCGCCATTATTATTATTATTATTATTATTATTATTATTATTATTATTATTATTATTATTATTATTATTATTATTATTATTATTGCACCCTACGGGTCAGGGTAACCACAGTAATTCCCAACTAGTCAGTTAAATACATCTCAGGGTATCCTTGCCTCCAGAAAAATGGTTAATTTTTCTATGTTTGGTTTTACGTGTGTCCGAAGAGAAATAACGGTACCATACGCAGTTCAGAGAAAGTGATGATGCCATACGCTCAGTAATTGTTTTGTAAACGCAAAACTTCAGTCATCCTTTTAGAAAAAAAATATATATGCGCACAACGAGAATCTTACATACTAAATAAAACTATTAACTACCAATATGAATGAAAACTCACTTCATTATATAAAAAACTAATCAAGAAACACATTTATTAAATTGTCAAGTTTCGCAAAAGAAATGGTTAATGTCAGGTATGACTTATAATCTTCAATTATCAACTTAATAAATTAATATTCTAATCAATGAATCAAATATGTTAGGTCAGCGCTGCCTATTTCCTAAACTAAGCTTTCATCTTAATATATTGAGTAACGTATTTCTGAAATGAATTACCTTCTTTTTTTAAAAATTACATATGGTCATTTAAATATATTAGATCACAGTCTTTTGGCCACGGACGAAATTCGTTATATCAATAAATTATTCCATTAGTCACGATATCATTATATACCTCATTGAAAATACAACCATCACGTTATTCTAGTTTCTGCGAAAATGAATTGAATTTGAATAATATGTCCTGAATACAAATATCAGTGACTTAAATTATGTTGAAAAGTATCTGAGTTCGTTGGTGCAGGTTAGCGTGAAGAAAATGAAATATTGAATGACGCACTAAGTTCCTCGGTCCTATTGCCACTTAAATTACGGCTCCTAACTAAGTATTCACTCTAATAATATTCCATATTAACAAAACATCGATGATATCCTACATAAATGTCAAGTAAATTCCCTATTCTAGCTAAATAATTTCTTATGTATCGTATTCCAGCTCGATATACATACAGCCAGTAAGCATTTATCATATATAGGTGTGCTAATGCCAACACAAAGATATTTCAATACTACATTACGTTACTACTTGCATACAAGCTTATTCTTCCATGCATTAACCATTCATTCAGAATATGATATAATCATGTATTCATTTACTCATCACCGGTTGTTATTACTATCAAACCACTTTCACACATCCTTAAAATATATATAATATTATTGTTCGTACCTTGCTGTAGTTCCTTGCTGGGGCATACTTATATTCTGTAATCGCACTACATGTGCTCCAACATCACATATAAAATATATCAAATACGCTTTACTTCCCATTACTCTGCGCAGTATATCATTTCAAATACTATACATACTTCCATTATCTCACTATTAACCTCCAATTCAATTCATATTTAACTCATTTAGCATTCACAACTAACACGTTTAACCTCCAATATTTAATTACACAACGATACGTATCTCATCAAAAGCGCAGTATTCGTTCCTCAAAAACGCATTTTAATCTTGCAATTCCGTATATAACCCCAAATTCAGTATCTTTCCTTTCAATAAAATCATACAGCAAAGAGTATGGTAACTTATCTTAACCAATTCAACATGCGTCCCTCTGTGACGTAACTGGGTTTGACTATTACTACATCACACATGGACCTTCCTAACTAACCGGGATTCTTTGAAAACAGCTGTTGCACTATGTCGTACTTTTAAATGGTATTCCTTCATCCTTGGATAAAGTAATGTAGTAACACGTTATCACTCCGTAACGAGATATCAACTTAAATATTTCACACTGCACTTTCCTATATTTACAAGCACACTTAATTACCTCATGCTTAGGCTATTCAGATCTACTGTATATACTGGTAATACTCCACATAAGAAATTATATTACTTAATACTATTACTTAGCTCGCCATTCAATATCTCGGGCCTTAGTTGCTTCTCGGTGTGGTCGTAGTCCTTGGATCAGGAACTGGGCAGGATTTCCACCAGTGGTATGTCAGGTAGAATGACCTCCTCCACACGGGTCGGGTGGTTTTAACGGTCAGGACGACATCTCCCTCCAGGTTGGTCTATGCCGATTTAGCAAGCCATCATCTGCTCAGCAAGACAGTAGACAAAATGCGATGATTCTGAAAAATATAAGCTCATCATAGTTCTGCGTAGAATATATATTTTTATGGTGATTGCTTCCTTATTTGGTTTTCCTAGTGATTATTTTCACTAAGAGTGGCTTAATCTCGAGCTCTCTCGTCTCAATCAAGTTCCTATTTTCAAACGGCTTTGCGTCTGAGTATCTGGACGTATTATTCAAAGCTTCAGGATTTTACTTGCTCTTTCCAGTATTTTAACGCTTATCTATTCAATTCGCTCAGTATTTCCTTCTTCTTAGCTTAATACTTCTTCCTAAATATCGCCAATCTCGCTTATTTTCGAGTGCGAAGTTCGGAACGTCTTGTTCTCACCACGTCAATTTTTCAAGTCAGTTTTTGTAATAATCTGTTTTATCCTTCTTATTTTTTTAAAAACAATTCTATCGATTCTACACCATTGTACACCGCCTTCATAGTGGTAGGTTTAAGTTAGTCATGGCCTCCTAGCATACATCAATATCGATATCTTGTTATACATTTCTTTGCCTTGGCTGGCCTCTACCTTCCGTAGGCGCCATTTTGAATACGTCCAGTAAATGCATCGGGTACATTATTATTATTATTATTATTATTATTATTATTATTATTATTATTATTATATTCAAATGCTGCATTTTACAGCGGTCGTACCCATCGTTCACTGGTTTGTTAGCTTCTTCGGGAGATCAGTGGTGGTGTCTGACCCATGCTCACGGGTTCGATTCCAACCAACAAAAGAGAACCTGAAAGATTGCATTTCATTTTAGCAGTTGTACCTATAAAAATAAAACTATATTGCTCCTATAGCTAGAGCCCTGCACGGATGCGGATTTATCCGCGGATATCCGCGAATTTAGTGTCTTGGCGGATACAAACTGTATGGCAGTGCGGATAATTTTGCTGATAATTTCTAAATAATTATGTTTATTGATTTTCACTCAGGTATACTCTTACTTTTGCTTGTAGTTAGGCGACCGTTGACATTGGTGTGGGAGAATTGTGATATATAGAGAATTGAGACCATAAAGCCGTAAATATGACCTAAGCATAACTGGCTTCTGGCCGCAATTAATGGAAGAAAGGAACACAGGTCAATACGTCGGTTGTTGTCGCAAGAGAAAATCCCTTAGAAACCTGTGACTGTAGTGGTTGTGGTGCCAGGTGTCAGGCCTATTGTATTATGTTAACAGATTTATCTGTTTCAATATCTTGGTTGTAATATACTGTAGGTAAATATTTATAATATCCGCGGACAACTATTTGCGGATGTGGATAACAATTCGCGGATGAAGGAAGTGCGGATGCGGAGCGGATGCGGGTGTTGTTTTGTATATCCGCGCATCAGCCCTGCAGTGTCTTCCTACAAGAATGTAGAAGGAAACGGGAGTGAAATACCAGCACTCTGTTGTCTATATGATTAAGTCAGAAGTATGAGATGAGGAAGTACATACGATGAGTAACGCATGGTTGATAGTAGTGGCGATCTGACGGACCGAAGCCTAGCACACCTATTCCCCCGGTCCACGCTCCTGTCCTATATACAGCAGCAAGCCGCTATGGATGAGTAGAGGGTAGAGGGACGAGAGTCTGGGCTGCGATATCAGCCTCCGATGCTTAGCTCTCAGGAATACGTGCGACGTTTTTTCTTACTGCTTTCAAGTTTTGAAACTGGAAAAATGTGTCAGATGCTTACATTATAATGTGCTTTAGACTTCCATCGTCCTCAATTGAGGTTTGGGCTTCGCTGATAGCCTTGGTAGCCCTCCGTATACGCCACTGGTCCAATCCTATACCAGGACTCAAGGATTAAAATCCAACCAACCAGATAGTAAGCATATTAAGCCATAGACCAACAATAACGGCCCTATCTACTTTACACGGTACGTATAATGATAATTGGGAACATGCATCATTTACAAAAATATTTTTTTTGAAAAGTACACCAATGAAATAGTACGTAAACGTATTACATTGTGGTATGTTGCCTTGTTTTCTACCATTAAAAAAATATTTAATAGTGCCTTTCCGCAAGGCGAGTGAAACAGCCTCTGACGTAAGCGGCGCGCTGTGACGTCACGATCCAGTACCGCATGGAGCTCTACCAGCCGTTGTGCATCAGCCGTTGCTAAAAGCCGATTACTTATTATTCATGATCGCGAATAACTTCAAAATGACAGAAGAAAGGTTCAAAACAGCACAATCAGACAATCTATCACGTGTAAATGTCATCATTCTTGAAAAATAGTGACTTTTGTGGTCGCAGAAATTCGCGGATAACAAGCAAGTTTGTAAGTGGCGTCTTTTATATACGTGCAATGTACTGTAACCCATAGTATTAGGATAACAACGAACCTGGATAGATATCACATCACTTTCAACATTTCAATCTAGACTGATTCCCCTATTAGGCTAAAGAATAACATTACATTTTCGGGCTTTCAGCATTAGTTAAGTAAGAAATCGGATTTCAGCACTAATATATAGGTAGAATTATAGTACTAGTCCGCTTCTGTGGTGTAGTGGTTAATGTGTGCCACTCTCGGAGGCCCGGTTTCGATTCCTGGCTCTGCCATGAAAGTTGAAAACAAATAGTACGAGGGCTGGAACGGGGTCTACTCAGCCTCGGGAGGTCAACTGAGTAGAAGGGTTTCGAATCCCACCTCAGCCATCCTCGAAGTGGTTTTTCGTATTTTCCTACTTCTCCTCCAGGCACCTAAGGCCACGGCCGTTTCCTTCCCTCTTCCTTGTCTATCCCTTCCGATCCTCCCATCCTCCAAGGCCCCTGTTGAGCATAACAGGTGAGGCCGCCTGGGCGAGGTAATGGCCCTCCTCACCAGTTTCATCACCATACTCAAAGTCTCAAGTTCCAGGACACTGCCCTTGAAGTGGTAGAGGTGAAATCCCTCGCTGAGTCCGAGAGAAAACCAACCCTGAAGTATAAACTGATTAAGAAAGAAAGAAGGAAAGAAAAAGATCATAGTACTATAGGGCTATAATCTATCATTCCCAAAAAAATATATATTTATGGTTGGGACAACTGGCCTACCCATTCCGGGGCCCATGAAAGAGAATAAAATATCTTTGTGGAGGGAAAAAGTTTAACATGATAAAGATAAATATGACTTCATCTAGTTTTCACAAGTCGGGCTGAGTGGTTCAGACTGTTGAGGTGCTGGCCTTCTGACCCCAACTTGGCAGGTTCGATCCTGGTTCAGTCCGGTGGTAGTTGAAGGTGCTCAAATACGTCATCCTCGTGTCGGTAGATTTACTGGCACGTAAAATAACTCCTGCAGGACTAAATTCCTGCACATCGGCGTCTCCGAAAATCGTAGAAGTAGTTAGCGGGGCGTGAAGCCAGTAACATTAATTACATTTGGCTTTTAACAAGCTGAGCATATCAGGAAAGAAAAGTGTCCTGGTGACATTTTAGTCGCTCAATACAGGAATGTCTTTGGGTGCTGTGACTTTTACTTTTTTTTCTTTACGTCACACCGTCACATATAGGTCTTATGGCGACGATGGGACAGGAAAGGCCTAGGAATGGGAACAAAGCGACCGTGGCCTTAGGTACAGCCTCAGCATTTGCCTGGTGTGAAAATAGGAAACCACGGAAAACCATCTTCAGGGCTGCCGGCAGTGGGGTTCAAAACCCACTATCTCCCGGATGCGAGCTCACAGCTGCGCGCTCCTATCCGCACGGCCAACTCGCGTGGTATTTTTACCCTTCGGTTTATTGACTTGGCTTGTATAACCTAAAACTTAGGCTAAGTTGGATAATATTTTAAACACCTACATCACTATTTTCACCTGTGTGCAATTATGTTATTTATTTCATTAATATTATGATAATTTATAATTGAGCATTGTTAACTTATAAGACCCCAACAGACAAGCATTGGTTTTGTGTAGTTATACATTTGTTAAATTCACGTTGTTTCCTTTCATGATGAACACGCCTATTCTTTGTTACATTATAGAGTATTTAGATATAGCCTAAATTTCTTTACCAATTAAGATCTTCAATAAAGACATACATAACTGTCCCATGCCAAGATATATTGGTAGAATTAGAGCTGTCAAAATGGTTCATAACCCCTTTGATTTATTATCTTGACATGGATCACCCAAAACATAGGTTAGATTTGGAGAATACTTTAATAATCAGCATTATTTAATGCACTGTTTATTCCAAGATGTAATTGAAGCATTTAAATAAAGCATCATACATTAAAATCTAAAGTTTTACCACTAGAACAGTTGACATGGAAAAGTGATTTGAAAATTCAAACAAATTCATCTTACGTTAAAATCTTCAAAAAAATAAACTGTAGACTTTTCCGATATATCACCAGCATTTCTCCAGCTCGCCAAAATCCACTTCTCCCTAGTTTTAGCGTATTTGGAACGTTTATAAACAATTTGTTTGGTATGGTATGCGATGTGCTATTGCACATCGGAACTCTACACCATTTATAAGTTTTCTGCCTCACTGTTTGCGCAGGATTCATTTTAAGTCTAAAATATACCACTCAGATTATTATCCAATGTATAGACCTCGAATTGAACCATACTAGACACTAACGTAAAGTAGAAATACGCGAAGTGTATCCTGCTTCTCACAGCACACTATGTGTTATTTCGTCTGCTAATTCAGTCAACCTGTACGATGACGTCAGGCCAATGAGATCGCGTACTTGCGTGACGTGACATTTTCGTAGATTTTTATCATGTTTGGAGTTATTATTTGTACATTCTGATCACATTTTTGAATTCTGCATGCAATTTTGAATCAGATTAGCATATTTTTAATTAAAACCCCGGATCATGCATGTTCCCTATTAGATTTCTATGTTTGTGGGCTTTGTTTCATTGTAGAATTACTAATTTATTTTGTAAAGTAAACGAACCTTTCCTGCCCTCCGCCCCTAATATGCACATACAGCGAAACAATGAGTCGTCGTGATTGTGACAGCGGGCAGCTGAGGTTAAGGAAAAAACGGCAGGGCCATAGGAATGAACAAATAAATGATCACATTAAAATAACATTTCAAATGTACTTTATAACTTCTTTTTTCCTTTTGTTTCTTCTCGGTTCAAGAATTTAATAGGTTGGGCTGAGTGGCTCAGACGGTTAAGGCGCTGGCCTTCTGACCCCAACTTGGCAGGTTCGATCCTGGTTTAGTCCGGTGGTATTTGAAGGTGCTCAAATACGTCAGACTCGTGTCAGTAGATTTACTGGCACGTAAAAGAACTCCTTCGGGACAAAATTCCGGCACCTTGGCGTTTCCGAAAACCGTAAAAGTAGTTAGTGGGACGTGAAGCAAATAAAATTATTAAAATCATTTAGTAAATATAACCACTAGGTTCAACAAATAGAACCACTAGGTTCAACAAATAGAACCACCAGGTTCAAGTATTTAACAGTTAGAACAGCTGTGATTAAACAGTTTGAAAATAATTCCACAATTAGAGTATTTTGTTACAAAGAGCAACTCTCAGAGCTTCATCATTGACCAGGAAGAGTGAACTTCAAATTTTAGAAGGTCTTTGCCATGTCCGAATAAACTCTCAAAATGTTAACAAGCAGGGAGATTGAGCTCCCATTTTCATAGAATATTAACCGGGGAGAATGAGCTCCAAATTTAATAGAACCTTTTGGCAACTCGCTGCCGTTTATTCCACAGGGAAGCCAACACAATATTTAGGATCGGAAGGACCCAAAACAATACAGGAGCTAAAGCTCATGCCACAGGATTGGCCAAAAGAAAGTTAAATGCAAAGGGAATAGAAAAATAAGCCACGCACAAGTAGAAAGGGATGCAGAACAACTTCTAGTTATCCCATGACATAATCGTAATAAACCTAATGGGGCAGAAGGCCCAGTGACTCAGAGAATAAGCCATACTACGCTGTGACTAACGTAAAGAGAAAATTAACGACCGGAAGATGTATGGGAACAGGAAATTAAATTTTAGAAAACTTAGTCACAAGAATCACAGAGATAAAAGGATACGAGTGTGCACACTCGTATTCCCTTTTAGAACTTACAACAATTAGGATGGTCACATTCGCAGCTTGAAAACCAATAAAACTTTCATTATAGAAATTTTATAAAGTCAGAAACTTCCTACATTAAAACGCGGTAGGTACGGCACGACCCTAAAGTTTACATGCTAAGGGGAACGCTGTTATCTTCTACCACCTCATCTAGCCCCCGCCCCCGTAAAATCTTGACATAGTCAACAATTAAAGACCTACTTGCTTACTCTTGTTCTGTAATGCTGTTCCATAATACGTTACACCATTAAGAAATATATCTCAGACTATTTACATGTACAATACAATTATTGTTATTAATTTCCGTGACGACTACCAACGTGGAGTGTTCGTGGTTGTGATTACTGCGACGGGATTTATGAAGTGATTTTTGTTTGAGCAGAGCATACATGACTATCTGACTCTAGTGTAATATTTTATAGCTTTAACAGCATGCTATTAAATTGTGTACCTGTACCGCGTATTGCTTGCAGACTGCCTTCTTATTGATAAGGCATGTCTCTAAGCTCTTTAGTGGTAAACATAATAACAGCTGTACCAACATTGCGACTTGTCGTATCACAGTTAGGAATCTGTTGAAGTCCCAGTCGGTTGTTGATCTTTGATAGAGCCTAACAGTTTTTTTTATAACTTATTTCCTGTTGTGAGAGTTGTGTGTATAACGTCCATTGTACTGTATACTGCACATTGTGAAATGTTATGCTTTCATTTTATTTATTTGGCTTGACTGTTAGATATTCATATAGGTGTATGAATATATTTAAAAGATCGTTTGAAATCTGAAGTACACTGGGTAGCCTTAGCGACTAAGCTACAGTACTTGATTCATCAGCTGCCGGGCTGAGTGGCTCAGACGGTTGAGGTGCTGGCCTTCTGACCCCAACTTGGCAGGTTCGATCCTGGCTCAGTCCGGTGGTATTTGAAGGTGCTCAGATAAGTCAGCCTCGTGTCAGTAGATTTACTGGTACGGAAAAGAAGTCCTGGGGGAATAAATTCCGGCACCTCGGCGTCCCCGAAGACCTTAAAATAGTAGTTAGTGGGACGTAAAGCAAATAACATTATTATTATTATTATTATTATTATTATTATTATTATTAATTGATTCATCAGCTAACTCCTCTAGAGGTAACATCTCTAGAGTCCTTCGTGAGTGAGGCTAGCAACTTGCTACCAATATCACAGTCAAACCGGTTAACAGCTTTCTAAGTGAAAATGGCGTTATTTGTTTAAATTATCTCTCATTTTTTGTAGATTTTAATAAACGCCAGGAGGCCAGTATTTTGTCCTGCGGGAGTTCTTTAACTTGACTGAAACCAACGACTGGAGTTGTCACAATTGAACACCACCAAATGTTACGACGTCTGCCGGTATCGAATCTGCTGTCTAGGGAACAGAAAGACAGTGACTAACACAGTACTCTACTGAAGCGTAATGATAGACCTAATAATAATAATAATAATAATAATAATAATAATAATGATGATGATGATGATGATTATAATAATAGTTTAGTCCAAAACAGGGCCAAATCCATGTGTGCGACACAGTTCGCACCCGCGACCCCACAGATGTGGGAAAAGCGGCAGAAGAAGAAGAATGGTTTACGTCCCATTAACTACTTTAACTGTTTTCAGAGGTGCCTAGGTGCCGGAATTTTGTCCCGCACCAATGTCTTTTACATGCCAGTAAATCTACCGACATGAGGTTGGCGTATTTGAGAGCTCTACCTTCAAATACCTCCGAAATGAGCTGGGATTGAACCCGCCAGTCTGAACCAGAAGGCCAGCTCTCTGCCGTCTTAGTTACTTATCCCAACTCTACTGAAGTTGGCAACATCGAGAATAGATTGCAAATCATGCAATCTGCGAGTTACACTTCGAAAATGATCAGATAGCGAATTAAACATTAATATAATCATTTATATTGCTTTGGTCATGTTATTGGAAATCTTAGGGAAAATGTGGGTAGATGTTTTCTGCAAGAAATTATTCCTCTTAGGTATGTAAATAAAAGACTGATACGGCTCTTGTGGAGTTCAGACTAAGATTCTTAAGGACTTGACGACAGAGCGAAATTTTATGAGAATTTAGGCGATTTGGTAATAGTTTACTACTAATGGAAAATAATACACACAAATATAAGAAGATTATGGACACGTTGTTAAAAGTATGAAAGTCAACAGGGATGGGAGACACTTTTTGGATATCTGTGCAAACATTGCAGAACTGGGAAGATAAATTGGAATTAATTAAATAGCTTATTTATATAAAGTTGCGCGGTGTGTCGGAAGATGGAAGGGTGTAAGGTTGGATAAGAGGACTGCAAGGTCGTGTACTTTCATAAATTCAAATTTAAAGTATGAAACTTGTAATGTAATGCAGTTATGCACTTGGCTTACAGTATATGAAGTATGCTAGACATAATCGCAGTCTTCGGTCGCTGAAATTACCCGTAACGTGCATGGGCCCTTTCGTAAAATGTCTTATCAGTTTTGTTCGGCGGGTTAATGTTTAGCATTTGATGATTTTCCACTCACGAGGTGTTGCAGATATTTGATTCACTTTTAAAGAACTTCTGCGTTCTGTTCGGTGAACAAACATAATAATGCTTATTAGTACGAACCAGGATGACTTACAAAACATACTGAAAGATTGGAAACTCGCATTGGAGAAGAACGTCTCCGTGATAAAAGTTGAAGGGACCATCAGAAGGAGGTAGAGGTATTCCTCCTCTACTTGGATTCGGTGCTCTCATACAATGGGGAAATTTCAGCTGATGTGGTGCATCGTGTTAAGGTTTGCTGGCTAAAGTGGAGTTCACTTACAGGAGTTTTATATAACAAGATGATGTCAGTAGTTAAAAAAGAAAAAGAAAAACAAGGATTCTAGAAAGCCCGTCATTCCGCATGGATCAGAAGGCTGGCCGCTCAAAAAGCAATATCGTCAGACGCCATGGATATGAAAATGCTCCGCTGGTCTTGAAAAGTTAGCCTGCCATCTGTGGCAGCTTTAACGTGAGACCAGTAGAAGACAAGCTGTTGGTATGGCCACGTCATGAGGAGAGAACCCAAAATACGTACGCCGTTCAGACTTGATGCAGTCTACCACTAGATGACCTGGACGCCCCTGAACGATATGGATGACGATCAGTAGACGTGACATGAAAAACTACGTCTTAACGGAAGACTGACAAAGGAAAGACAAGGCTGGAAAATACGGATAAAGGGCTATGGTATGCTTAAGGGCTATGGTACAAGCTCGAGGAAGAAGCAGCCTGCTGTAGATACTTGGGAGGGTAATTAAATATACACATCAAAGAAGGCTTGCTTAATACAGTCCCTGTTTAACAGGCCAAATGTCTTTCTGTACGTAGTTTGTAATTTTCTTTTCACACATGAATAAAGTCTGCAGGATATTTGTCAGAATGCAGTCACTTTTGTAATAACCTAGCCCACAATCCCACATAACACAAGTGTTATGCAAAACTTTTTGTGATGAGTATATGCATAATAGGCTAGTACCTATCTAAAACAACCACACTACTGACTCGGGAGCTGGGGAAGTACAACTGACCGTGTGTGAAGCAATTCGATTTCAAGTCAACGCCTGTGACCTTCCGCGGAATTATTATGGACATGGCGAAGCAGACGCTGATCGGTTTAAACTTCGACAGTGGATTGGAAGTGACAGGGGAAATTTGAGATTCCGAAGGAAATAATTATCTTTCTCTCCAGAACAGTGCTGGAGATTTGAACACGGAACCTATCAATGAACCTGGCAGTGATATGTACTCATGGAGCCACTTCATTACAGGAAATCACAGGAATCCAATGATAATAGTCAATAAAATAATTGGAAACCACTCTCATGGAACATATTACCCCAGTAATAAGTTCCTTGTACTTCATAGCTAAAGTCCGCCGCGAACGGACCATGGCTGGGAATGGCGCACGGATGTCGTAACGCACTGTGCTAACATGCGAATGGGCTCCTTATCTTTAAAACAATTCGTGGTAGGAACTTAAATAATGGTTTTATGGACCGTATGGGCGCAAGAGTTCTTTTTACTCTGGTCGAAACCATTTGGTCAACTTTGATACTTTGACCTTCGTCCAATAAGTGAAGTAGCACACGTGTTCTGACCCATTTCAGAAGACGTGGCGTACTATAAACACTTTTTTTTTTCATTAGCGATAGATCTGGGTTTACAACTGTATTTATGTACTTGAATTATTTGGTAAGCGGCCTAGTCGTAGGCTGTAATAATGATGGCTATCATTCCAGTACTTGCCTGGAGTGAAAGCGAGATGGCTGAGACTTGGATTTTAATTTGTTGGTGTTCAGAACTATTTTTCCTTAGGACTGAGTGTGCTCCCTCTAGTGCCTTAAAGCAGTCTTGAAATTGTTGGCAAAATTCGAATCGAACCCGGGTTATTCGGATGGGAACCCTCTATGCTAACCTGAGAAACCAAATATGACCTTTCGTTAATATTCATTGCACAGTTCAGAGTTAAATGTCCTTTTGTTGTGTCTTTAAAATACCAAATATTTAGTGCACTAATGATAATGTGACAGGTTTTAGTAACAGTGTAACGTTATGGTAATTCTCTTCCTCGTAAGTTTGAGTAGTAGTAGAGATAGTCACATGCTAGCTTAAAGGAAACCTATTCCATGTATTTTAATGGTACCCAGTCTCCCTACACAGAGACAATATACTTAAATACATTTAGGTGTAAAGGTAACTGATAACTCATCCTAATGTCACATTGTTAACATAAACATTATCTGCAATGACTTCGTAAAGAATACTTGCAGGATAGAGAGGCTAGCTTGTAGCATGTCTTGGGCAGTTCATAATACTTCCAAGCCCTTGTTCCTTCCCGGTTTAGAGTGTGTTTCCAGGAGGGCGTGATCGCTCAATGGATTCGTCGCTAGCTTTTTGCCAAGGCGACAACAGTTCGAATCCCGATCAATTCATGCGAGATTTTGGAAATAGGAAGTCACATCCCCGTGGATAAGATGTCTTATAAAACTGTTGATTCCATGGTTTATGATCACAAGATTTAATTTTTTAGCTTGTTAACAGACCATTGACATTCTGTAGAACTCGTTGACGTACTCTCCCTTCCGACAGGACGAGCTCTTAATAATAATAATAATAATAATAATAATAATAATAATAATAATAATAATAATAATAATAATGATAATAAAAGCTCCTTCATACTCCATTATGCTACTCCATGTGCTACTCAGGAACATGGATAGAAGGGATAGATGATGCACAAGATCGAGAACCGAGAATTGTACCTAGGTAGAAAAAGACAGTACAGTATATGACGTATGATTAGAAGAAACACTACTCTATAGTAGACAATTCCTAAATAATAATAATAATAATAATAATAATAATAATAATAATAATAATATGACTAAGCTACTGTGTGTTAGTATTTTAATTTGATGCCATTTAGGGTGCCTGCATATAAATTTCAACGTTCCATTTCCCTCTGCTAGATGGAAAAGTAAACCGGGTCCCTGTTAGGCGATTTGTGGCTGAGTTTTAATTACTGTTTTCGGGTGTCACTAGAGATCTTTTACATGCCGACATTGTACATCACGGAGTGTGGACTGGATTTTCTTCCGCCCTTCAATTGTCCGACTACCTCTGCTGGGTTTGAACCACTGTACCTCTCCACAAAGAGAAATAATAAAAAACGTAGCCACCAACGAAGCCCTAAAAATAATCGCACAAGAAAATTCCACCAAACAACCGAATTGTGCCACTCAATACTCTGTATTGAAAACAGTTAAGAACAAAATTAAAAACAACCACCTTATCGTCACAAAAGCGGATAAAGGTAGCACAACAGTCATAATAAAGAAAGACGTGTACATAGAAAAAAACAATAAAATTTATCAACAACAACGGTATTCAAGTATTACAACGCGACCCTACAAATACATTTCAAAACGAAATAAAACTGGCTATCAAGGAAACAGACTTTATTTTCACAAGACAAGGAAAAAGAAAGCCTCACCATCAAAAATCCCAAAATCCCCACACTAAGAGCCCTCCCCAAAATACACAGACAGACGTGTCCCATTAGACCAACAGGAAATTTTGAAGATGTGCCAAATTAGAATTTAAGCAAACAACTGAACCTAATTCTAAAAGAGAAAATTTCACTTAAGGAAGAAAGGTCAATTAAAAACAGCGTAGAACTAATTAAATAACTAAATAAACTCAAACCGAGCTCGATAGCTACAGTCGCTTAAGTGCGGCCAGTATCCAGTAGTCGGGAGATAGTGGGTTCGAGCCCCACTGTCGGCAGCCCTGAAGATGGTTTTCCGTGGTTTCACATTTTCACACCAGGCAAATGCCGGGGCTGTACCTTAATTGAGGCCACGGCCGCTTCCTTCCACTTCCTAGGCCTCTCCTATCCCATCGTCGCCATAAGACCTATCTATGTCAGTGCGACGTAAAGCAAATAGAAAAAAAAACCTTAAATAACAGAGAGCACACGTATATCCTTTGACATCACTAACATGTACACCAACATACCAATAGATGAATCCATTAAAATGATTGGAAATCTTCTTAAAGAAAAAACTTCTGTACAAGAAACCAAATAAATTATTAGCCTTCTTAGAACAACACTACACCAAAACTGCGTTGCATTCAACGACAAAATCTATTGCCAAAAAGAAGGGTTAGCCATGGGCTCACCATTATCAGCTATAATAGCAAACATTTTTCTGAATAACTTCTAAAACATGTTCTTAATGGACCAGCATTCAAAAGCAATCTTACACTGGAGCAGATAAGTGGATGACGTCGTATGCACATATATTAATGACATCACTAATGCACACCAGTTATTAAACACACTAAATTCTTTACAAAGTCCATCAGTTTCACAATGGAGCCAGAAACTAACAAGAAAATAAACTATTTAGGCATCACATTCAACAGGAATAATGACAACCTATCTTACAAAGTATACAGAAAGCCCACTCAGACGTCGCACACTATTGACAACGAGTCGAACCACCCATACACACACAAAATAGCAGGACTGAATACAATGATACACAGAGCTATTTCCATACCAATGAGCACAACGGATTTCAATGAAGAGATACAAATCATTAAACAAATCGCGAAAGAAACAACCACCCTCTAGGCACAGTAGGTAAACTATTAAATAAACATAAGAAAAATCGCCGGGAAAGCACCACACATGACAAAGAAAAATACGTGGTTCTCAACTACGTTAACAAGAACACATACAAAGTAGCTAATATTTTCAAGAAACGAGGTTTAAAAGTAGCCTTTAGAACGAACAGCACACTACAGAGACACATCAGCAAGTGCAATCTAAACAAAAAAGACCCTTTCTCAAAGTCAGGAGTATATGAACTCAAGTGCCAAGGACCTAACTGCAATGCGACATATATAGGTCAAACGAAACGTAATTTCCACACAAAATACAAAGAACACAAAAACGCGATCGGATATAATCGGCATTCAGCGTTGGAGCTCATATATGACTGTTCACACCATTTCACAGACATCAACACGGATCTAAAAAGTTTACACATCGAAAATAAAAGTAAATCTTTGAACATAAAGGAAGCAATCGAAATTTACATCGCAAAGAAAGCGACCATAAATGACCATAAACACTTAAAAAATTCCCCCCTCTTCGCTCTACTCACATAATATCTGGACAGCACTTACTCATTAAATTACCTTTTAGCATAATAATGACATTTAATATTTAGTCTCTGTTTCATTTCCTTACTTTATTCACCTAAAATCATTCATCCATATTACATAAAAGTACATTTTAACATGAAGTAGGTTAATAACCTTCTCTCCTTTCTCCAGTGTTGATAGAAGGTTCCACAGAGCTCCACTCGCTCCACCCTACTTCCCCTCCCCTTTCCACGGTACAGTATACTCGATGTCAACATCCAATAGGAGAGATCCACAACGCTCCATGCGACCATTCCCATGTTTCCCCTCCCCTCCTCTCCTCCTTTCTATGGCCACAGTCCTGAAATAGTGTTTGGTGACAACGGAGTTAGTATCGGCAGTCTAAATAAGTACGTAAGTTTTTCATTATATTAATACCTGTAAATTTATTTTTTGTCATTACTGGTTCATGTATCACTAAACTATCACTGACAAGTTTACGCAACGTAAACAGTATTGTACATATATAAGCATTGTTTAAGTAATTTGATGCAATCTGAGGATGTTCTTGTAGAACGAAACATGTCATTCTTTGCATAATAGTGTGTATTTTTACAGGTATGTTTACAGTGTTATAATTTATATTGTAACTGCAGTGTGTTTGACAGACTGAAAAGTTTCTGTTGCATTTAACTAAGTCGACACTGAAAAGTATGGCTTCATTAAAAAAACACTGTACCACTGATCCACAGATGGGCTTCTTCGTATCAACATAATAGTGTTATTTGCTTTACGTCCCACTACTTTTTTTTCGGAGACGCCTCTCTTCGTATCGCTGATATTTGTAGACTCATTCCGGAGCAAGGTAGGCCTATTGTATATAAAGAGTGTTTTCGGAGGTTTACTCCAAGTTACCAGGTGTATGCACAAGTTTTTGCCGGTTTTTGTGGTAAAGAAAACACGTAATTTTCAAGGGAAATTCATTTTTTGTTTATTCAAAATATTGGCCATCGGTTTGTACACACTTCGCCCATCTTTCAGGTAAGTTATGAATACCATGCCAGAAAAACTGCTTGTCTTTTGCGGCAAACCATTCATCGAGCCATTTTTCAACTTCCTCGAAATTGCTGAAGTGCTGCTCTGCAAGCACGTGCCCCATTGATGCGAAGAGATGATAGATGGCGCCAGGTCGGGGCAGTACGGTGGGTGCGGAAGGATGTCCCATCCAAGCGATTTCAAGGTGTCTTTCACTGGTTTTGCTGTGGGAGACGGCGCATTGTCGTGTAACAATCACTTTGCCATGTCTTCTGGCCCATTCCGGTCGTCTTTCGATCAATGCGTGATTTAAATTAATCGTTTGTTGGCGATAGCGGTGTGCATTAACGGTTTCGCCGGGCTTCAAGTGTTCATAATACACAATACCTCTCTGAACCCACCAGACACAAAGCATGGTATTGCCGAAGCGATTTGTCCTTGGTGTTGAAGGACCGGCTTCGGGAGGTGACAGCCACGATTTTCTCCGCTTCGGGTTTTCGAAACAAATCCATTTTTCGTCACCCGTTACAATTCGGTACAGAAATGATTTTCTTTAGTGGCGTTGAGGCAGCATTCACAAGTGACTTTACGATTTTCCATTTGCTGTTCATTAAAATCGTGTGGGACACATTTACCGAGTTTATTGCTCTTGGCCGTTGCTCGTAAACGTCTGCTGATTGTTTCTTGTGACACATTTAATGCTTGTGCCAATTTCTCGTGAGTGTGAGTTGGGTCATTATCGAGAGCGCGCACTGTCTTTCACATTGAAATAACCACGTTTCAACTGTCGAAACCATGTCCTACGTATTCTGATCGATGGAGCGTGTTCACCATATGTTTCTACCAGCAAACGATGACTTTCCACAGCCTTTTTCTTTTGATTAAATAACAAAAGCAATGCGTGCCGCAAATGTTCTTTTTGAGGCACAAACGTCGACATGATCACTGATCGATACAACACAGACGGTAGTGTTTGGCGGACTCAGCTTGTGTGTGTCGGTACGTTAATGTCAGAAAAACAAACTGACGTATGTGTCAAATTCATACGCTGCGTACCGTTCACGGGTGCCTTTTCTTAGTGAAACCGGAAAAGACTTATGAATGCACCTGGTAGTGGCGGCGCGTTCTGGATGTTCAGTGAACTTGCTAGAAATAGTAAAGTCTTAGTAAAATGGTCTATGAACAGCCTATTCTTTTAATTAGCCATGTATATTCGCGCACGTAGTGATAATTTTGGCATCAACACTCGTTTGCTCTCTGGAACCAGCGAAAAGATTCAATTTCTGGATTGAGGGTACGGAATAGTGGGACGTAAGGAGGGTGCGCAATGCGTGGGGCTATGAGAAGGAAGAGAAACATAGCCCAGGTATCGCTGGCGAGTTGACCAGCGATACACACGAGTTACATCGGGCAGCCCCGAAGCACTCTCTCAAGAGCGCGCAGTTAACTTTTGCCGTATGTGGTAGGTTTTGATGTGATTTTCACTTAATGCTTTTGCGGTTTTGATATACTTAACCGCAATGAACCAGAATGTTTTGGTAACTGCGATTTGTATAGCGCCAATAGGTATACGTCACCTGAGTTGATGTAATTAATGAAACTTTCAGTTAGAAATACGTGTTTTTATGTGCCGGGCTGAGTGGCTCAAACGGTTGAGGCGCTGGCCTTCTGACCCCAACTTGGCAGGTTCGATCCTGACTCAGTCCGGTGATACTTGAAGGTGCTCAGATACGTCAGCCTCGTGTAGGTATATTTACTGGCACGTAAAAGAACCCATGTGGGACAAAGTTCCGGCACCTCGGCGTCTTTGAAAACCGTAAAACCATTAGTGGGACGTAAAGCATATTATTATTATTATTATTATTATTATTATTATTATTATTATTATTATTATTATTATTATTATTATTATTATATTTTCTGAAAAGTAACAGCAAAATGCGTTAAGACATAAATAATAGTAGTTTGCGTAACACGTTCATACCCCATGGGGAACGATGTAAGTGCCTAGGTGTTAATATAAGGAATGATCTTCATTGGGGTAATCATATTAGCGAAGTTGTTAAGAAAGGCTACATTTCTCTTCACATGGTTATGAGAGTATTAGAGGGCGTATAAGTCTCTGGTAAGACCGCAGTTAGAGTATGGCTCCATTGTATGGGACCCTCATCAGGACTACTTGATACGAGAACTGGAAAAAAAAATCAAAGGAATGCAACACGATTTGTTCTGGGTGATTTCCCACAAAGGAGTAGTGCTACTAAAATGTTGCAAACTTTGGGCTGGGAAGACTTGAGAGTAAGGAGACGAGATGGTCGACTGTGTGGTATGTTTCGAGCTGTCAGTGGACGAGGAGTAAGGGATTGGAACAAATGATCAAAGGAAATGTTCGATAAATTTCGAAGTTCATTGAAAATATTTAACCGGGCGAGTTGGCCGTGCGGTTAGGGGCGTGAGGCTGTGAGCTTGCATACGGGAGATAGTTGGTTCGAATCCCATTTTCGGCAGCCCTGAAGATGGTTTTCCGTGGTTTCCCATTTTTACACCAGGCAAATGCTGGGGCTGTTCCATAATTAAGGCCACGGCCGCTTCCTTCCAACTCCTAGGCCTTTCCTATCCCATCGTCGGTGCGACGAAACAACTAGTTAAACAATTATAAATAAATGTAAACACGAGGGAAACAATTGATGGGGAATCTTCCACCTGGGCTACCGCCCTAAATGCAGATCATTGATGATTGATGGTTAAAGTAATTGCACATCATAGTCTCTAATTCCTCATTGTTTTGGTAACTTCTTCGAGCTGCAGCCGTGAGCCTTAAAAGTAAGGTCCCATTGCTAATCAAGCAATGTCACTATTTGACATCGATGCAAACATCAAGTAACAATGCATATGAACTCGAACTTTTCCAACGCAGTGTACCATTTGTAGTTTTATCCACGGGCCGCCACTGTCGCAAGTTGAAGTTTGTGACTCGCTACGTTGAAACCCAAGAGAAGGGATACTGATTAGATTCGGTTTTCATTAATTTCATTTTTTATCAGTGATCACGCTCTTTTTTATTCTTGTAACTAGCTGATTTACCCGTGCTTCGCTACGGAACTCTAAATTTTATACATAATTCTAGGTTAGGTAGTGTAAACGTTGTGAGCAAGATTGTATTAAGTTGCATAGCTCTTAACGTTGCCCTAGAAGCACGACGGGCAAGTCACCAATGTCTTTTCTCATATGAAGACTGGGTTGGGTAAGTTTAATTGTAATGGTAGGCCAGTTTGCCTATCGTCAGTCACAATCAGGTTGGGGAGTTTTCATTATAATGGCAGACACTCACTCTCCGCCTGCTTTTATAGATTCTCAGAAAGACTCTCTTACTGGTTTTCCCAACTGAAATGAACATGGGTCATTACAATGACGTCAGTAGGAATGGTGCGATTAAAAGCAATGCCTTCATATGAAATACTCGATCAAATGAAAAACCACACATTTTCTCACTTTTAACGAACAGTACTATGCTGCCGAACTAACAGTCCAATGCTACAGAGCTGGAATAACCAAGACGCAGACATCCGTGATCCGTGAACAATCTTCTTCCTTTTTTCGGTGGGGGGAGGTCAAATAGTGGATAGTCCCAGGGCAAAAACTATGCCCGTTTACTTATCTGTTTCCTGGGAGTACCCGATGAGTCGGAAAATCTCAATTCACTACACTGGCGGAGGAAAGAACTATCTGACGTGGAGGCAATTTTTCCTCCAAGCCAGAGAAGAAACCACATCTTCGCTGCTAATTTGGAATAAAATGAATGTAGATTTAATGAAAGTGAAGAGGAAGAAGCTTTTCCTAAGGAACGGCTCTTTTCAGTGTGAAATTTTGAGTTATTTAGTGAATTGTGGTACTATAATTTGGAATAGGGCTAAATTGTAATTCCAGACCAGTTCATACTACTACTCCTACTACTACTACTACTAACTGAGCCTCTGACTTAAGTGCGTACACTGCTCATTCAAAACAGCGCGTCAGAGTAGGTATCGAATACTATGATGAACCAGTGTGTTACGTACCAGCAGTATCAGAAAATGTATGAACCAGAGAATTGGCATGCTAAAGAAGAAAGTTATATAACTCCTCAGCTATTTCCCGCCAATATTCAGTTAGGCTGTTATACTCGGTACGCAGCAGTAATCCCATCTATCGGAGTTGAATGTCAGCATAAGAGACAAAGAACATTACAACAAACAACGGTCAGTGTAATGTTATTGTTGATCTATGTTACGCGCTTTCTATAGTAGGCCTTCATATTATTGTCTTCCGGTTCTGAAATACCACTCTTATCATAGTCGGTACGGTAAAACTGAATAGAACATAAATGATCGGAAATTATATTCTCTATAACTTTTGTTATGCAGTACTTTCCCATAGGACCAAGAGCATAGGTATTTAAAAATTAAATTTTAGGTGCCTTCCCCTAAACTACCATTTCACCCAGGGTGAATAACATTGTTTATAGCTTAAACTGCAGTTTCTTATTCCTGGCTCTATATACCGATTTTCATTAAATTCTGTTTACCCATTTTGTCGGGGCTCGGCGTTGATATGGACTTAGCAACAAAAATCCAAATTCATGAATATCTGTGTTATCATAGCCGGTACGGTAAAAATGCATAAGACGTAAATGATCAGAAATTTAATTCTATATAACTTTAGTTATGTAGTATGTATCGATATGACCACTAATAATATAAATATTTGAGAATTGAGTTTTAGGCCTTCCCCTAAACTACCATTTCACTCAGCGTGAATAAAATAATTTAACTTATAGCCTAGATTGTAGCGGCTCACCCCCCGACTCTACATACCGATTTTTATTAAATTCTCTTCAGCCGTTTTCTAGTGATGCATGTACATACATACATACATACAGACAGACAGACAGACATACATTACGGAAAAGTAAAAACTGCATTTACTTGTTACTGTGGACATGATCGATACAGAAATACCATTCTTTTCAAATTCTGAGCAATGTACAGACAAAACTCTAATATTATATATATAGATGATCAAGTTGCTTGTTCAAAGAGATTACTGGTAGGAAGCAAAATTACTATAGCTAGAGTTGCCAAGGGTCACTGTGGCGAATTGAGTAAGATCGCTCATTAGGAAGAGTGAGAGGAAAAGTAATTGAGAATGTAACTTTCGAGCGTATATTCATTTATTTATCATACACTCATCGAAACACACGTTTTATAATAAGTTCCGCTTTTATATATTGTTGAATATATAACAATGACAGCACAGTTGCGAAACAATGAACTAATTTAGCAGCTCATACACTCATGCCAAAATTAACAAAAGGCTCCTCTACACTTATAGTTCATTCCATGTTAAGAAAACAGTATTGCTCTTATGACAACAGGGTTGCCATATCGAACAGCTCTGCTCAACACCATCACGGAAAAAAGGTGGTACACAAATTTGTCAAATTCAGTCATTTAAGTTCAAGATAAAAAGCGGAGGAAACTAAGCTGCAATTTACTTTTGAACTAGAGGGGATGGGGGCTTACAGGGGCTATTTTTTGTTTGTACGGAATCAGAGGTACACTGCAGCACATAAATAAACCTCAGCATTGAACTGGAAGACGAATCGGGGCAGAAAATAGAAAAATACTTTTTTATGGGCTCGGGGGATGCATTTAATAAATTTCCCCAGGCAACGCGGGGTACTTGTGCTGTCGTATCGCTCACAAAAGCAATAGTAAAAATTAAATTAAGTGGTCATATTAAAATGCGCTTAAGACAGAACAGTTAAATAACAAAACCAAGCACAAATAAAACACACGGCAATTATTTTTATCTGTACAACTTATGCCATGAAGTATCACTGCACACCACAACACCAAAATTTTCAATAACAACTTCTGTACAGTACGAAAATAGAACACATACATATTATCCAATATACAAATAACTTTCACTCAACACAAGACAAGTACGCACTGATTTAACGCCAAAAAACACACATACAACAAATAAATGCTGTAGATGACTTCAGTATAGAAGTGAGCTGCCGGCGGTTCACAGAATGAGGGACTACGCGAGGCTTTTACCAGAGCAACACAGAAGAAGGGAGATGAAGGAAGGCAACGAAGCGATGACTGTTCCTGCCACTGTGCTCTCTCCCTACGAATATATTTATGAAAAAGAAAATGTTATGTAGTTATTTTAATAACTCACGGGAAAAAATGCCTCAGTATTTTTATCTGTCTTTCATAATACATTACGAAGTACAGTATAATATCCCTTAATCACGAGGAATTATGAGTGTCTCAGAGGGGGTGTGTTCACTCCTTGTAGGTCCATAAGAGCAATACTGTTTTCTTAACGTGGAATGACCTACAGTAAATAAAGCAATGAATTATTGCCACTAACATTAGGTCTACCGTTACAGTTTGAGGTTTCTCTCGCATGATCTTGTTAGATTTAACTACTGTACTTCGATGATCTGATGATTTTATTTTTGATGGTTAAAGTATTTCTCTTCGAGTTCGATTTAAAGGATAGGTACCCACTATCATCTTCAGTGGTTACATGATAATTCAGTTTTTTGGAAGACTCTCAACCTACAGTCCATTATTTTCTTGTTAGACCCTTCGATTTCTGAATCCTGGAATTGTCTTTTACGTCTTCTAGCCATTCCACTTGTTTCACTCACGTTGCTTTATGCAGTTACACTCTTACTTAAAACAAATACTGCATGAAATTTCATAGAAGAGGAGTGCAAGAAGCTACACAGTATAGAAACGAAGTGTATACGTATTTGTACTGAGGCTAGTTTTAGGCCTCATCTGTCCCATTGCGCATATGAATGTAACACGAAAGAATATGACTATTACGAAGATAAACTTGTCTCATTTCCACAAAATAAAGCATAACAAGCAGGAAGGCTGGGCTTCCTCAGTGCTTTCTTTTGTTTCTCTGCGGCATGGAGTCAGCCAAGTTGCGTCATGGGCGAGATATTCCCAGACCCTGAGAACTTCATTCCGCAACTGGTCTGTATTCTTCGGCGGGTCATCTGTATAGACGTCAAGCCTCCGTTGTTGTAGCATCGTTGATTCTTTCGCAATTACTTTGATGGCTGGTAACTTCAGAGGCCAGTCTAAAACCATGATCTCGGGCCTCCTCCGAAACCGCACCTGAACTCTTCTGCGGATGGTTATCCTGCTGGAGAACGAATCTTTGGGGGATAACATTGTGAGGCGATATGAAGCAACGCCTTTATGAGTGGTTAACACTGCGAATGCGCTCCAGCACGCCAGTGTCATCGCGAGAGGTCTAGCCTCAGCATGATTCACTAAAGCATTTCGATCTTTGACGCAATTTCAGGTAGCATGGGTCATGTCTGGTACTACAAGTACAGTTCCTCGAAATCTTGTGACGTCGCCGGAGCATGCCGTATTGGAAAGATACCGGTAAACAAGCCAGCTGGCGAGACGCCAGGGACGACGCATTGCAGTCCTAGCTGGAGCAGTGAGGAGCGAGGAAACAGAGTAGGAGTACAGTGGAACCTTGGATTGCGAGCATAATTCGTTCCGGCAACATGCTCGCAATCCAAATCGCTCGTATATCAAAGCAAATTTTCCCATAAGAAACAATCAATCAATCAATCAATATTGAAACTCGGATGATTCATCCACAACACAAAAACATTTATTCGCATAACATTTCTGAAACAAAATATAACGTAAAACAATTAAACTGCACTTTACCTTACAACAGAATCATTGTTGGTGTGAGGGAGACGGGAGATGACATGAGAAGAGTTACTGTGTAGCACGAATTTCACTAACGGAATCACTGCTATCGGTTGGCTCATTGGAAGTGTTTTCTTTTCGTGCAACTTTAACGAGGAACCTGTCCAATGACTGTTGCTTTTGCCTCTTTTTTGAGGATTTCACGAAAATGTGACATTGCATTGTCATTGAACAGATTCATCCACTGTAATCATCTCCTTCTTCCACCCGAATTCCTTTTTTAGCCTTCTTCTCGTTCACAGGGCCCAACGTTGCAGAACAGTTATATCACAGATGACAGAAACAAAACGTGTACACACGTACGGTGTTGACTATGCGAGCGAGGCACGCCAACTGAAGTCCAGCGCGGGAAATGATTACACACACTTTCCCAGGAATGAGAGAGGCAAGGGGAGGGGAAAACAAAGGCACAGGGGAGGCGGAAACGTACGTACACGTGACGCTCGTATTGCGAAACCTCACTCGCTTATCAAGTTACAATTTATTTAAAATATTTGCTCGTCTTGCAAAACACTCGTAGACCAAGTTACTCGCAATCCGAGGTTCCACTGTACATCATTAAGATAAGTTTAAACATTTCAACAATTATTAGGAAGGGGTACACAGAATTTTAAAACAAATATTTTTACACTTTTTTATAACATTCAATAAGTTCTTAAAAATACAAATTGAAAGTGTGATCTGATAGAATGTAATGTTGTTCTTTTAAGAACGAAACATGCCATTCTGTTTTTAATTGAAGTATGCTATTGAAGGTTTTCTTTTTTTTTTCAGGTATTTTCTAACTGAAGAGAAATGGATTGCACTAAGTTAGAGTGAAAAATACAATTTTACGTGAAGAAAAATAATACTGTATATACGTTGCGGTAAGGTTGGAGCCTTCGACCTCTGGGTTCAGGAGCGAGCACAAGAACTCGCTGCAAATAAATGTGCCGCGCGATAAGCGTGAGGGGAAGTATACACTCGCTTTTGCTGTGATTCCTATAATACAAGCGGTCCTGCTACTTCGCGCGCGCTTGAGTTTCCATGTTCCCGGTTGTGGACAGATCAGAACAAGGGGGTACTAGAGGAGAGCTTGCTACATCGTTCAGTCTTCTGCAGACCTTCACAGTGTTGCTTGACGAGCAGTGTGCTAGTTATAGTCTGTTATGCGGTAGCAGAAAATTGGCAATTTCGTTTGTCACTTGTTCTTTCATTGTTGAAGGTTGAAGGTGAAGCTTTATCTGTCCCTGTAAAAATTAAGAGGGGAATTCCTCAAGGCAGTATTATCGGACCTTTATGTTTTTTTATATATCAATGATATATATAAAGAAGTGGAATCAGAGATAAGGCTTTTCGCAGATGATGTTATTCTGTACAGAGTAATAAATAAGTTACAAGATTGTGAGCAACTGCAAAATGACCTCGATAATGTTGTGAGATGGACAATAGGCAACGGTATGATGATAAACGGGGATAAAAGTCAGGTTGTGAGTTTCACAAATAGGAAAAGTCCTCTCAGTTTTAATTACTGCGTTGATGGGGTGAAAGTTCCCTTTGGGGATCATTGTAAATACCTAGGTATAAATATAAGGAAAGATCTTCATTGGGGTAATAACATAATACAGATCTCTGTACATGGTTATGAGAGTATTTAGAGGCTGTAGTAAGGGTGTAAAGGAGAGAGCATATTTGTCTCTGGTGAGACCTCAACTTGAGTGCTTCCGGTGTATGGGACCCTTACCAGGATTACCTGATTCAGGAACTGGAAAAAATCCAAAGAAACGCAGCTCGATTTGTTCTGGGCGATTTCCGATAAAAGAGTAGCGTTACAAAAATGTTGCAAAGTTTGGGCTGGGAAGACTTGGTAGAAAGGAGACGAGCTGCTCGACTAAGTTGTATGTTCCGAGCTGTCAGTGGAGTGATGGCGTGGGAGGACATCAGTAGACGAATAAGTTTGGATGGTGTCTTTAAAAGTAGGAAAGATCACAATATAAAGATAAAGTTGGAATTCAAGAGGACAAATTGGGGCAAATATTCGTTTATAGGAAGGGGAGTTAGGGATTGGAATAACTTCCCAAGGGAGATGTTCAACATATTTCCAATTTCTTTGCAATCATTTAACAAAAGGCTAGGAAAACAACAGATAGGGAATCTGCCACCTGGGCGACTGCCCTAAATGCAGATCAGTAGTGACTGATTGATTGATGGTTGAGCAAGGTATGTGAAATTCCCTCGAGCGAGTTTAACCCCACCCCTTGCTTCAATGACATGTTGATTGTGGGTCCGCCAGCAAGAGAATGACTTTTATTTTTGCTTTTTGTTTAATGTTGCGCTAATACATCGAAGGTTTTCGGTCAGAAGGATGAGAAAGGGCTGAGATTCTGAAGGTGGCGGCCGTGGTCTTAATTAGTATGCAGCCTCAGCATTTGTTTGGTGTGAAAATGGGAAACCACGGAAAACCTTCTTCAGGGCTTCAGACGGTAGGATTCGAACACACTATCTCCCGAATGCAAACTCACAGCTGCGCATCTCCCTAATCGCACGGCCAACACTCTCGATAAGAATGAAAGGTACTAAACTCTTCCTTAAATGTCTGTAAAGTTTGCCTGATGTTGGGGGAGTACTATTTTTGGTTTCTGCGTGCGGCACATAAAGTTCTACCAATGAGTCGACTGGACATTCGGCATGAAGGGATGGGTACTGTATATTACTTGTGTCATTGTCTCCCTTTCTGACTAGACGTTAGTTCGATTACTTTCAACGAGATGCGATCTTTTTTCATTTGTTATGACGATAGACCTTCATATTTTACACTCTGGTTTATAGATCTAATAATGAGCCTACTATCACGGTCGACATATTGCGAATACCAGTCCCTGTATCTGCACCAACGTGTAAACAGTTCTTTTCATATTGTACAGATGCCCGTCATAAGAAACAATTATCGAACAGATAAAAAAGAGGAATATACTAGCGTTGGGTCTTCAAAAATACGTAAATATCTATCTATCTATCTATCTATCTATCTATCTATCTATCTATCTATCTATCTATCTATCTATCTATCTATCTATCTATTTATCTATCTATCTATCTATCTATCTATAATTTGAACGTGTAACACAACATTGTTAGAAAACCACAATACTAACGCCTCTGTGTTATACATCAAAATATAGGTCTCCATCTCAGGATTACTAGAAAAATAACATTTCTTTCATTATGTCCTTTATTTGCGTAAAATATTAATTTATTCGAATAATATGATGCTTGGGTCATTGCAGTTAACTGTATTGGCCGGTAGATGGCTGTATGAAAGTTGTGTCCGCTGATCTTTCTATGCCAGTCCGATAGAGGGCTCTGTGAAAGTTGTCTATGCAGATCTTTCTATGTTAGTGCGATAGTGCACGAGTGAAACGAAAACCATCACCTTAGCTGACGCAAGACATAAGGTTAAAAATGGAGGAAAGAAATGCAGCTTACAAATATTATAGAAAAAATCCAACCGCAGAAAATTTCGAAAAGTACAAAAAATTGCGTAACAAAACAACTCAGACCATCAGGAATGCTAAGATACGCCACACACATGAAATCTTAAAAAATAACAGTTCTGGCAATGTTTGGAAAATTCTTCGGAACATTGGTTTGACAAAAAATAAAACCGACGAAAACAACACTGACTTGCCATTAGACGAATTAAATCAATTTTTCTGCTCACAAAATTCACATACAGACGAACGAACTAAAAGGGAAACAATCGACAGACTACATACGAAAACAAAACACGATGGAGAAGAATTTTATTTTTCACATGTAACTCTTAATGGCGCCAGAGACGCTATTCATGAAATAAAGTCAGAGGCTACAGGATGTGACGGAATAAATTTGACATTAATTAAAAGACTCACTGAAATTGTTCTCCCAACAATTACACACATAATAAATACCTCACTCATGACAGGAATCTTTCCCAATATATGGAAAAGTGCCATAATACGACCGATAAGAAAAATCGATAATCCAACAAAACCCGAAGACTTTCGACCAATTTGCATACTTCCTTGTCTTAGTAAAATATTAGAAAAGGTCGTTCACAAGCAGATAACAAATTACATTAACAAACACAATTTACTCGACAAATACCAGTCAGGATTTAGACCTAACCACAGCACAACCACAGCACTACTAAAAGTTACAAATGACATTCAAGCAGGCATGGACAACGGACAAATGACTATCCTTGTACTTTTAGACCTAAGTAAAGCATTTGACTGTGTGGACAGAGAAATATTATTAGCTAAGCTACAAGCACAAAAATTTTCTTCAAGCGCACTGACGTGGCTGCACTCTTATTTAATTGGGCGGCAGCAGTGCGTTTCAGCAGGTACAAAAGTGTCACACTGGCAACAAACCGAAGTTGGCGTAGTTCAGGGCAGTGTTCTAGCGCCACTGCTATTTTCACTGTACTTAAATGACCTACCAGAACATATAAAAACGTGTAAATACCATTTCTTCGCAGACGATATTCAACTTTATATACAAACAAACCCGAAGGACATCCAACTAGACATTGACAAACTAAACGATGACCTGGAAAATATAAAAGACTGGACTAAAAATAATTCTCTTAAAGTCAATCCATTCAAATAGCAAGCAATCATAATTGGATCCAAAAGTAATCATACCGAACTGAAAAGTGTTAAAATTCCCCCAATCCTATTCCACGCAACACCAATACAAATAAACGAAACAGTAAAAAACCTTGGCCTCATTTTTGATAAGTACTTAAACTGGACGGAGCACACGACGAAAATATGCCAACGAGTATTCTTTTCTTTCCACTCTCTTAAACGTTTACGGGATCTCCTTCCTCTAAATACGAGAAAGTTACTTGTTCAAAGCTTAATTCTACCCATCTTCGATTATGGTGACGTAATATACAACAACCTAAACACCACCCTTAACGCTAAACTTCAGCGGGCTTATAATACATGCATCCGTTTTGTATTAAATATGCCCAGGTATTGCCATATATCACCTTGTCTTGAACAGCTGTCGTGGTTATATTTGGCGGAGAGAAGAAACCTTCACTCTGTTTCGCTTGTTCACAACATTCTCCGTACAGACACACCAAGTTATCTGAGAATGGATCTTAAATACTTGTCATCTCCAAACAGTATACCTACAAGGTCAGAAACCTCTTCCCTGCTGAGCTTCCCAATTTACCACACGACCGGGTACGGCAACTCATTCAAACCTGCAACCATACGCTCTTGGAATTCCCTTCCGGCTGTAATTAGAGACATACATAGTAGAAATGTATTTAAAAAAACATGTTATAAATGGTACATAGACTTAAGAAATTAGTATTTAATGTTTTTTTTAAAGTGACTCTCAGAAATTTTCCTTTTGTTTATAACTATTATTTAAGTTTAATTTTATAATATGTAACTAGAAATCCTAATACTCTGTAGTTTGTACAATGTAGTACATATGAGATGGTTTGGCATAACAGCAGGCTTCATAGCCTGAGCCACGCCACAAGTCAATAAATAAATAAATAGATGGCTCTGTGAAATGAAGTTATCACCAGAATGTAAGTTGTTGCTCCATGTTGGTTCTGCACCTCCACTAAGCGAACCTGTAGTTTCCTACGACGAATACGATATGTTGTTGGGTTAGACCAGCCCCATGTTATTCTTCTCGCATGCCCACGACAGATCTGGGCACGATGAGCATCGAGGAATAAATAGCCGAAAGACACAACACATACACAGGCAGAAAGATAACGAAAAATGAAAACAAAATAAAAAATCAGTGGAAGCTCGAGTAAACCAGAGGTAACGGGGCGATACATAAATACTTACCTATCATGTTCACATGGACCGGGTTGAAAATGACTAGAGACGAAGTCATGAACTGAACTCGAGCCTATTAAATCAAAAGGTTAAAATTTGAAAGGCTACCCCTCCTATTCCAACGATAATAACGCCGATTAAGATAACAAAAGAGTTTATTAAGTGATTATTAAATCAAAATAGTAAATGGTCACACGAAAATCAGGAAGAGATAAAATAAGAAAAAGGAAAACAGGCCCAGATGGAAACAATACATGAGCTCAATAAATTATTCACTATCCTCATAGCATCGTGCCTAGCCGTAACGTGATTCAGCCAACAGGTTCAACCATACATAGAATACAATTAATTAGAAAATAATAAAAGAGATTGTTACCTGGGAACAAAATACAATGATTCCGTGACGCAGAGCTCAGCCCAAAGTAATAAATTATTATATATCCATATTGAGTCTTTGCTGGTCGCGATACACGGCCATTCAATAGGATGCCATAGTTTCCAGTGAACTAAAAAAAGACGATAGATAGATAGATGTCTTCATTAGTCTTCTCTTACACTAAAGCAAAGATAAAATATGGCCGAATCCAAGATCGAGGAAAAGAAGGCGCGCGCAGGAATGGCGCCCGGGATTACAGATAAACAAAGCGTTGCTAAGGGAACATAACCCCCCCCCCCCCCGCACAAATGCTAGGACCCATAAAAGACAAACAACACAACTAGGCAATATGATATGCGTCCTACAAACATCATATTCGAACACTCGCACAATAGATTAAAAAGGAATAGAAAAAACAGGGAAAGCATAAAAGATAACAATGGTCAAAAAGGACCCAAATGTAGAAGCACGTTTCATAAATAACGTTTCACACGGATGTTCAAGGCCAAACCTACACAAGGTCGGAGGCCCAATACACATCATCAATACGTCTGTCATATACAATTCAAATGCCAAAACAGCACAAACCATCCATGTATAGGCCCTTCCGATACACAACATAGTGGCGACATCGGAGAGCAATTTGGTACATGAATAATAATACAGAGACCTCCACACATGGACCGTAAAATAAATTCGACGTAACACGCACATCCAAGATGCAACAGAGCTCATTCACGCAATACAGACACTCAATTACAGTAAGATGCAAATCAATGTACTGAATTGTGACACAAAGGAAAACACAGCTGATACAAAGAACGTTACATGGGCAACAACAGAAAGAACAAAACGGGCCACCAAATAAATAAATTCAGCCTACGTGATTAGAATTGAGGGGCTATCTGACGGTAAGATAGCGGCCCCGGTCTATGAAGCCAAGAATAACGGCCGAGAGGATTCATCATGCTGACCACACGACACCTCGTAATCTGCAGGCCTTCGCGCTGAAGGCCCTTCGGGGCTGTAGTGCCATGGGATTAGTTGGGGTGAGTAAGGATGTAAATGAGAGGGCGTACAAGTCTCTGGTAACACCCCAAATAGAGTATGGTTCCAGTGTATGGGACCCTCACCAGGATTTCTTGATTCAAGAACTGGAAAGAATCCAAAGAAAAGCAGCTCGATTTGTTCTGGGTGATTTCCGACAAAGTACAGTAGTAGCTGGAAAGACTTGGGAGAAAGAAGACGAGCTGTTCGACTAAGTGGTATGTTCCGAGCTGTCAGTGAAGAGATGGCGTGGAATGACAGTAGACGAATAAGTTTGAGTGGTGTCTTTAAAAGGAAAGATCACAATGTGAAGATAAAGTTGGAATTCAAGAGGACAACTTGCGGCAAATATTCGTTTATAGGAAGGGGAGTTAGGGATTGGAATAACTTACCAAGGGAGATGTTCAATAAATTTCCAATATCTTTGCAATCATTCAAGAAAAGCCTGGGAAAACTACATATGAGGAATCTACCACCTGGACGGCTGCCCTAAATGCAGATCAGTAGTGATTGAGTTTTTTGATGGGTCAGCAACCAGTTGTGAAATTCCGTTTATAATACAGATGCCTCGTGTTTGAAATTACATGCTTGTATATATTCACTGTCATAAAAGAACGCATTGGAAGAGGTTCGGATAACGCACAAGAAATGTCATCACTTAGAGGAATTAAAGAAGCCAAGTTTTTTCCAGCAGGTGATGTTGGCAAGGATAAGAAGCGGACGGCTAAGATTGTTATGCATCTTTTACAGGCTACTTTCTCAGTATTGTCTTTTCTAAATTCAGAACGTGTTATTGAGGCGTTTTAAATATTACTACGGGCTCTGGTGACAACGCCGACTGTTTACGTATACATGGAATAATGCAAAAGATGATAATGTTAACAGCGCGGAGCGATTTTCGTAAACATTTTCTCGTCGTTTGAATGACAGATGAAACAACTGTTTAACGATGAGGATGTCGGAGAATTAATAAAGTGATGCTCGAGTGAGAATAATTAGAAGGAATAATTAAAAATTCCTTGAGAGAACTCGGGAGATGGAGAATTTAGCCTTTAAAGTTGTAGTATTGTATTTTTCTATTTTTCAAAAATATTCTTAAGATTGATGAATGTATGTGTATATAATTAACTGGATGATTTTGTGAATGCCGAAAGAGTTAGCTGCACGATGTAGGCTGTGTAGCTGTAAGGTTACATTCGAACCTCACCGTCGGCAGCTTTGAAAATTGTTCTCGTGTTTTCGTCATTTTCTCTCTGTACTAATTTCCAATGTTGGGAAAAGTACAATACAAAAGTAGTTGGGTTGAATTACATTTACCGGGGTGAGTAGTTCAGACGGTTGAGGCTCTGGCCTTCCGACCCCAGTGTGGCAGGTTAGATCCTTGCTCAGTCTGGTGGTATTTGAAAGTGATCAATACGTCAGCCTCGTTTCGGTAGATTTACTGGCACGTAAAAGAATTTCTGCAGGTCTAAATTCCGGCACCTCGTCGTCTCCGAAAAACGTAAAAATATATTTAGAGGGACGTAAAGCCAATAACGTTATTATTATTATTATTATTATTATTATTATTATTATTATTATTATTATTATTATTATTTATCGACACGGCCACCTGTGGGCCACGGTTACAGAACCTTCATCCTACACTCTCGCCAAAGATTCTTGAGTCTTTGACTTCTTCTTGCTCGTTCTTCCACCGAGACGTTCCGTGGCTTCGCATGTTGCTCTTCAGACGCATCCCTCAATCCCGCAACCTTCTTCCTAAATGATGTCCTTTCTTTTATATCCTCCTTCTTGATACCTATTTCTGCCAAGTCATTGTGCACCTGTGTAAGCAATCCCGGTTGTTTTTTCCACCTTTCCTGCAGAAGTATCCTGTTGGCCAATCTCTCAGGGTTCATTTTTGATACGTCCATAAAACGTCAGTCTCCTTTTTCTCATCACAGTCGTGATTATTATTATTATTATTATTATTATTATTATTATTATTATTATTATTGAACTACAGTTACCTGATAAATATTTATGCTATTACAATTACAAATTACTTTTCAAAAAGTAATCAATTAAAATTACAATCATTTCACAGAACGCGAGTCTTACGGAATCATTTTCATTTTTCATATAGGGCACAAAAATATTCAGTTAAGTTTTCTTAGCATTGACACATTAAGTGGTTGATATAAATACGTGAGATTATACATGATACCTGGGAACTTACAAGGTTTTTTCCCCATAATGTTTATTTTAGTTGGCGACTTTTAGCATTTCACATAGTTTGCTACTTACTTTGGAAAATAATTTTTTCCTAAATTTCTCATTAATTACATCTATTCATTTACTCAAGGACGTTCTACAAGCACACTCGATGGAATACCTGTTTTTAATAATAATATTGTTGGCTTTAGTCTCACTAACTACTTTTACGGTTTTCGGAGTCGCTGAGGTACCGGAATTTAGTTCCGCAGGAGTTATTTTACGTGCCATTAAATCCACCGACATGAAGCTGAAGCATTTGAGCACCTTCAAATACCACCGGACTGAGCCAGGATCGAACCTGCCAAGTTGGGATCAGAAGGCCAGTGCCTCAACCGTCTGAGCCACTCAGTCCGGCTATACCTGTTTTTAATTTTAAGAACATCGAGCAGTGATGGATACTTTAGGATGAGTTTCATGTCTTTGGAAGCACTGAAGACGTAAGAAAGTACCTTATCCAGCACTGGTAATGCTAATGGTTCCTTGCCAAGCTCCCCATGCGATTTATATCTGTAGAATGCAATGATGACTAAAATGTAGCCAGTGTTCCCTAGGACCATTTTAGTGGGCGCATCGTCCTGTCGTTTTTTACAGACCGCCCGGCTATCATAACCTAAATACATGCTAGTTACGTAATCTTAATACATTATCTGACTCACTGCGTGCTCCAAATTAAAATGTAAATACTGTAAAACTGTTTATTTAAACGATACATCTAGATGAATGTTAGCATAATTGCATCAATTACATCGGAGTTAAATGTTGAGCTTAACTATAAGATAGTGTCGTGCGCGAGCGGTGTCTGGATTGGCGTGGAATCGCATGAGAACACTCGATTCCTCATGGCGTCCCAAACTCGTATGTTAGCCCTGGTGTTTGATTATGAACGACCAGAAGAACACTAGAACATCTTGTTCGTCGTAATAACACTAAAATAGTTTAGCTGTCTGGTATTACTGTTAATGCCCTCTGTGGATCATTGGTAGAGATGATAGCCGGTTCAAACTGGACAGAGGTAGTCGTATTTGAAGGGCGACACTGCATGTCGTACGATGTCAGCATTAGTGTTAGTGTTTACCCGACAAAATCCAGTAAAACACAGCATTAGACGCCCAAGAGAGATTCGGTTTACTGTGCCATCTAGTAGCCCGAGAGTAAAACGGAACGTCGAAATTGACGGGCAAGCAGTCAGATGGCGACAAAAATTAAAATGTTTGCACACGGTAGCTGAGGCCATATTATTGTTAATGCCCTGAGAGGAATAAATTGAAATTTTATCTTATTCCTTTCTTACGTAGTATTCCCCGCCCAGCTGATGAAAATTTCTGGGGAGAACACTATGTAGCGATTACAATTTTATTTCAAAAGTAAATTCGTTCGTTCGTTCGTAATCTGTTCACCCTCCAGGGTCGGTTTTTCCTTCGGACTCAGCGAGGGATCCCACTTCTACGGCCTCAAGGGCAGTGTACTGGAGCTTCAGACTGGGGAGGATGACCAGTACTTCGCCCAGGCGGCCTCACCTGCTATGCTGAACAGGGGCCTTGTGGGGGGATGGGTAGTTCGGAAGGGATAGACAAGGAAGAGGGAAGGAAGTGGCTGTGGCCGTAAGTTAGCTACCATCCCGGCATTTGCCTGGAGGAGTAGTGGGAAACCACGGAAAACCACTTCCAGGATGGCTGAGGTGGGAATCGAACCCTCCTCTACTCTGTTGACCTCCCGAGGCTGAGTGGACCCCGTTCCAGCCCTCGTACCACTTTTCAAATTTCGTGGAAGAGCCGGGAATCGATCCCGGGCCTCTGGGGGTGGCAGCTAGTCACACTAACCACTACACCACAGAGGCGGACTCAAAAGTAAATTAGGGTAAAAATTATATCTTGTAAAAAAAGTGATTACAAGCAAAAATACTAGAAAAGAAATTATTGATATCAAGTTATTTGATAAAATGTTTACTCAGTTACTTCCCATTTCTGCTGATTTTTATTTTATTTTGCTTTGCTGGCCTGGGCTGGTGTACACTTGTGTCCTCCTACTTCTGTCGGTTACTCTACCTCCCAATTAACAATATCAGTCTCTTTATTCATACTCTGTCGAATTTCATATGTTCACTTCCTTCAAAATAATGTGGAAAGTGCCATTACTATACTGTAGTACTCAATTTCTGCCAGCACAACAACATGTCATCAGAAACCTTTTCAGTGCATGTAAAACAATTACATACTTAGATGTTTATCATATGACTACACTGTGTCATGTGGGCGATATCAGTCGACTGATTCTTGAATTAAATCGTGGATGGCGTGGACTGTTTGAAAGGGAGCCGTGAATTGAGCATAATGTGATCATCTTAATATTGTTTATGTCCGGCTCCATGGCTAAATGGTTAGCGTGCTGGCTTTTGGTCACAGGGGTCCCGGGTTCGATTCCCGGCAGGGTCGGGAATTTTAACCATCATTGGTTAATTTCCCTGGCACGGGGGCTGGGTGTATGTGTTGACTTCATCATCATTTCATCCTCATCACGACGCGCAGGTCGCCTACGGGTGTCAAATCGAAAGACCTGCACCTGGCGAGCCGAACTTGTCCTCGGACACTCCCGGCACTAAAAGCCATACGCCATTTCATTTTTCAATATTGTTTATGCTCGACGATGCCGAAATATAAATATTATATGCCAGAAAACTGAATCTTAATGAGGCTCGTAATAGTTCAAGTTTCATTATGATACAGGTACTCCACCATTCAGAATTCAGGTTTTCATTATGATACAGGTTCTCCACCAATCAGAGTTCAGATTTTCATTGTGATACAACTGTTTGACGAATTAGTTAAGAATAGCATCGCAACTGCGCTCAACAACTTCGCACTTGTTTCCAAAATCAAACATGTCGGACACACATATTAGCTTCAATGCACCTTCTACTTCCAGTATTCCCCAACCACACGGCACATTCCCGCAACTGTACAATGAACAATTTGTATTTGAAGTAAAGCTAGGTTATGATAACGTTCTATTAAAGCTTTGAAAACATTTTACATTGTCAAGGTCTTTGATCCACTCACGGAAAATCAATAACCCAGCGCATGCTCTCTGCGCTCTGTTCAATAAACTCAACTGTCAGGCGACATCTCGACAGAAATTTATGAATATTTAAAAAATAGAGTTATAATTATTGTCGACTATAAACAGTCGTATGCAACTCGGCTTATTACATAAAGTACTATTAAATAACAATAAAGACATTCGGTCGAGAGCGGAGTGGCCGCGCGTGTTAATGCGCTACGGCTACGGAGCCATGTTCTGCATTCGGTAGACGAATAGATTCGAACCCCACCATCGACTGTCCTGAGAATTTTTTTCTGTGGTTTCCCATTTTCACTTCCAGGCAAATGCCGGGACTGTTCATATTCATAGTCTACAACCGTTTCCTTCCACCTCCTCATCCATTTTCATTCGCTATTATTCATTTCATCTTTATTAGCTCCTCAACTGAGGTTGACGTTAGGAAGTACATCCGGCCGTAAAAATGTCATATAATTTCATCTGACGCCATCCCCGTATCAGGAAACGAGACTAAGGGGTAGACGTACATACAAAAGTGAAGAAATTCAACATAGAATGAAATACAACATTGTAAGCTCACCGGACAAAAATGTAGTCACCCCTGGAGAAATCATTGCAAGCATAATTTAATACCGAGTAACTCCGCCTCCGGACTTGATAACCACCTGGATTCGGTTAGGAAGTGTGTATACAAGGTTGTGAAGATACGTCGCATCCAGGTTAAGCCACTCGCTGAGGATTTGATCGCGCAGTTCCACCAAATTGCGGGCATGCTGATGTCAGCGTTTTACTCGCTGTTCCATGTCCCACAGATTTTCAATGGGGTTCAAGTCAGGTGATTTTGCAGGCCAGTCGAGATTTAGTAGGATGGGAGGGTGTTCATGAAACCAGTCACATATGCGTCCAGCCCGATGAACTTTGCTGTTGTCATATTAAAAAATCGGGGTATCAATACAGTAGCATTCTCATCATGCAAACACTGTTGAAATAAACATGCTGGTTCATGTTAGTAGTCACCTCAGTGTGCGTGCCCAATCCATGATACCAAAAACACCCCCAAAACATCACAGACACACCTCCTGGTTGAACCTGACATTGCACACATCCAGGATGAAACGCTTCATTTGGCCTTCGGTGCACTCGACGACGTGCGTTATTGGAATACAGGTAAAAATGAGATTCGTCAGAACACATTGCGTTCCAACAGTCAGCTACTGTCCACATTCGATGATTTCTAGCTCATTAAAGACATGCAGCTTTATGTGCCTGTGTGAGCAATGGCCTCGTGCGAGGTGACAGATTCCGAATGTTCATTGCATGTATTTCCCGTCGCAATGTTCTCTCGCTAAGGTTGGAATGGACCTTCATTCACTGACTGTAGCAATTCCTGTCGGGTTTGGGAGCGAGTTTGATTCGCAAGTCGTGAAAAGCGTCTCCGGTCTCTCTCAGTCAGGATCTTTTTCCGATCATAAATCTGACGTAGTGTTTCGTGGCCACGTGTAGTACACCATAGCTTGTAGACACGTTGAACAGTCCGCTGCGAAACACCAACAAATCCAGCAACTTTACGCACCGTATCGCCATGGGCACGACCAAACACGATTGCCCCTTTTTGCCACTCTGCCACATCCTTGCATCTACCCATGTTTACTTACACTGTCCGCTTGAAACATCATTGTCTCACTGATCGCTACTGCCTTATCCCACGTAGAGGCAGTGCGCGTGCGATTGAGCACTGGAATCTTTCGCTGCGCCATCTGTACAGGCTTAACGATCCATCTGTGCGTGCACGCTAAGTTGACTCATTTTTTGTTCGGTGAGCTTCTGTTACAAGGACGTTTCGTTTCTCTACTCATACGTAAATCTGAGCCAGAAATGAATATTCTAACTATTCTATATTACTGCATTTAGACTGCGTTTGCCTTGGATTAGTGAAGTTAGATAAACTTTGGCAAGAATGACTGCCAGTATATGCGCTGTTCGTGATGTCCTAGCAATATTGGAGGTAGAGGGAATCCTAAGTGGTGGTTTGCATGCCAGTCAAAGAAGATAAATCACAGCCTTGTCACAGCAATATTGACGGAGGCAGATGTTCTGATAGAGTACCCACCTGAAAACAAAGACCGTGCGGCGACTTGTACGGTCAGCTTAACAAACAAATATCGTTAACTAGATTAAGGAAGCTTCGGAACATATAAGAGACAGAAAGACAAAAAAGGATAATACAATAATTTACTTAATGCGAAGTCGTGTGAAATGAAAACGTTGAAAGTATAATAATACTTCGAAATGTCGCTCCATAGTTTGGTCCGTTGGAAGTATTGTTACAAAGGCTGTGACGAAAATCCTGTAGGTAACAGCACCATGCATACAAGAAAACACCATCAAAGTAGAACTCGATCGTAATAAATGTGTCACAAGGCGAAAGATTCCTTCCGCTCCGCCCGAAACATTCAACATCTCAATCTGAAAGACTTGTGCTTCGATGTTCGTGGTTTAGGACAGACTAGAAAGTGGGAACATTCCTCTGAAGAGGGTCGTTCTAGAGAAAAGCTTGCCACATCATTTAATGTACCGCAGACCTTAATAGCGTTAGCATAATTTGGGAGCAGTATGCTAGTTATGCCCTATTATGAACGGCAGCAGAGAATTGGTACTGGTGCTTTAGTCTGCTGTAATTATGTTTGTTACTTGTTCCTTCCTCGTCCAGCAAGGGTGTGTGATGTATGTCATGCCCTCGATTGAGCTCAACACAACCCGTTGTTGCAGGGACATGTTCATAGTGCGCCCGACAGGATGATAATGAAATATTGCTTCTAACTGGGAACGTCTGTAAAATTTGCATATAATCATAATAATAATAATAATAATAATAATAATAATAATAATAATAATAATAATAATAATAATAATAATAATAATAATAGTTGTGTCAGAAACATCTAGAATATACAATTACATTCAGTCACATAACACACATTTCGACCAAAACGTTGCTACATTAAGTGCACTGTGTGTGCCTTGAAAGAGTTCATCTTCTGTGCAGAAGGATGGGCACAGCGAATATTGGAGCATGTGCCGTAGAGTATGGTCTGCCCCGCATTCATACTTGATCTGTTTAGCATAGATATAACCCCATCTCGCTAAGGTCACTTTGGATTTTCCTACACCTGATTTCAATATATTCAGGGATTTCCACGTTGTCCAGGCCTCTTGTAGCCAGGTGGTAAGCATTCAGCTACTACTATCTATCTAGGAATTTTGGAAGACCTTGTTTTCCATAGCTGTAATCCTGCTTTTTCGGCTTGTCCGATTACCGATAGTTTCTGCGATGTACCTTAAAAAAAACTGTTCATGGACTTCAGTCTCTGAGCTGGGAGTACATGACAATGTAGTGGATGAGCACTTTCTTGTTCAACTCGTTGTCCTGTCCTTGTTCGCAGCCACTTGTCTTCAAATATATGGTGGTGCAGTACATGAAAGCTGATAGAACTTGTCGACTGGGGTAGACTTTAAACAGCCTGTCACCAACGGACAGATCCCATTGAGAGCCAAATCCACCTGTTTGGCATTAGATGACGAGTACCAGACGGGACATGCATGCTCTACAACGGAGTAAGAAAGAGCCATTGCTTATGTGCGGATAGTATGTGGTTGACTACCCTACTTCGATCTACCCAGTTTGTGCAACAGGTTATTCCGGGTGGAGACTTTCTGTTTACAGTTCATACAGTGCTTCTTGAAGTGAGAGCTCTGTCAAGCGTTATTCCGAGATGTTTTGGAGTGTCAGAGAACAGTAGTTCGATACCTGACCACATAACGTTCAGCTTTTGATTGGCTTGTTTGTTTCTCAAATGAAAGGCACAAACTTGAGTCTTTGTTGGATTAGGTCTGAGCTAATTTGCACCATAATAGCTCGATAAGTTTTTGAGAGCAGTAATGAGATTTTAATTTCCACTGTTTCAAAGTTTATGCTTCGTGTGGGCAGGGAGAGGACATCAGCATACAAGAAACGTCTGGTTTTTGGACTTATTGGTTGGTCATTTATATGATGTTAAATAGTATTGGAGTCAATACGCTTCCTTGAGGCAGACCATTTTTCTATATCGACTACGCTGTCCCTGGAAGTTGACGAGAAACCTGCGATTCTAGAGAAGAGTGACGATGAGCCTCGTAAGCCCACTGTCCTTTGTCAACCTTGCGGGATTAAAATTCTTCCTCTATAAACTGTGAGAGATTCAGAAGTTGCCCAGTGCACTTTTACCGGGACAGAATCCAGCTTGCTGTGGTATAAGAAATGGGTCAATCACAGGTAAAATGCGATTGAGGACCATTCTTTCCAGTAATTTGTAGAGGTGACCCAGACGTGCTATGGGTCTGAAATCGTTTGGGTGGTTCCCTTCTTTACTAGGTTTCAGGAGGCCAATTGTGCTACTCTTTCTCCATACCTTCGGTTTCTGACTTTCGCTGATACAGTTGTTGAAAAGCTGCAGAACCCATTCCTTGGGTTTTGGTCCAAAATGTTTAATCCTTTCTGAACGAATGTCATCCAGGCCTGCTGACTTGCTGATTTTATATTCTTTAATAGCCTTATCCAGTTCCATCATGTTGAAGGGTACAGTGAAATAGTTCCTTTCTTCCATGCAGTCTGTTTCTATTTTGGGCGTTCTGACTTGATGGGTTTCCTTTCCATTCGGAATTAACTGATTTGCAATTTGCGTTGATGTTAGTGTGCCCAGTGGTCTTCATTGCATCATTGTTAAGGCGCCTCCATGCTTTGTGACTGTCTCTTGTCTAGATCTTCTACAGTCCTGATCCACTGATCCCTTTTTGCTGCACTTAGACAGGTAATAAGATGGTTTCCAGCTTCGAAAGTTTCTTGTCCGAAGGGGTTTTTCTTCGAATGAAGTTTTATATTCCATGAACTGAGCAGCTAGTTATGAGGTGAGACCTGGGATGTATGAAGTTCGACAATCGCGGGGTATGGATATTCTGGCGCCTGTTGGTGGAGAATTACGATTTTTGTTTTCTGCACTCGGCACGGTTATTTATATCAAGTTATACCAGTGTGACAATGGCCACCAGATTTCAAACATACACGAAAGAGGAACAGCGGTCTCTTATTCGGTTTTTGAATATTGAAGGTGTAAAATCTATTGACATTCATCGACGAATGACGATTCAGTATGGTGATGCATGTTTACCGCAATAGCAATAGGACAATTCTTGGTCTCATTCGACCCGTGTAATAGTTGCTACCATGCAAGACCTACATTCTGAGTGTCTTCCACTTCCACCATATTCACCAGACCTCACCCCCAGTGATTACCACTGGGAAGAAAGACGTTCCGTTCGGATGAATATGAAGTTGAAGGCAGTGCGCACTGCGCAAACAACCAAAGAATTATTTTTCTGGAGGAATCCATTCACTTGTAAACGCAGGAGGACTTGCATTCAACGTAATGGAGACTGCGAAGAAAAAATGCAGTTATGTACGAGTTTCGCCCAATAAAATAAAAATGTTTTTTTCATTTGATTCGCCCATGTATATGAGACTCGTTACAGTTTTAATGAGTACAGTGGTATGAATCGAGGGATATGAAAGAGAAGCGTTCAACCAGGAAGATGTGAGGCAGGGTTGCGGTTTGTTACCTTTCGCCTTTAATGTTGTAATAATAATGTTATTTGCTTTACGTCCCACTAACTACTTTTACGGGTTTCGGAGACGCCGAGGTGCCGGAATTTAGTCCTGCTGGAGTTATATTACGTGCCAGTAAATCTACCGACACGAGGCTGACGTATTGCAGCACCTTCAAATAACACTGGACTGAGCCAAGATCGAACCTGCCAAGTTGGGGTCGGAAGGCTAGCAGGTCTACCGTCTGAGCCTCTCAGCCCGGCCTTTTAATAATGTTTACGTATTGATAGTGAAAGAAACCAAAGCGAAATCTGGAAAAGGAGTTTCAGTTCAAGGAGAGGGTATCAAAACTCCGAGAGTTGCTGATGATATTGTTATTTTATCTGTGTTTGCAGAAAATCTGGAGAAACTGCTAGTTGGAATTAACATAGTCTTGGAGAAGGGGCACACGATGAAAATAAACACATCTAAGGCAGAAGTAATGGAATTCAGTCGGATAAAGTCAGGTGTTGCAGGACATATCAGATTTGGATATAAAGTATATTAATATTGTTATATGTGCAGTGGAATAACCAATTACGGTTGAAGTAATGGCAGTGTTGTAGCTGGAATTGTTTAGGGCGTACTGTTAAAATTAGGTCCGGTCCCACGTGCTTGCCTCTCACCCGGAGGCCTCGGGGTCGATCCCGGTCAGGATAGAGACTTTTACCTGAACTTGAGGGTTGGTTCGAGGTCCACTCAACCTGCGTAAGTGATTATAATTGAGGAGCTATTTGGCAGCGAGATGGTGACCCCGGTCTGGAAAACCATGAATAATGACCGAGAAGGTGCGTCGCCTGGTAATCTGCAGGCCTTCGGGGTGATCAGCGGTCCCTTGGTAGAGCTGTAGTGTCATAAGGGGGGGGGGGGGGAAGGGGGAGAGGAGTTTAAATTTATGTTCCATTTTGTCAAAGGAGGCTTTAGATGGTCTTGTATCGCACGTCTTTTATGGCGTTTTTTTTTTTTTTTTTTTTTTTTTTGCTATTTGCTTTACGTCGCACTGACACAGATATAGGTCTTATAGCGACGATGGGACAGAAAGGCCTAGGAATGGAAAGGAAGAGGCCGTGGCCTTAATTAAGATACAGCCTCAGCATTTGCCTGGTGTGAGAATGGGAAACCACGAAAAACCATCTTCACGGTTGCCGACAGTGGGGTTCGAACCCACTATCTCCTGGATGCGAGCTCACAGCTGCGCGCCCCTAACCGCACGGCCAACTCGCCCGGTTATGGCGTTTATTAAACTCATTATTCTCAAGTCAACTGGACAATATTTTGAGACTAGAAATCGTCAGCGTGAAATTTAAAAGGGTTGAACTCCTTTACTAACACTAGTGAAATAACTTATTTTAGTGGCTAAATGAGCTTTTGAAAATGAGTAAAAATAATACCTTTTCAGTTCAAATCTAAATAAATTCTGTGGCTAAGTAGGCCTAATTCTTTAGAAGGGTTAGTTTTGGCAACAGTGATAAGTTCATTGCTACTGAAGCAAACCGACAACTCGACGCCTTCACTATTTTTGAAATAGGTGAAATACTTCAGCGGAATTCTTGAGGCACGACACCATAAATTTAATATGAATTAGCCAACTAGAGGTCAAGCCGCGAAATGTGGAAGTTAACTAATTACGAGTACATCACAGCAACTCTTGCGGCGGCTGTCCATGATTTTGAAGAAAAGCGAACAACGGACAAGTGGAATTAAATGCAGTATTTGAAAATCAAAACAGGAGTTATAATAATTCTACCTTAATTATAAAGTTTTCTAACTCCTAACACATAACTTCAGTTTTTAATAACAATGAAAAGGGAATTTTCAGTTCTATAATATTTTTCTGATACTCTAACCGCGTGTTCTTATTTATGGTGGCACCAGCCCAATATTTTGAGACTAGAAATCGTCAGCGTGAAATTTAAAAGGGTTGAACTGCTTTACTAACACTAGTGAAATAACTTATTTTAGTGGCTAAATGAGCTTTTGAATATGACAAAAAATAATACCTTTTCAGTTCAAATCTAAATAAATTCTGTGGCTAAGTAGGCCTAATTCTTTAGAATATTGAATAAGGAGCATGCCAAATGCGAATGGGACAAGCAAAAAAAAAAAAGCCTTTCTTAAGAAAATAAATTTTCTCACTTCAAACATGTATATTATAAATGATATTTCCGAAGACGTTTATGTGGAGCATAGCACTGGACAATAATTTCGGCAAAATGAAAGAGAATGGAATATATAATTGTGGTGTTACAGAAGAATGCCGTAGGTGAGATGACGAGAGAGTAAATCAGTTTGGTGAGAGGGAAAGGACTGAGCAAGTGGCTCCGCGTGAGGTTTGAGTCATGCAGCTTTCATTCGCGAGATAGTTGGTTCGAACCCCACTGTCGGCAGCCCTGAAGATAGTTTTCCGTGGTTTCACATTTTCACACCAGGCAATTGGCGGGTTTGTACCTTAATTAAGGCCACGGTCGCTTCTTTCCCACTCCTAGCCGAACGTCACCACTCGTTCTCTCCCTAGAACTCGGAACCTGTGTTTTCATGTGATGTTAAAAAGAGAAACAAGAAAAGAAATTACTTTAATACTGACCGATTTTACCAATATTCGATTTCACATCCTTGAACACCGAAAGCAAGTCCAGCCTAGCTATGGCATACAGGAGGACAACGTGACCTGTACATTTGGGCTCATTCAGACATTCATCTTAAGTTGGAGCACTGGCTTCGTAATATATAGTAGTTTATCATGAAGGCAGTGGTTGGAGGAAAAACAATACAGAACCACTTATTTGGTTGACGAAAGTTGAATTCTAACCAACTTCTTATTTCGGTTCCTGAAGCCAGCTTCAGTTTCGAGGCAAAGTCAGGAAACGAACCTGAGCCAGCCGAGGATGAGGCTATTATACTGATCCCTAAAACACGATGGCGGACGTTGACAGGCCGCTTACCATAGTTCTTTAGGGCGATAGGCGTTCGCGTAACTATAGATCATTCCTTGTAAAGAAAACATTATTGTTCTTATGACAACATGGTTGCCATTTCGAACGGCTCTGTTTAACAGCATAACGGGAAGACGGTGGCACGTAAATTTGTGGAACTCAGCATGTAAGTTCAAGGCAAGAGGGGAAAGAAAGTAAGCTGAAAATTGTGTTTATGAACTCAAAGGGACTGGGTGTTTAGAGGGGTTTCATTTTGATATTCACAGCAAGATGGGAAAACGGCGGCAAATACATGCGTGACGCTCGGTATTGAAATTCAAGATAAGTACGCATTGATATATATATACACACACAGTGGTTTAGTTGGACCGGAACGCCGTTCCGGAAAATATTTTCCCGCTTTACAGTGACGTAAGATTTTTACATTCAGTAAGAAAATCTTATAATCTATACATAGCACTGAAACGTCATGGGTGTACTCTAGCGGACTAATATGCAAACTTACGGTTTTATGTTCATAAGATAGGTCGATTTTACACTGCTGGGTGGTTTTCTGGTTCTCTAATGTTGGCTACACTGCTATTGGATTCGGAGAGCGGGAAGTGAGCACATCAGCCTTCTTCCACTTGTTATGTTTGTGTGAATCCAAGTGAATCCAAGACATTTACAATAAGATGGGTAGCATCGAGCCAGAGAACTGTAAAAGCTGTCTGGGAAAACTATAGTGCACTAGTAAAACATTTTAGTGAGCCCAAAAATGACCACCAGAGAGACTCCAAAGAAAGGGCAAAATTCCAACGCCTAGAAAATATTTTAACACGTGTAAAAGTCCTAGAAAATATAGCAATTATGTATGATGCTCTTGTTGAGTTAGCTGATTTGTCATTAGAGTTGCAGAAAAGAGAGACAAGTCTGACAGAGGCTCAAAATGCAATCAAGCACACTATGAAAGTGTTTGAATCTATGTGTAACTCAGCTCCTGGAGAATACTACAGAACAGTTCTTATAGCAGCAGAAAACAAAATGTTTAGAAACATAGGATTACATGATTCTAAAAAAAAAAAATGTTGTAAAAATTGACAGAAAGCAGTTTTTCAGAAGTCTTGTGAACAATTTAAACAACATCATCTCATCTTGGTTCCAGCTCTAGTCAGCAGAGACATGAGAGAATGACAAAAGGTATCAGCGATTCAAAGGTACTATACAAAAATAACTGGCCCTCCACTTCTACTTTGGATATCTACAATGGTGATGAGGGTGTTGGCAACCTTTGTGACTTTTTCCACGTGTCAGACAAGACGAGGTACATTAATGCTTTTAGAAAGTATGTCGAGACCAAGGAAATTCCAGTGGAGCTGATGCCTTTAATCAAGACTGTACAGACCATTCCCATCTCTTCAACAGAAGCTGAAGGAGCTTTCAGTACCATGAATGAGATCCTCACCGAAAAGAGAAATAGGCTGCTGGATGCAAGATCAAGCGGACTTATTTTCATAAGCAGCGTTGGACCTCCTGTGCATATATTTATCCCACATCCATATGTCAAGTCATGGCTACGAAAGGAGAGACGTTCAGCTGATGAAACAACTTGTCGGAAACATGAGGCCGCTGATTTTGACACCCAATACGAGTCCATTTGTAAATTGCTAAGGTGAGTTCCTGTAAATATTTCGTTTCAACTAAATCACTGTATATATATATACCCAACCCATAAATAGACGACTTGTCTACAATAGTGTGGTAAGCTGCCAGTGATTCACGGAGTAACGGATTGCGCGTTACATGTACCAGAGCGACACAGAAGGAAAATGAAGTAAGGCAACAAAGCGATGGCTGCTTCCGCCATTGTGCTTCCTCCCTTTGAATGTATTTATGAAATATAAAAGCTTCAGCAGTTATTTTAATAGCTTACGGGCAAGGAATACCGCATCCTTTTTTCTTTCGTTCATAATACAATATAAAATACATTATAATATTTCTTATTCACGAGGAATTATGGGTGTCTAAGAGTTTTGACTGTACTCTAGCCGGAATTAAAAAAAAAAGTATATGGAAGTTTATGGAGGTCACAGCTATGATTGGACCTGCCGGATGGCAGAACAACCTATGATGTTGATAAGAGGGGGCGTGTTCATTCCTTGTAGGTCCATAAGAGCAATATTTTTTTCTTAACGTGGAATGATCTATAGCCATTTTCTATGCATTGCGATTTATTTAAATATCTTTTTACGATTTCATGATGTGTAAATTCTCTTCAACCTGCATGGTTTCTAGTTTACGGTCGATACTCGATAGCCACATTAATCATACCGTACTGGTGGCTTGCGTCGTAATATCTCCCTAGTGGATATTCGGAAAGGATTTACTTAACTTGATGAAATTTTACCTCGTTTTGTACGAATCAGTTTTTTTAAAAGATTTAGACAGTAATTATCTAGTTGATATATGTGACGATCCGATGTCACTAATGAAATGTGGTTTAAAACATTTCTACTTTTTTGGTGTTTTTCGAATAACGGCGAATATTCGCTTCAGGTTCTTACTGCGAAGTGACTGCGTGTTCATTTAATCTCTCCTACGGTTATCTATCTTCCATTTCAATCTAATGTCACCCACTTGTTTTTAATAATTGATTTCAATTTCTTATTTTGTTACTGCTGCCCAAACAAATGATCTAAAATATTTTAATGTTACTCGATCACTGTGATGACATCGTCAACCATATAATTTGGCTGTCAAGACCGGGTACGCTCCCTCTCGTATCAGACAACTCATCTGTTGCTTTCGCGAATGTAAGCGACATCAAAATTTGATGCAGTCCAAAATTACTAGAATCCTCGACGAGCCAGGAATCGAATCCTGGGCTTCGTGGTGGGAGGTAGACTCAGTACCCTTACAGCAGGGACTGACTCGTTTTCTTACTGCACTCATCACTCTTGAAAGTAGTTTCATTCTCTTTCTATCTTTACAGATAAACTAAGAGTTTTTTGTTTTTTTGGTAGTTGCTTTACGTCGCACCGACACAGATAGGTCTTATGGCGACGATGGGGCAGGGAAGGGCTAGGAGTGGGAAGGAAGCGGCCGTGGCCTTAATTAAGGTACAGCCTGGTGTGAAAATGGGAAACCACGGAAAACCATTTTCAGGGCAGCCGACAGTGGGGTTCGAACCTGCTATCTCCCGAATACTGGATACTGGCCGCACTTACGCGACTGCAGCTATCGAGCTCGGTAAACTAAGAGTTTTGACTGTACTTTAGCCGGAATTAAAAAGGAAAGTATTTGTGCGTCGATCTTGTCCAGAATAAGAAGTGAATGTCATTTTTAAATTTCCATCGTGTATGTATGCGTTTCTCGAGAAAACTGCCGAATAGAATTGAATGAAAATCGGTATTTGAGGTCAGGGTTGAAGTTAGTATAATCTAGGCTATGCATAATTTTATTCACGCTTTGTGAAATAATAGTTTAGGGGAAGTTATAAAAATAAATTCTACCGAGCGAGTTGGTTCGCGACGCGTAGCTGTGAGCTTGCACTCGGCAGATGGTGGTCTTGAATCCCAGCATCGGCAGCCTTGAAGCTGGTTATCCTTTGTTTACCATTTCCACACCAGGCAAATGCTCGGGCTGTAGCTTAATTAAGGTCAGGGTCATTTCCTTCCCAGCCCGAGCCCTGTCATATCCCATCATCGCCGCAAGACCTGTCTACTTCCGTGCAACGTAAAACCAATAGCAAAAAACAGCTATAGTCACCTTTGACATTTTCAGAAATACAGTATAATAATAATAATAATAATAATAATAATAATAATAATAATAATAATAATAATAATAATAATAATAATAATAATAATAATAATGTTCTTGATTTGACGTCCCACTAACTACTTTTACGGTTTTCGGAGACGCCGAGGTACCGGAATTTATTCCCTCAGGAGTTCTTCTCCGTGCAGGTAAATCTACCGACACGAGGCTGACGTATTTGAGCACCTTCGAATACCACCGGACTGGGCGAGAAATACTGTGTGTTCTACCAAGCCTACATCCATCTCCGGTGTTCACAGGGCACTAGAATTTCTGTAGTGTGGGGGTAGCGTGCTTGCTTTTTAACTCAAGGTGTCGGATTCTATTCCCGGCCAGTCCAACGGTTTTAATCCTTGACTGAGGGCTGGAACAAGTTCACTCAGACACGTGAGACCCACTGAGGATATGTGTTATATGAGAGGCAATGGACCCGGTCGACGAAAGCCAAGAAATACTGCTGAGGATGCGGCAAGATTATGCTCGCGTGACACTCCAATACATGCAGGTCATCTGACTCGGCAAAAAGCAAGGCCTTTGAAGTGTTGTAAACGCCACGGGATGGAATACATCTATCGCTTCGTTCCGGTGCTGGGTTCCTCGGTACAAATCCGTGTCTCTCTAATGACGTCGGGGTCGGAAGAGAACAAGAGTGAACCAAGGGAGGTCGGGTAGAATAGTGAGGAGCTTGGCAGAAGTAAGTGGAAGCAATGACAGAGTTAGCCAGCGGCCCCGTGGTCGGTGACCCATATCACTTGGCGTCCACCTTTAGTCGTTTCTTACGACAGACAGGGGATATTGTGGATGTAATCTACTGCCTCCACCCACAGGGGGACCGACAGTGAGGTTCGAACCCACATTTTCCCGAATGCAGGCTCACAGATACATGATCCGAACAGTGCAGCCAATTCGCTCGGTTTGACTTTTGCCTCGACGTCAGGAATCTTTTCAATATCCTCGGTTTATCGGTAATGCGATGAACATATCAAATGCTTGAAGGTATAGTGATATAAACCAATCTGTGGCACACCTGGTCGTACCGCCCCTGTGTGTTCACTTGACAGAGGTGGCTCAGATCAATACAGAACAGGCTGCGCGCTAGTGGGGCATCCTCAAGTAGCTTTCCATCCACTTGTTAACTACTTTAAACACCACATTACTTTAGTCGTCGATAGTAGTTTTTTAATAGCCTGATGAATCCGTACCATAGTGAATATTCGAGCCAGATGAATTCTGCTCAACGTAGTTTCCATTGCTTGTCACAGGATGACCGATCAACTAATGGAAACTCATGGAAAGCCCACGTACATTTATTTTTGTTAAATATTATCTTCTGTTTGGGGGTTCTGAGAAGGAAATATTCCCCTGTGGGTAGGGATGGTAGAATATTCACTGTATCCCCTGTCGGATGTAAGAAGCATCTGAAAGGGCATCAGGAGCCCTTACCATGGCAGAGTGAGTTTGCGACGTTTGTTGTAGGCTCCTCACGTTCATTTTCCTCATATGACCTACCTTCTAACTTCTGTTCTCTTTCTACCCGATATCATTGATTTTTGAGGTCCATTTCCACATCCTTGAATGGTGGGAGCTTTTCCATGTTATACTACTACTACTACTACTACTACTACTACTACTACTACTACTACTACTACTACTACTACTACTACTACTACTACTACTACTACTACTACTACTACTACTACTACTACTACTACTACTACTACTACTACTACTACTACTACTACTACTACTACTACTACTACTACTACTACTACTACTACTACTACTACTACTACTACTACTACTACTACTACTACTACTACTACTACTACTACTACTACTACTACTACTACTACTACTACTACTACTACTACTACTACTACTACTACTACTACTACTACTACTACTACTACTACTACTACTACTACTACTACTACTACTACTACTACTACTACTACTACTACTACTACTACTACTACTACTACTACTACTACTACTACTACTACTACTACTACTACTACTACTACTACTACTACTACTACTACTACTACTACTACTACTACTACTACTACTACTACTACTACTACTACTACTACTACTACTACTACTACTACTACTACTACTACTACTACTACTACTGTGAAAGAACACATTCTGAAGTAAACTAAACCCGCAACCCATTGAACCTTGAAGGGTCTCAGGCTTGTTAAGATAGTTGCTGACTGGCCAAATGATCCGCACGTATCGGAATAACACGTGGTCAGTTTGCCCAGCCAGCAGTCGAGTTCAATGCCTGACTGAGATGACTATGAACGTAATGAGATGGAGTGAAAATGTAATTTTTGTAAGTTAATAAATCTACTGCAACTTTGTTTTTCCGCGGTTTCCCATTTTCACACCAGGCAAGTGCTGGGACTGTATCTTAATCAAGGCCATGACCGCTTCCTTCCCATTCCTATGCCTTTCCTATCCCATTGTCGCCATAAGACCTATCTGTGTCGATGCGACGTAAAGCAAATAATTAAAAAAAAAAACTTTCTGATTTTTGTTTTGTCGAACCTCTCTTATTCCTTACCGGGTGGGTTAATGTCTCACTGAACTACACATATTTTCGGCTACTGTGGTATGGGACAGGGCTAGGATTGGGAAGGTAGTGGTCGTGGTCTTAATTAAAGAACACCGCCGGGCTGAGTGGCTCAGACGGTTATGTGGTTATAGAGTAACCACAAAAACCGATCGTGGGTCCATATTGAAGCATACTAAAAAAGGTGAGAAGTGATGTAGTTTGCCATATTTACTTGACTGAGCCAAAAAGCGCTATTGCAGCACGGTTGGTCCTATGAGCAAGATCTTCCTACAGCATTCATCAAGAAATAGACGCAATTTCTTCGCATGATTGTTCTCCGAAGTTGAGCGACCGAGCTCGTGGATGCGCGGTTTGATCACGTAGCTGTCAGCCTGTATTCGAGGGATAGTGGGTTCGAACCCCACGGCCGGCAGTCCTGAAGACGGTTTTCTATGATTTCCCATTTTCACACCAGGCAATCCCTGTTACCTTAATTAAGGCCATGGACGCCTCCCTCCAACCCCTAACCCTCTCCGATCCCATCATCGCCATAAGACCTATCTGTGTCGGTGAGACCTAAAGCAAATCGTTTTTTAAAAAAGTTGATAGAGGTAATGTTTGTTTATTTCAGTGGAAAGTACTCTTACGAGAATATAAAAAGTTACAATGTTAAAAAACTACTGGTATTTACAAATTGCACACCAAATGCCTTGCAGTTTCCAAAATCCTGCCACCTGAATAGTCTTTTCATTTGCAGTGACCATATCTTCTATGCTGTAGGTTTTTTCAGATTGTTATAAATGAGCAAATGTTCAGGTTTCTGCACTTCACATCGAGCCTATGTTTGATCTGATTCAGTGTAGCTCCACTTTCTTCAGACTCCCCTTTTACATACCTTGGGATCACAATTCTCAGCCAGTTAAGCGCTTTCCATGTCCCAAATAGAAGGTGATACCTTACAACGGGCTGGCGTTTCAGTGTTGCACAGACGTTTTTTGCTGCCATAGTTCGGTTCTGAGTGTTTTTGGTGACACTGTTGTGTGGTGAAAGCTGTTCATGGATTTCAGTCTAGGGTTTTGGGAGTCGTGTCCAAACAAAGGAAATTGGAGTTTGGTTTCTTGTTTCTTTTCTCCTGATTTCAACTTTAACCGTTCTCATTATATCTTGAGTATTACCGTTATTATATCATAATTACTCCGTACACCCTCAGTGTCACTCGGCTTAGTGAAGCATGAGATTCGCACGCCGAGAGATATGATTAATAGACATACTGCCCTGCCCTATGCAGATGAGCGACAGGTGACAAAACATTTGTCAATGTATCCTGAATTATGGATGACAAGAGGATAACAAAAAACTGACCACTTTAAGAACTATTGCCGTCTAAAGTAAGTTCAGTTAACGCCGGGTGTTCCCTGATTAAAGATTCGCTTCAAATATTTTGGAAAAAGATGGGTGTTTTTTTAGTCTGATGCGTTATTTACAACAAATCACTCCCAAGCTATGCAAAAGCCCAAACCAAACCTCTCTAATAATACAGTTGGACGTCAAGTACAAAAGGGTCTGTCACAAGAGAATTATTTTTTCCCCGACATATATAGCCAACTCCAGTGCAAAATATTAGCGCCCGAATTCTTTCTCACTCAGTTTCTCTTCGGCCATGGAAAGTTTAAGTGCTACTTTGAACGCCTTAAAATTAACGTTGCAGACGATTATTTTGTGCTTTAGTGGATCTTCTCAAAACCGTGGATCATTTACTGTTCGATTATGCCATGTTTGGAAGGACAAGATTCGAAATTGAGTGTCCATGACTAAATAGTTAGCATGCTGGACTTTGGTCACAGGGGTCCCGCGTTCGATTCCCGGCAGGGTCGGGAATTTTAACCATAATTGTTTAATTCCGCATACGTGGTGGCTGGGTGTATGTGTTGTCTTCATTATTTCATCCTCATCATGACGTTCAGGTACCGTACGGGAGTCGAAACGACCTGCACCTGGCGAGCCGAGCATGTACTCGGACACTCCCGGCATACGCCATTTCATTACCTAATCCATTATTGTAAAGTGGAACTTACAAAGCCATTATACCATCTGTTTAGGAAATCATGCTGGTACAAATAGTTCCTTAACTTCATTCACCACATCTTCAATAACTCATTTTCCTAATTTTGTGTCAAGGAACAATAATTAATTAACTGATCAAAACTAATCCTAGTATACTCATGAACCATAGGGTTCAAACTGTTAGGATATTCAATAAATAAATACAGTCTGACGCGTTTGAGAATATCGGCGGTTATCATCATCATCATCATCATCATCATCATCATCATCATCGTCTATCTCCAATTGCCCGGTTGCGGTGTAAGAGCACTCTCCATTTCTGTTGATCTGCTCCGTCTCATCGACAGAGAGATAGACTCAATATAAGCACAGTCTGTAATCACATGTGTATGCTGATTTTCGTGAAAACATTCGCTACCTCACTCTGCACTGCATTGTACTGCTCTACACTACACCAAACTGTAATTTGCAAGATTAATTGAACAAAAAAAAAAAAATACTCCTAACAAAAATATACTGCTAAGTACTAGGGTACATTTACCGAGCTCGATGGCTGCAGTCGCTTAAGTGCGGCCAGTATACAGTCTTCGGGAGATAGTGGGTTCGAATCCCTCTGTCGACAGCCCTGAAGATAGACTTCTGTGATTTCCCATTTTCACACCAGGCAAATGCTGGTAAGGTAAGGGTGTCTTCTGCCCGAAGGCAGGCCCAAACCTCCGCAGAGGTGTGCCTGAGCCGGAGTTTACGTACGGTAGGGTGGTCAGTTCATTTCCGATCCTCCATTCCCTTACCCCCATCAACAGCGCGTGGCAACCCATCCAAATCTTGACCACGCCCAGTGTTGCTTAACTTCGGAGATCTCACGGGATCCGTTGTTTAAACACGGCTACGGCCGTTGGCCAAATGCTGGAGCTGTTCCTTAATTACCGAGCGAATTGGCCGAGCGGTTTGGGGCGCGCAGCTGTTAACTTGTATCCGGGAGATAGTGGGTTCGAATCCCGCTGTCGGCAGCCCTGAAGATGGTTTTCCGTAGTTTCCCATTTTCACACCAGGCAAATGCTGGGACTGTACCTAAATTAAGGTCACGGCCGCTTCCTTCCCACCATTTCCCTGCTACTAGGAAAACACCACACGTTTAAATGTTTCGCGTCTGCTACGTCAGTGAGTTCTTATCGTTGTTGTTGTTGTAGTTGTTGTAGTTGTAGTTTTTCCGTGTTCACTTACAAGAACGGGTCGACGTGCTGACCACCCACATCGATCGATACAAACGTTATATCTGAGTATCATGTTGCGGTACACTCGTTTACAAACACCTAGTAGTCGAACATCCACCACCGCCATAACCTCGCGCAAGCAGATCTTCCTCTGATTCCACCGCAGTCCCGTGAATCTGACTCCTCATGTGGCCCGCAAGAATGACGTAATTAATGCGTTCTATTCATTCAAAGTGTTATCTACTCGGTCCCCCATGCAAGCCCTCGAAGTGTGTAATAGGAATGTACAGTAGATACATCCTGTATATTAATATCAAAATGAACGTGGTTACATTAATGCTGGCAGTCCAGAATTTTAAAGTATGCTTTCTTAGTGTATTTCACTCCCTGTGTAGCACGTCTCAAAGAAACCTCTCAGTGAAGGCCTAGTTACATTGAAAATAGTTTTGCAGAAGAAGTGGGTTTCCTTCTGTCTTTCTTTGTTTTGTCCCTTGCTGAGATCAACAATCAATCTCCTGTACTCTTCTGTATGTTTGGCTATATGAAGTGTTACTTTCTGTTCAGTGGGTGCTCGTTTAGACAGAAAGATCTATTTCAAAACCCATGAACTGTTATCTGTAGACGTGATATTTCCCATGAGTAGCTATTAATGCCTATTATTCTTAGAATTGAAGCCTCCGTGGCTCAGGTGGCAGCGCGCCGGCCTCTCACCGCTGGATACCGTGGTTCATATCCCGGACACTCCATGTGAGATTTGCGCTGGACAAAGCGGAGGCGGAACGGGTTTTTCTCCGGGTACTCCGGTTTTCCCTGTCATATTTCATTCCAGCAACAGTCATTTATCATTGCCCCAGAGGAGTGTGACAGGCTTCGGCAGCTGGCACATTTCTTATCGTCGCCGCTAGATGGGGGCTTCATTCCATTCCTGACCCGCTCGAATGACTGGATTTTCATTTTCATTCTTGGAATTCTGTGCTAGCATTCTACGGTACGGTGGAGAGAAGTGAGTACTTCATTAAGGAAAGTTCCAAATTTCAAGTGTTTATGACTTAAACAGAATTGAAGCATAAATGCTTATACATTTCTAAATACTTTTGAGTGCGATTTGATAAAATCTGCTGTTCTTTGAAGAACGAAACATGACATTCTATCTCGAGTTGTTTCTTTTTTCGGATATAGTACTGTGATCAGCGGTTCAGAAGGTCCCAGGATCGATTCCCGGCCGTTTCGGGGTTTTTAATCGCGTCTGATTAATTCTTCTGGCTCGGGAACTGGGTGTTTGTCCCAACACTTTCCTCTTCATATTCACACAACACGCTATATTACCAATCACCCCAGAAACACGCAATAGCGATTACATCCCTCCATACAGGGTTGGCTTCAGGAAGGGCATCCGGTTGTAAAACAGGGCCAAATACAGACGTGCGACACCATTCGTACACGCGATCCCACACATGTGGGAAAAAACGGTAGAAGAAGACGAGGACCATGCACGTTCATTTTCAGGTAGTTTATAATAATGTATTTATTCAAGATTACTTTCGGCAAATTGAAGAACCGATCAGTTATAAGTTGAGTGGAAACCGAAAAGTGATGACGTCAGATATCACAAATTCTTAGAATTAACGGCAGATCGAAAAAGTATCGTCATACGAGTGTAAGGTTAAAACACCGGATCCCGTGAGATCTCCGAAGTTAAGCAACATAGGGCGTGGTCAGGAGTTGGATGGGTTGCCACGCGCAGTTAGGGGGGGGGGGGTAAGGGAATGGAGGAGCGGAAAGGAACTGGCCACCCTACCGCACGTAAACTCCGGCTCAGGAACACCTCTGCGGAGGTTCGGACCTGCCTTCGGGCAGAATAACCCTTACTTTACCTTACAAGTACTATTGTATCGTATTATGTGACTCGACTTTCCATTGTTCTGGAAGTTCGATTCAAGACTTTGTTTTGCTATATTTTTAAACATTCAATCCTCAGGTGAGGTACGGGTGTAGTAGGAAATTCAGTGGCAGTATTATTAAATGAGGCTCATATTGTAAGGCGTTCATCATCATCTCGTCTGAAGGAAGCAGGGCTGGGCTGTGGGTGTGTCAGTTCTCACCTCACCCTAGGCTGCATCTGTTGAATATTCAAGCAGGCAGCGGCTCGTCTTGTCGACCGGGGAACTTTTAATTGTGGTATCTACTGGCTGTGATTTGTGGTGTCAGGTTTAACACGTAGACTACATCACAATACACAGTTCTCGAAAACGAAATTGAAGATTCTCTCTTTACCCCACAGGAACACAGGATGCAAAATGTTCATTTTATGCTTTTTAAGTCTCTGTCATGTTTGGTAAACTTTCTTCCTTGAGGTCTCATTTTTTAAAATGGGAGTGTGCCTTTGAGTTTAAAGGTTTCAAACCATTATAATTGTGACCTATCATTTTTGGCCTCCTTGGTGCTTATGCAACACTCCTTACTTTGCCTGTGCGCGCAGTCTAGGCTGACCTTTCGGAAATTGATTTAAATGTGAAACATTTCATTTTCTGGGTTGGTATCCCTTACAGAATAGTTAGGGTGACAATGAATGTATCCAGTCAGCCCACCAGCCAACATTCCATTCGCACACGTAGAAGGACACTCATAGAGGAAATGAACTGCACTTGTATAGTTAGCTGCCCGTCGACAGTCCGGTCTAGGAAGCGAAGAATAACGGCCGAGAGGATTCGTCGTGCTGACCACACGGCACATCACAATCTGCAGGCCTTCGGGCTGAGCAGCGGTCGCTTGGTAGACCATGACCTCTCAGGACTGTTGCGCCATGGGGTATGGTTTTTCTTTGCCCAACGACAGTGGCTGGATACAAGATTTCCTGGAAAATGGGAGAGGTGTTCTATAACGGCCTTCAAGATCAACAGGTCTTATACCTTTCGATTTCGTCCTATGTGGTTACTTGAAATCAGTTATATATACTCCTCCGCCTGGAATATTCAAGAAGTGAAAAATTGTATAACCTGAGAACGTCGGCGAACTAGTCAAGAAACACTTCAGAAGATTGACGAAGAGTTCCGAAATAGGCTGTATTACTGTATAGCAAACAATTGAGCACATTTTGAACACTTTAGTAAATTAAATTAATTACATGCAAGTCATTTCCCGAAATAAACCATGTTTTCATCCAGCCGACTTACTCAAACTTTGTTCAGATACAAAAGGTTCATGGTTTCCACGACGACAGGAATGATTTTTCAAACATACGTATCAAAATATACGGGTGTCATTTGAAAATGAGGGGTTGAAATCTGAAGTGCAATTGAACTTTGTTTTGGATATGTTTCTTAAAGTGTAAACACCATTCTTAAATAATTAGTTACCCAAGCTCAACTATTCTATTAAATAATGCGGAGTAATCTGCGATTTGATTCTATTCAGCTCTGATCACCAAAAGCAACAATCTAGGTTGCCCAGGCGATAGAAAACAAAAGAGATGAGAACAAATGAATGGGATGTACTAACAAATGGATGCTCTTTCAAAAATAAGTATAAAATATAGGGGTGTCGTCTGAAATTTCAGAAGGGTGGGGGTGGCTGGGGTGAGAGAATGAAATCTAAAATTCAGTTGACGTTTTTAATTTTAAATTAAATAAATAGTTATTTAGACTGGAAATTTTGAAATTAAAACTTGGTATATACCACGTGGTCCTCCAGCCGCGCGTACTTTCTACGTAGGCCTATAATGATGAATGGGATGCCTAATACTGAATACAGTTCAACGAATCCAATCAATCAATCAATCTGTACCGGGTGGTACACCTCCACGCCGCTTATTCAAACCTTGCGCCAGTTGAAACTCCTCTACTGGAGGAAGTCTGAACTTTATCTACTGTGTTAATTTTCAAGTTTCTCAGAAGATGTCACTACTTGTAAAATTTTGATGTTCTGAACTGTGTCAGTTTCGATTCATTTTTGTTTTCTCTGTAGCAAGAAGTGTGAACATTCTCTTCTAGATGGCACTACTTAAGAACTACTATTGTGCACCCTAGTGCGAAGTGAAGGAACTTTTTTTAAAAGAAATTTTGTATGTATAAGTTTGCTCTTTGTTAAATTTCCTTCAGTCATTGTTTAAGTTGGCAATATTAACCCTTTCTTTCTGCCAGTTTTAAAACTGGCCAATCATAATTTTCTGTAATTAAATTTCCACCAATAATGTGTTTCTTCTTCATCTTGTGTAGGGGTTTTCGTGGGTAACCAATAAAATTCTTGTGGGAGGGTGTGGAGGGTGTTCTCAGTCCTGAAACGCCTCGAACTTTCCACGAGGGTATATAAACTGCTGATTTTCGGGTCTCCGCGCCACTTCAGTAACATCTTTCAGTGTGTAAAGTACGTAGCAGGGGGCGGGAAGCGCCTCTTTCTTCGGGCAGCAGTTCAACCACAAGGTAATGGCCGTTTAATAACTTCTTTTCTTGCTAACTCAGCAGTTTAACTCTCGGGGCAGGTCCGAAGCCTTTCTACCATGTAACTTTTCCCCTAAAATGTGAAGACACTTTGTATCTATTCTATCTTTTAAACTTCATATTGGGATAGAGAGTGCTTAACCCTCTCGAGCTCCCACTCATATTGCGTTGAGGTGAACTTATTTTTTCAACCGTTTCTTCCTTAATGTAATGTAAATTGTCTTCTTCTATAAGTCACCTCTTTAGTATGGGATTAGCCCTTGCAGTAACGGCCTAGTGCCAAGTAGGTTTTATATAAAGTGTATTAGGAGGGCAAGAACGCCTCCTCTCAAGTTGGTATTTTAGAGGCCAGGTAATTGACTTGTTTATTTTCTTAATAGGCCTCAGTAGGTTGGGTATTTTTACCCCTGTGTATATGTCCTTGGAGGACAGCTTGAACGTGGAGTTTGGTGTGGCCTTGGATAGGCTTAAATTTTGAGAGCGAGTTGCTCTTTCTTGAAAATGTTGATTTCTGTGTGCCTCGAGGAGGCTTTACTGTGTAATTAGGAGCAAGAGCTCCTGGGCAGTATTGGGGCCTTCTGCCCCTTTGTTGAATCTTGTATATCGTAATGTTGGGCTTATAGCTCAAGAATTGTGTGTCTGGCTCTCGGAGCCCGAATCCTGTAACACTGTAATTGTACACTCTTGAATTGGTTGCTTTGCTACTCTGTACCTGCCATTCTTGTTATTTCTTGATTTTGCAAAGAAAATATAACCTTGTTAAATTTTATCTTAACTTTAATTTCGTATTTTGAGACCTGTTCACCCCCGCACCTTCTTTCACATCTGCTAATCCACCAAACCACGGTAACAATCAATCATTCAATCAATCATTCAATCAATCAATCAATCAATCAATCAATCAATCAATCAATCAATCAATCAATCAATCAATCAATCAATCAATCAATCAATCAATCAATCAATCAATCAATTCAATCACTTGTAACTAAGATCGTTGTGCTGATAGCAAATTAGAATGGTTGCATTAAATAGTTGTTTACTCTCCATGCTGATTCACGCAGTTTTATTTTCATCTGATGGATATTTGCGAAGGTGCTTGTGTTGTGGGTGTGCGATGAGGATGAGAAAGAGGTAGGGAAAGGGTGAGGCCCGGCGTTGACTCATAGTCTACTCCTGTCGAATAACACCAAGGTTTAACGTCTCCATCCAACGGACGAGTCAGCATCAACAGCAGCATCTACCCTCACTCCATATGTACACAGCGGGGAGGTTTGGAATTTAATTCAGGCTTTTGGTTCACAATTTAATGATAACAAATGTATGCCACCACCCTTCCTACCGTGTCGGCCATCATACTGATAGTGCATTTTTTCAACCAATGGGACGCGAACCGGCTAACCATGGTGTCCGACCACAGAGACTTGATGCCTTAACGATCATGGCTACAAGATGAGCTCCACAAGACTCATTCTCAATTTTCCAATAGCACTTAACTATCCGTTTCTGCTGCCCAGCAGTTAATCGTGTCGCCGCTATGTTTGCTTACATTGCCGTATATAAAACAAAAGAAAGTACATGAATGTGTTCGACATACACTGCCTACTGAAGCATTCAAAGTTGTTCAAATGCTTTTCTTTATTGTTGTATTTTATTATCTTTTCTTTTCTCTTCTTTTCTTTTTTGTTCACAATTTCTGCAAATTACTGTATATCAACACTTAAGTTACAGAGAGCGAGTCCTTCCTTTATTGACAGAAGGTATGGAGGTGATTTGGGAGATAAGGAAGTTAGCGAACCCAAAATGTATAGTCCAATGCATTGCCGTTATTGTACTAAGTACGAATGCATGACGTTAAGATAGCAGCTGCATATCCAGGCCTGCATCTGATGACGCTATAGAGCAACTGTCAGTCCTTAGTAACACTCATAACATAAGCAATTTAAGCGTAAGTGTGAATAGTGGGTGAGTACGAGATCTTTTCGTACTGCAATGTGCTGGCAGACTTGATGAGTGCGCCGCGTGTAACAGGGTCTGTGCTGGATCGGGCGAGAAATAACACACCAGTCGGTGGAAATGGCTATCATGGGCACATTAGAGGCAACCCAACACGATCTGCGTTCTCCACCGAATTTGATAAACCGTAATTAATCAACAGTAGAGTATTGGTCTATACTTCTTGGCTTATTATCCTTATCAGCGCCGCAGTTACAAGTCTGAGTTTTGCCACAGTGGACCGACTCATCCTGCTATTCCATTTTTTCTTTGTTTCTGTAAATTACCATAGTTTTTATTCATTGCCTATGTATTATTATTGTTTCTTTTTCTTATAATATATTTTATTATTCTTCTTGGCCTTTTTTCCCATCTTAAGATCAGTCCTAGACCTAATTTTTCGGCCGAGTCCTTCCAACGCCAAGCCATATGGAAGGATGTAATCACTGTTGCATGTTTTCATGGTGGTTGGTAGTGTGTTGTATTGTGTGAGATGTGTTTTGCGACGTACATGAACACTCTGTCCCCGAGCCAGAGGAATTAACCGTACATTTTTAATTTTCCGACCCGACCAGGAATCGAATTTAAGGCCCTCTAAACCGAAAACCAGTGCGCTGACATTTCAGCTAATGAGCAAGACCATTGCAATTCGTTAAATAAATAACATTTTGCTATTTGCTTTACGTCGCACCGACACAGATAGGTCTTATGGCGACGATAGGGCAGGAAATGCCTAGGAATGGGAAAGAAGCGGCCGTGGCCTTAATTAAGCTACAGCCCAAGAATTTGCCTGGTGTGAAAATGGGAAACCACGGAAATCCATATTTAGGGCTGCCGACAATGGGATTCGAACCCACTATCTCCTGGATGCGAGCTCACAGCTGCGCGCCCCTAAGCGCACGGCTAACTCGCCCGGTAAATAAATAAGATTCACAATGAGGATATAACTTTCGGGACAACTTGAATGTTACAAATACGCACATTTTCAGAAGATTAACATAACGTTCCTCTCCCGCCCCCTTAAAGAACACCATATTTTATTTTCTAAATCAGTTAATGGTTTAAAGTTTATCCTAAATCAAACGTTTAGTATTTAAGTCAAACTATGTACGTATTTAAAATTCTGAACAAATTTACTGAGTGAATTGGCCGTGCGGTTAGGATCGCGCAGCTGTGAACTTGCATTCGGGAGAAAGTGGGTTCAAATCCCACCGTCCGCAACCCTGAATTTGGTTTTCCGTAGTTTCTCATGTTCACACCAGGAAAATGCTGGGGCTGTACCTTAATTAAGGCCACTGCCGCTACCTTCCCAATCCCATCATTTTCACACCCTTCCGTCGCTGAAAACCTTCGACATGCGACGTTAAAACAAGTAACAGAACAACTTTTTTGGATGACGTCACGAATACTGCTCCATAGAACGTCTTAAGAAGACGACGTAGTGGCAATTTGTTCAGTGAACTGCTCTGAACTCACGACCATTAGCAGAAATATGGTGGAGCGAATTTTGGCATGATTCACGGGAAATGTGGTAGTTTGTTGTTGGGCCCTTGATTGTCCTGTTCAAAGTGTTAAATTAATCCTTTCATTCCCAAGCAGACTAAGGTCAAGAGCTTTATCAAACGAATTGTGAACTTCCTATGTTCTTTGATTAATTCATTTCTGCTCGACATTCTGATGGCCTCCAAATTTCCGTGAAATTGCTTCTCTGATTAAAGCTGGAGTAGATGAGGGCTTGTTTGTGAGTAAAACTGGGAACAGTTCCAAGTTTTGATAACATACACATTTCGTCGAGAAAGATATTCACTGCAACTTTTTATTGTTGGGGACGAAAGTCTGGAAGTTATTCTTGGGTTGAATGGAGATCGTATGAACGAAATACGTATGGCTCAGCCGCTGAATATTAGAGAGACGTCTAATTTGAGAACTGATTATCTGAGTATGAAATTGTCCTCAGACACTGACTCAACTTTATTAAATAGAGCAGAAATCATCCAAGAGTAAGGCCTAAGATTCGGATGTCCTTGAACGGTACTTGTATTATTGATTACAGTACAGTCACGCTGTTATGAAGATTTAAATAACACATTTATGGACAAAGTTTCTTTTACATGTGTTGTGAATTGACTAAACTTAGTTGTTTTCCTTTCCCTGTATGTCGTGACATTTAATATATTGTATATGTTCTATCTGTTGTATGTACCGTACTTTGCATATTTATACATGAAATTTTTGCTAGTCGCGTGGCTATTCGCTGAATGCCAAAAATAAATTTAAAATAACGTTCGGTAAATCCACGCTGTAATAACACATTAGTTGGCTTGACAATAAAGATAATACTTTTTTTGCTAGTGGCTTTACGGTGCACCGACGCAGATAGGTCTTATGGTGGCGATGGGATAGGAAAGGCCTAGGAATTGGAAGGAAGCGGCCATGGCCTTAATTAAGGTACAGCCCCAGCATTTGCCTGGCGTGAAAATGGGAAACGACGGAAAACCATCTTCAGGGCTGCCGACAGTGGGATTCGAACCCACTATCTCCCGGATGCAAGCTCACAGCCGCACGCACCTAACCGCACGGCCAACTCGCCCGATAAAGATCATACTAGGACAAGAAAATAAGTAGAAATATGTCAATAAGAGTTACAATGTTTACTAAAAGGAAAATGAGTGGGATAGGTGATAAGAGAAGAAAGTAAGCAAAATGCAGTGACCGAACCGACTCAAAGCTTTTGAAATGTGGATGTAACGCAGCATGTATAAGTTCCCATTGGTACTCCTTCGTGTCTAGAGTTGTACGTCCTGAAGAATTGTGATTGTCCCGATCGTATGTTTCGAGAAAAGCTTCCCGCGAGCAATCTATAACAATGATGAAAATCATTTTAGAGTTTACTGTGATTGGTCAAGACAATCAGAATATCAATTAAGGGATGGTTGCTTAGTTTTACATGACCACCACCACCACCACCACCACCACCACGGAACGAGTCTGCCAGAGCGACAACAGGAGCCCGTCCCCGGAACATATACAATTTCTGGCCGGGCCACTGTTTGATAGTGTCTTCATTTCAAGTTCCAGGATAGAGATTTCTTATTGTATAAATTTTTTTGTCATATGAAACATCATTTCCATTTTGTTTACTCTTATATCAATAGCTACTTTTTCTTTTGTGTCGTTTGTTATCCATTCTCCCAGGTATTTAAAGCAATCTGTCCGAAATATTATGTTATTGTTAATTGTGATATTTTGAGGGGCATTAATGATGTTTGTCATGAACATGAACTTTGTTTTTTCAAGTGATATTTATAATCCTATTTTGCCGCTTGTTTTTGTAATTCTCGTATTTGTTCTTGAACAGTATCTAATGAGTATGTAATTAGCGCCATATCATCTGCGAAAGCTAAACAATCTATAATGATTTCATTTGGATTTCTTCCTAGTTGAACATCTTTAGTATTGGTGGCTTTCCTCCATTCTCGAACTACCTTCTCTAATGCACAATTGAAGAGTAAAGCAGACAAACCATCTCCCTGTCGTACACCTGATCTTATTTCAAATAGATTTTAGAGTTCTCCTAAAAAATTTACTTTGTATGTTGTGTCTGTTAATGTCGCTTTAATTATTTCATTTATTTTATTATCCAGTCCAGATTCCTTTAAAATATCATATCATATTACTATACAGTAAAAGGCAGAGTTGTTCAGCGTATCTTAAAAGAGCAATTAACGATATAACAAAAATATTCCCATTTGATATGATCAGATACAATATAGTTTTAGAATTAGTGTTGTTGGTTTTGCATTTATACGTTTTTTTTTTCGAGACGCCAAGGTGGTGGAAATTTTGTCCCGCGAGAATTTGGTAAATCTTAACGATGTGATGCTGGCGTATTAGAGTACCGCAAATTCTACTGGACTGATCTCGGATGGAATCCCACAACTTACGCTCATAAAGCCAACGTTCTATCATCAGAGCCACTCAACCCAAGTTTCTCAGAATGATTACCCCTCTGTGGGTGGGGGCAGTAGATTAACACCCACGTATCCTCTGCCTGTCGTAAAGGATGACTAAAAGGGCCCCCAGGGGCTCTTAACTTGGTGAGCGTGGGTTGGCGACCACGGGGCCCTTAGCTGAGGCTTGGCATAGCTTCCACTTACTTTTGTCAGACTTCTCATTTTCATCTATCCTATCCGACCGTCAACTCTTGTTCATTTCAGACCCCGACGGTATTAGGTCACGAGGCTTGGGGAGTCTTTCACTTTCACACCCTTCGTGGTCGTTGTCTTACTTTGACCAATGCATTCATTTTTCGATGTGTCGAATCCCTTCCATTTTTTCACTCGCATTGATGTTAATAGACCATGGTTGCCTAATTGTACTTCCTCTTAACACAATAACCACCACCACCACCACCACCACCACCACTGTCAGAATGATTGTTAAGCCCCTTTGAGTATTGAAGTGGAATGAGGGTATTTAAGGACGTTACTTATACCCAAGTGTGACGTAACAATAGAGCAGTAGGTGGCGCGCGAACTATAAAGCAGGGTCGGCCGCAGAAAATCAATGTTAAAAGTGTAACGACCTGAAGCAGGATGGCCTGCTGCCAAAACTGTCCCGTCCCACTTGACTGCAACAGGATTAGGAATGCTGCTTGCGTACATGACTGGACTTCGTATTCCCTTTTTTGTCGGCGTTGCTTTAGATATTGCGTAATTTCCAAAGCTACACCCTCCCTCTAACATTGTACTACTACCACTACTATTATCTATATCTGTGCCCTCTAACTGGTTAGCGTGCTAGCCTTGGGTCAATGGGTCCGGGGTTCGATTCCCGGACCGGGTCGGCGATTTAACTTTCATTAGTTAATTCCGATGGATTGGGTGCTGGGTGTGTGTGCCATCTTCACCATTAGAATTCGGGCCCCATCCTCACAGACACGCAGGTCACCTATGGGAGTCATCTCGAAAGACCTGCACCAAGCCTCTTCGGAGGCCATAATCCATTAATTAATTAATTAATAATCGATCTATCTCTGTTGGGAATTTAAACCGCAATCTCCGCTGCTTTTACTTGTCTAGACCTCCCGTATCCGGACTGTACAGTATCGTATGTATACCTCTTAGTCCCGTTTCTTAGTCTGAGATGAGGTGAGATGAATTGATATGGCATGTTTTACGGCCGGATGCCCTTCCTAACGCCAACCTCAGTTGAGGAGCTAATGAAGATGAAATGAATGATGTTGAATAAAATTGGGCAAGGCAATGGAACGTATCGGTTGTAGACTAAGAATAGGAACAGTCCCGGCATTTGCCTGGAAGTGAAAATGGGAAACCACAGATCAATTCTCAGGACAGCCAACGGCGGGGTTCGAACCCACAAAAAATCTCAGATCAGTGGCAGTCATAGTCCAAAGCTCTTATATTTAATTGTTTATCTATTAATCATTACCTCTTTTGAAACGTCTTTAGACTTCCAGAACGGCCGGCTTCGGAGCGTAGTTGTTTGAGGGTTCGTCCTGTCTGGAAGAATGTTGAAATGCGAAGTGCCTGTCCCGTGGTCTCTAACCAAGTCTGAGATATTTACCTCTATCTGAGGGCAGGTTCGAGATCCACTCAGCCTGCGTGAAAGCAACCGAGGAGCTACCTGACGGTGAGATAGCGGCTCCGGTCTAGAAAGCGAAGATTAACGGCGGAGAGGATTCGTCGAGCTGACCACGCGTCACCTCAGCCTGGGCAGCGGTTGCTTGGTAGGTTAAGGCTCAGTTGGGCTTTAGTGCTATTTGGTTTGATTTTGTTCGTTTTTAAATGCGAAGTATTTGAGAATAAATCTGTTAGAATCTTAGCGAACCCATTTTCATGACAAGCGTCCGGCAATATATCTCCTAAAATGTATGGTAATAGAAGGAGTATTAAACAAATACTATTATTATAGACTTCCAGAACGAAAAACAAAAGCACCTCCTTTTCACAAACCCCACCTCAATGTCTATGAGGATATCTCACTTCAGTATCCTTCCTTCTGAACTTCAGACTGACATTTTTGGGCCACAAAGTGACACTGTAATTCAGACAAAGTTCAATGATTTATTGAAAAATGTCAGTCAAAACTTTGCTACCATTTGGAAATAATTTTCCCGTGATTAGTTTCCTGCACTACGAGATATGACTCTGCGATATTGTTGTAAGTTCTGATCTACATACTGCACGTATTTGAAAAAATCTTTTTGTGTTATAAATGCAGGAAGAAATAAGTACATGTCGACATTCATCTGTCACTTTCTTATAAATCAGCCGTTTCTTTATACTTCGTTTTTAGTCTTACGTGTATCCTAATGTAATCAAGCAGTGGTGGAATATATTTATTCTGTGCAAATAATATGGTACAGTTTATTAGTCCTTAATAGATTACAGCTAATAAACAAATAAATAAGCAAATTTAAATCCTTTTATCTGTGTCTACTTTGCAAGTGGGTGGATGTACGTAATTTGAGGTGCTGCATTCAATGATAAATCTGATTATGTCACATTTCCTCGATACAAAGCACTAATGCAAATGCAATTAAATACAACGTTGACAGATGTCGATTATTTCAAATGCAAACAAAACTACATAACAGAACTCATTAATCCTTTAACAATGATCTATATGTGGAGGCGAGGCTATCAGAAGCATTTATATTTAACTCACAATATTCACAAAATATTTGCTAAGTCTAATGTTAATTCGGTTCTTCAAAATGGATTGGCGATATTTCTCTCTTATGTCGGATTAGTCTATCTAAGTAAAAGGCAATAGTAATCCCCATCATCGCAGGGGTGTTTAATGTCAGATTCACTCGTACAAGTTTTCGGCGACTTTGGGACAGGAAGGAGTTAGGACGAAGAAGGTAGCGGTCGTGGCCTTAATTAAGGTGCAACCTCGACATGTGCCTGGTGGCAACTGGGAAACGACGGAGAGCTATGTTAGGGACTACTAATGATGGGGCTCGAACCTACCATCCCCTGACAGATAACTACTCGTACTGTGTAGCCAACTTACTATGTAATTTTCAAAGGCTTGTCGCCTGTTTGATAATGATGTTTCATAGTAAGGATGTCCTGATGAAAGCTTCCACTCTGTTCATCCTGAGCGGCACCACGTTTTCGGAGAAGTCAAGGCCTAATAATATTGTGCTCTCTCATCTTTTGTTTGAAATATACAGAAATGCGTAATTTTTGTATGCTTCTAAGAAAGATGCAGTGGCATGTTCAAGATTGTCTTGCTGTGGTATGCTGCCAATTGGTCAGCCTTTTCCTAGCGTACACTCGGCGCTCATCACTCCTACCTCATCACGCAGACACCAGGTTAGTTTACAAAGTCACAATATAGCAGAGATTATTTTCGCGCCCCCGAAGGGAATTTTTTGAACCAGTGTAGGGTATTTGATGAATATCCTTGATATTGTTTGCCTAGTGGTTGGCTGTAATGCGGACTTAACAGTAAATTGTTGAGGAGAGGAAAGATGAAATGCGATTTTGTATTCAGTTGAAGTTTGGGGTTTGGTTTGCATTATTAAAAGCCAATTTATGAAAAATATACAATTAAGGTATGCGTGAACATTATTTAATTATATTTATAAGCATATTTTGTAATGATGGTGGACGGTAATTTATATGCAACATGCAAAAATATCTATTTTTTTAACGGCACTCGCATGCGGATTTTACCAGTTCTTATATGTCGATGAGCCTTTAAGAGAATCAAATAAATACAGGGTGTTTGGGAGAAACGTAAAAATACTTGTTCCGCTTGTTGCTGTTGTTAGGACCCTGAATACATATTACGTCAAAATAATGTCCTATTTCAAAAATAGAAACGAAGTTTAAACTTTGACGTTTGCAGCTCAGGCAGTATTTAATGATGAACGACTTAAGGCTTTGTTACAATACATCACAATTAATTTCCACTGTGAAAATGTTCGCATCTTTTGCGTAGAACGTTTTCATACACCTTACGCATGCATACTACCTGAAGCTGCAGTGCAATGATGGTCTTAGAAATGCTTCTTACGTATGAAGCCTGCATAATACGTCCTGAAGTCGCAGTGAAGTGATGTGTATGTACAACAGCTACAGTGAATTGATGCACTTACAATTGCTTCACACGTATTACACCTTCACATACTACTACTTGAAGCTGCAGTGAAGTGATGCATGTACGAAATGTGTTATGCACAAATTAGGCATGCATACTGCCCGAAGTATGGTACGGCAGGTGGTATACATCGAGGGGCAAACGAAGCTACTACCTACCTCACAAACATCGCACTCTACTTCAAGTTCTTCCTTCGCAAAATTAAAAGAAGTACTGTAAATATATTTTATGAACTCGGGGATTTATCCTTACCTTCCGTAAGGTTATTTGTACTTATTTCCCAGGCATCCTTTATATAAATAGTAAACCCGTGCGATGCGCTCGCTCTTCGGCCCTTTTAAATATTTTTTTAATAGTTAGTGTTCGGGAAACCGACACCAAATTCATGTTTCGGACATGAAAGAATTGTAGATATCGATTTTGAACCACCCCTGTGAATGGGGTATGCAGACGAAGTATACACTCACGGTGTTCCCTGTCTGTCGTAAAAGGTGACCTATATGGACGATCAAGGGATGATTGAATTAAAACCATGAAACCACTCGTGATTAGTACCATTACGCGGGGAACAGCATGGGTCGCCTTTACTTGCGAGTAGTACCACTATGTTACGTATGTAATAGTTTTGTGATTAGTAGCAGCAGAGAGCGGTTCACTGTGGGTTTACAGTAGGGCCTACCTGTGATTAGTACCGCTATATGCCGAACACCAAAGGTTTACGTTGCCTGTGATTAGTACCCTCTATTTTGAGGAAAACCACTGGAATACTGGCGCCCGTGATTAGTACACCTATATGAGGAACACCATGGGTTTGCGTTGCCTATGGGTGGCGCCATTATGTGAGAAACACCATAGGTCTGTGTTACTTGTGCGTATTACATTACCTGTGAGTAGTCCCACACTGTGTGGGACGCTGTGAGTCTACGCTACTTTTGATTAGTACCGCAACATGAGAAATACCATGGTTCTACTTTACTAGCGATAAGTACCATTATGCGGGGCCGTTGACCTGTATTTTGGACCCCTTTTAAACAACAAACATCATAATTTCAAGATTGTGCTTTGGTCAGTAATATTGTATTAAGATACTTTCTGGGAAAGTGGGGCATTGCGGGTGGGACCCACTGATTGTTTGAAGTTCATAATAATTGGTCATCGTCGTCTTTTTCTACTCTAGTCAGTGGATCGATTATGGAATTATTTTTAACTCTCAGTATTGTGGCTGGATTCGCTGATTATTTTAATTTCATATTCATCCATTCATTCTTCGTCATCACGTTTTTGAATTCTAGTTTTTGGGCGAATTTTGGAATTTTAAATTGTCATTACATTTCGTCGTATTTCGTACCATTAGGGGCCGATGACTAGATGTTGGGCCCCTTTAAACAACAACCACCACCATAATAATAATAATAATAATAATAATAATAATAATAATAATAATAATAATAATAATAATCATCATCATCATCAGTTTTGAACCGTTCCGAAAAATCTTGAATTTTCTATCGAAGAAACTTAATGAGGACCTTTCACTCAATTTTTCCTTCGATTTTCCTCGTTGGACGTTAACTGATTTTCGAGAATTTTGCGTGGTCAGAAGAAGGAGAGATCGCAAACCCTGAACAAACGGATGCAGCGCGATTATTTTCGGTGAGCCGAAGGAGGTCGATAGGATGTGTTTTAAGAAGAATCGGTGACTCGATTACAGCGTCGGGTAAGGGTAAAATTGGCATGAAGTCATGTTTTCATTTGACTCATTTTCGGGTGTTTTTTTCCTTGTTGGACTTTTAAAAAATTTCGAGTATTTTACGTCATCATAAAGAGGAAGGAGAGGTCCTCATGACGACACTACGGACGTCGAAATCGAATGAGTGGTTCGGATCTTTATGAGCCGCTGAATCCGGGGTTCTTAGGCCGATAGGCGAAAGCTGCGAATTTCTGGAATATTTGAGAAACATTTGAAGTGAATTCCCATGTCTTTGGGTGTGCAGAATCCGAAAATGACATTCTTTTCGTGAGAAGTCGTCCAGTGGGGATGAAAGGGGAAAGCCTGATAGGAATAAATTTGTTCGATTTTCGACCGCACATGTTGGGGCATATTTCCAGAAAGAGTAATGTCACAACGTAGGATTTGGGTTTAAATTATCTGTCTCCTCAGCCATTGTCTTTTTAGTAAAAATCGAACTCGGGTAAATGCCCGAAAAGCGGCGTAGAACAAACGGAAAGTAGTTTCTTGATATTTTTATGTTCTATTTGTTTTTAAGCGAAACGTTAATTCAGACACAACATTATCTAAACTTGTCAATCCGGCTGTGAGCTTGCATCCGGGAGATAGTGGGTTCGAATCCCACAATCGGCAGCCCTGAAAATGGTTTTCCGTGGTTTCCCATTTTCACACCAGGCAAATGCTGGGGCTGTACCTTAATTAAGGCCACGGTCGCTTCCTTTCAACTCCTAGGTCTTTCCTATCCCATCGTCGTCATAAGACCTATCTGTGTCGGTGTGACGTAAAGCCACTAGCAAATAAATAAATAAATAAATAAATAAATAAATAAATAAATAATGGTGAGATATACACTGCTTAAAAAAAGAAAGTTGGTCAGGTCTTTAGATGTTCCCAAATACAAATCCATAGTGGAATGAGGATTGGTCTATTATGGCAATGGCATGTGCTGCTTATAAATGGAAGACTCCACTGTCATCCGGATGTATGCAGGGGTGTCCACGTCGGTTGGAAAGTGCAAGTGCCTCAATTCAAAGTATGGATGTAGGTTTAAAAGACGTAAGGGAGAGATTTCATCCGACGGATGTACAATCCACCCTTGCTTATGAAGGTGGATCTATTATGGTGTGAGCAGGTCGTTAAGAAAACCGATCTCATGATCTTTCGCAGCAGATCTTTAATTGCTCCGACGGTATATGGGTGCGATCTTAGTGCCACATGTGATTCCCCACGTGGAGACTGGACTATTACGAAAACGTGGCAACTTCGAGAAAACGCAGTATTCATTCATGGGCATGCTGGAGCGCATCGTTCGAAGATTCCTGCAAGAGCACAACATCCAATGAATGGAGTGCGATTCAGATGTTCCGAGTTGAATCCGATTGAACAAGTCGGACCTACTGGAGCAATGTATCCCAGCGAGAAATCCATCACCTCAAGCACTACAAGCCGTTGAAGATGCCCTTTCGGAAGAGTGGGGACGTCTGCCTGGACTGAATGTGATAATGTAACGTTAAATCAATAGCAGAACATTTCCTGCAGAATGGTTACCTAGTTGTACTTGCTCTTAAAATAACCACCACCACCACCACCACCACCACCACTTTGAATTATGATAAAGATAATTGGTGGTTTCCATTTACGAATACTTGTGTTGAAAATTATACTTCCGTACATTTTTAATTAATTGTATTTACTAATTTCATGAGCCCCTCTCCTAAAACTCTGACTGTGTAAGTTGTTTTACGAAATTCCTTGTTGTTTAGAAATATTGCTGGTGGTAATGTTAGGTGCCTCACTCTGTATATTATACATGGCTTTTGTATTAAAAGTGCCGGAATTATGAGCTGTATGGTGTAGCTCGCTTGTCAGGTATAGAATGAGACGCGAACGAGTTATATAATGTTTATAAGAGTGAAAAGTTTTTCTTTTTGTAGATAGAATTGTTCCTCACACATCTGTCAAGAGAATTGGAGCAAAGAAATTGTGCAACTAATATGAACGAAATAAGAATAATAAGCCCTGCTCTGCATTAAATAGTATTTAGCAATTCTGTTGGAGCGTTCTGTGCATAGTGCCAATTGGTGAGGTGCTGCGCTTTCCCCCTATGTTATCCAAGTTGAACCCAGTTTATATTGGCCTCTTACTTTGTGTGCGATATGCCAACTGTGGTTGTAAACTAGTCGAGCCTAACTCCAGCCACTTGCTCGGCCCAACTTTCTAAACAAACACTCCTCGCTCCCTCGCTAACCAATGAAAGTTGCTGCTGAGCCCATTGTCTTGTCTGACAGTCCCGGCTGTTTAGACTATTCAGATGCCATATCATCTTGTTTTATTACACTTGGACTGTTCATAGAAAGCCATCTTCAAATCCGTTTACGTGGAACAAAGGCCAGGACTTAACCGCAAGTAGCAAATTCCACACTGCTCTTTCAAATGGTATCTAAATAACGTCGATTAAACGACGCAGTCAGTAATTTGTGTCTTTTTTGTTGTTTTTGTTTTGTTTTTCGGCCACATGTACTCGATGCTCCCAGCTTATGACAGAGTGAAACCTATGGTAAGTACCTTCTTGCCGATTAGCCATAGGTATATACTTATATCGGCCCAGCGAATACATTTATTTTCTCTCCCATTCACTAATTAAGAGGAGTACTTATCATAAGGCTGATGATGATCGGGCAACATCAGTGGTAAGCATTGGTAATCATTATTGTCATCATCATTATCTCCGCTGTTCTTGCACGGCTACATGATGCACAAAATGTATTTTGAAGTAATTCCATCTCACGGGCAGTGAATTACATCGTACCATTTTCGCAGTCACCTAGCTAGAAAATTAGAACAAGCGTCCATGTCTTTGTAGAAATTTGAAAACCCCCTGTGGGTGGGGGTCGCATACGAAGAATACACCCACGGTATCCTCTGCCTGTCGTAAGTGATGACTAAAAGGGGCGACCAAGGGATGATGATTTTGTAACCATGAGGGTACTTGTGATTGGTAACATTCCGTGAGAAACACCATGGGTCTTCGTTACTTGCGATTGGTACCTCCATTTGAGGAACACCCTGGATCTACGTTACCTAGGAGTAATACCCGTATGTGAGGAACAACACGGGTCTGTGGTGAGTACTGGGACGAGGGGGCGGGCAGGGTATTCGGCTGCGCGGTCCCTGTGCTGGAATATGCCGGTTCCCTTGAGTGCAGAATGGGCCTGCACTACCTATGAGTAGTACCATTTTATGAGAACCACCATGGTTCTGCTTTACCAGTGATTTGTACCATTATGAGGGGCCGGTGACCTGGGTTTTGGACACCTTTAGATAATAAGCATCATTCCAGTAATTACGGCATTTTAATTGGATCAAATAATTGTTTTTCGCTATCATTTTTTCATCATCATTCGTTTTAGTTCATAATCAGTGGATATATTTTGAAGTTTTAATTTTCATTTCGTTGCATCTCGTACCATTAGGGGTCGATGACCTAGCTGCTAGGCTCCTTTAAACAACAACAAAATAATAATAATAATAATAATAATAATAATAATAATAATAATAATAATAATAATAATAATAATCACAAATTCGAAATAAGGATATATATATATATATATGAAATAAGTAAGAGCCTTCGTGGCTCAGACGGCAGCGCGTCGGCCTCTCACCGCTGGATACCGTGGTTCAAATCCCGGTCACTCCATGTGAGATTTGTGCTGGAGCTGGACAATTAGAGGTGGGACAGGTTTTTCTCCGGGTACTCCGGTTTTCCCTGTCATCTTTCATTCCAGCAACACTATTATCATTTCATAGCATCTATTATTCATTAATAATCACTTTGGGAGTGGCGACCCCATCGTACTAATAGCCTATATCTGCTTCATTCATCACATCCCTGACCTGGTCAATGACTGGAAAACAGGTTGTAGGTTTTCATTTTCATGAAATAAGTAAGATGAATACAGCTTCTTTACCGCAACATCAGGAGGGTTGTACGATGTCCTACCGGACTTTCACCTCCTTTCCCTTTTGCGTTGTCGTCCATTAGGACTCTCGCCCCCTGTTCTTCATCCTCTGTATGGACATGATGAGAAAATAATAATAAAGTTATTATTTTTACGTCCCATTAACTACTTTAGACGGTTTCCGGAGAAGCCGAAGTGCCAGAATTTTGTCCCTCAGTAGTTCTTTTACGTGCCAGTAAATCTACCTGCACAAACTTGACATATTTGAGGACTTTCGATAGGAGGATAACAAGGGAGTTATCAATAATGGACTGTTTTACAGGTTGTCATGTCATTTCGGGTTGGGTTAAATGGTTTAATTTCTTTTTTAAATTTCGTGTGGCTATTTCTAGCTGAGTGCAGCCCTTGTAAGGCAGACCGTCCGATGAGGGTGGGCGGCATCTGCCATGCGTAGGTAACTGCGTGTTATTGTGGTGGAGGATAGTTTTATGTGTGGTGTGGGAGTTGCAGGGATGTTGGGGACAGCACAAACACCCAGCCCTCGGGCCATTGGAATTAACGAATGAAGGTTAAAATCCCCGATCCGGCCGGGAATCGAACCCGGGACCCTCTGAACCGAAGGTCAGTACGCTGACCATTCAGCCAACGAGTCGGACAATGGTTTAATTAAAGAGCCATTTTACTCTTTTCGATAGAACAGATTATAAGAGAAGTTATCGTCAACGATTGGTTTCATAGGTCTTCAGGCACATTTTCAGTTGAACAACAACGTGTTACCGAGAAGTAGGGAGAATTATGCACAACTTCGGACCAGGAACTGTATCGTTCAATAAACTCTGTGATCTACCCCTTTCTATCTCCACTTTGTTCAGCTTCATCGTACTTCACGTTACTGCCACGTGCTTTCGTACAAGAATATAATTTAATTTTTTGCTAGTTGCTTTACGTCGCACCGACGCTGATAGGTCTTATGGCGACGATGAAACAGGGAAGGGTTAGGAGTGGGAAGGAAGCAGCCGTGGCCTTAATTAAGGCACAGCCCCAGCATTTGCTGGTGTGAAAATGGGAAACCACGGAAAACCCTTTTCAGGGCTGCCGACAGTGGGGTTCGAACCTACTATCTCCCGAATACTGGATACTGGCCGCACTTAAGCGACTACAGCTATCGAGCTCGGTGAATATCAGTTTAACATGCTGTATTAAACGATTAAATATAGGCATGCAACTTTGCATAAATTCATGAAAGCATAGTGAAATCGATTACCAATTCCCGTGCAAAGAACGGGTACACATGCTAGTACGTTAATATATCTCAAACGGAATGAGTTGGCTGCGCGGTACGGGTTGCGGCATTCGGGAGATCATAGGTTCTAACTCTACCTTCAGCAGCCCTGAAGATGGTTGGCCGTGGTTTTTCATTTTCTCACGAGGCTAATGCTGGGGTTCTACGTTAAATAAGGCCACGGCCTCTTCCTTCCCAGTCCTAGCCGTGCCCTGTCCCATCATGGCCGCAAACCTACCTGAATTAGAGCAATGTTAAAAACACTTACAAGAACAATCCAATCTCAAAATTGTCTCAAAATATTTTTATCGTATTTATCGATAATGCCAAAAGCCCTTATCGAATTACTTCGACGTGTGCGTGGCCATCAGACCCAGGCTAATCTTAATTATTACCTGGCGCCAATGTCAGATGCAAGACGGGCTGCAAAGTGTCCTGATACTCGAGCAGGTCTTCTAGGGTCGATCCTTGTATTCTTTATGAAACCCAGTGTTGTGCTTGCGTCAGTACAGACCTGTTTTCTTTTCGTTTGTGGTCGTGTCTGCGTCGTCTGACATTGATCCTATTTCTCTTACAAATAACGGATTGAAACATCCTGAGGTCATTGGCCACATATCACATTGCAGCAGTTCGTGATTCTTCTACCACCGAATAAGTGGCTGCGGGGCTTGGGTCAGATAGCTATCAGTTTGCATTCGGGAGATAGTGGGTTCCAACTTCTTTGTCGGCAGCCCTGAAGATGGTTTTCTGTGTTTTCCCATTTTCACACCAGGCAAATGCCGGGGCTGTACCTTAATTAAGGCCACGGCCACTTCCTTCCCATTCCTAGACGTTTCTTATCCCATCGTCGCCATAAACCCATCTGTGTCGGTGCGACCTAAAGCAAATGGCACAAAACAAACCAAAACTCATTCCGTGGCTATGATTACGTGAAAGTTCAACCGTGCCGCTGCTCTTTCTAGAACGTTATGCCATTCAGCGTTCAGTCTGCAATCCTTTGTGAATGAATTAAGCACGTGTACAACCTCTATGCGAGCACTGTGGACTCGCCTATTTCTACACCCCGTACTTGGAAGTTATTAAAACCTTAGTATAACCATCGCCGCCTTATTCTCCTACTGCATGTTTCACTCTCAATGCCCAAGTTCATTCCTCTTGTTGGTGCCTATCCTCGTCTATTCGCTTCACTTGACGTCACTGTCAAACCAGGTTTATGAATCTCGGGTAATAAGAAGGGAAGCGTGTGCCAATATGACCTGGGTACCGTTTACTCAGAAGCTCATTCTGTTATTACCCGGGTACTTGTTCGTCAACATTTTGCAATCTATAATCTTATGATAATGAGAGGGATGAATGAATACCAGTTATTTCGAAATGTTTATATTAACTCAAAATGCAACAGAGTAAAGTTAGTGTTTGACAGATTGTGGTGGTGGTGATTATTGTTTTAAGAGGAAGTACAACTAGGCAACCATCCTCTATATAACACCAATCAGAGAGAAAAAATGGAAGGGATCCGACACTTCGAAAAATGAAGATACCGGCCAAAGGAAGACAAGAGCCACGAAGGGCGTGAAAATGAAAGACTCCCTAGCCCTCGCAAACCTAATAGCGTTGGGGTCGGAAAAGAACAAGAGTTGACCAAGGGAGGTCGGATAGGATAGATGAAAGTGAGGAGCCAGGCACAAGTAAGTGGAAGGAATGCCAGGACTCAGCTGAGGGCCCCGTGGTTGCTACCCCACGCTCCAAACTACAGAGCCCTTGGGGCCCCTTTTAGTCGCCTCTTACGACAGGCAGGGGATACCGTGGGTGTTATTCTACCGCCCCCGCCCACATGGGGTGTTTGACAGACCATGCCTCGATTGTGGGTGACGTCGGTCATATGAGGTACTACGTGTAGTTTTGTTTAGTGGTTTAACATCGCTACGCAAGGATGGCAACATGCTAAGATTGGGAGCGTAGCGGCCGTGGTCTTAATTAAGGTACAGCCCCAGCATTTACATGTTTTGAAAACGATATTCAGGCTCGCTGACAGTGGGATTCGAAGCCAAAATCTCCTAATTCAAACGCATAGCTACGCGACCTTAACCGCATGGCCAACTCGCTCGGTATGTTAGTTTTAGTGGAAGAATAGGTTAGGCCAGGGATGGCGAACCTATGCCACGCGTGTCACCAGGTGACACGCGAACACGATTTCGGTGGCACACCACATGAACATAATAATATTTGATATATACGTCTTGCACTCCAGACAATACATATAAAGTTTCACGTGTAAGAAATAAATATCGAAAATCTAAATACTAGTTCCATTCGGACGTGCAATATGGCAACACTGCTACACTGATAGGTCCGAAAGTCAAGCGAGATAGTGTCGTTTTCTGGTGGTTTTGTATACGGGCATCGCAAACATGTTTTCGGTGCCGAAAATAGCAGAAACTTAACAAAGGTGGTGACCGTATTTTTCAAGAACTCTGGCCAAGGAAATTCGGATTGATAAAAAGATGTGTTGCCTGTGTTCGAAAACAATTGTATCCTTCACATTTAATGTAAAGCGCGACTTCGAGACTGATCATTCGAATATTTGTTCCATTTCAAATGAAGAAAGAAGAGAGTTCGTTTAACAAAATATCGAACATTGCACAAAACAAACTAATTCTTTTGTATCATCTTTTCGGCCAAGGGATAATATCAGTGCGGCTGTTTCCATCTGTCTCACTGCATAGTACAGCATGCATGGGAAAACGATTTCTGATGGTGAGTTGTTGAAACAAAGTTTCTTATTGACGTCCGACACATTAAAGGAATGCCAGCCAGCTAAACTGCTGTCAAGGATAGAATATTAAAAATGAGTGAAGTTTCGGAGCAGTTGAAAGCTAATTTGGATAACTCCCACATGTATGCAGTATGTTTTGATGAAAGCAGAATGTGACCTTACAAGAAAGGATACCTGTTTTTTAATTTTAGATTTCGTTATGGAAATGTGATGAGGGAGAAATTAGTTTAATTGTTGAGCATACAAACTACAACATGGAATGATAATGAAACTAATGGAGGAAGTTAAGTCCATTCGCAATATTAGTACTTTTGAATTTTGTATCTAATAACTATTTTTTTACCATTTGTTTTACGTCGCACCGACATAGATAGGTCTTGTGGCGAAAATGGGATTGGCGTACAAGTGGGAAGGGAACCGCCGTGGCCATAATTGAGGCACAGCCCCACGGAACATGCAGTCAAATGTATTTACCAGATATATGTATAATAAATAAATAAATGAATCTGTAAATGAATAAATAAATGACATATTATGAAATATAATCGGGAATTTATAAAGGAAGTCCCCGGGGGGGGGGGGGGTTCTAGGTTGTAGACATCCCCTAATATAAAATAACAAGTGGCACAGTCAACAGATGATAGTAATAAACCAGACTTAAAATGGCACACTAGTTGGAAAAGGTTCGCCATCCCTGGGTTAGGCTATGTGAGTTCTAGAGAAATGTGGAGACTACACAAACCAGAGTTCCTGAGGCATTCGAATTAATGATACGTGATTAAAATCCAAGAGCCCGGCTAGGAAACACGTTGCTACTCGACAAAGAGGATAGACATGACGATGCTGAAAATACAAGATTTTTTTGGTTTAGTGTTTATTTGTGTACCAGACGCAGCTCTGCTTGAATTACCTGTAACAATGGTACTGTTTGGGTTGGACCACATAGATTTCAATGAAACTTGAGTGAATGATCAATTAATGTATACCAAATTTAATGGTAATACTGGTAGGTATTTCGCTTTAAAATGAGCGACATTATATTTAAAACGCTAACGTGTATGTTTCAGAAAACCCAAGGTCTTAAACCAGAGAGAGTTAATAAGTGCGGTTTGCACCAATATCTTCCAAATCGTCTCAATAGCACAGAAAAAATCTTGCATATCTTAAAAATTAAACGGAAATATATTTATTTTCAAGATAAAGTCACCGGGCGAGTTGGCCGTGCGCGTAGAGGCGTGCGGCTGTGAGCTTGCATGCGGGAGATCGTGGGTTCGAATCCCACTGTCGGCAGCCCTGAAGATGGTTTTCCGTGGTTTCCCATTTTCACACCAGGCAAATGTTGGGGCTGTACCTTAATTAAGGCCACGGCCGCTTCCTTCCAACTCCTAGGCCCTTCCTATCTCATCGTCGCCATGAGACCTATCTGTGTCGGTGCGACGTAAAGCCCGTAGCAAAAAAAAAAAAAAAAAAAAAAAAAAAAAAGATAAAGTCATTTAATTATCACTCCAATAATTGCAGGTGAAAGCTTACCCTAACACGCAATACATTCTGTACTTAGCAGGTTGCTAAGCGACTAACACTTTCATTAATACTGTCAAGCCAGAGAATATACACTTCCTCTGATGATGGAAGAATACTATTCTCTGCTAGATATTCTTTGATTCTCTGGCCTTCACCAGCTTCTAAATATGCTCAACAGATGGCAGAACGTTCCTAATAACTTACATGGCTACTAAGAGAAAACAGTCCACGTACGTACAGACGCGAAGGTATCAAGTCGACTAGACTTCTGTATGCCTATTAATAAAACGCAGGGACAAACGCTTGAAAAAGTGGGTATCCAGTTACGCGAAACACTATTCAGCCACGGCCTATTGTATGTTGCATTATCTGGGCCAAGATCTTTTGAAAATGTTAAGATCCAGATACGGTCGAATGATGGAAGCACAGAGAATATTGTATGGAAACAATTTTTATAAACTAAATTACGAATGAATCAGTTATTATGTACCGGTGTTAAATGTTCATAAAACTATTGAGAAGTGCAGGGAAAACAATATGGTTGCGACAAGAATATCAAGGCGAGTTATCTAATTTAAAAGGAATGCTGCTGAGCAGCTCAGGTCCACTAGTTGCTGAAGAATAGCCGGGCGTCTCTGAGCAGTTAGCTGTATGCACTGTAGAAGTATACCAATAATTCTGTTTTAATGTTACATGAAACTATGCCGAACATGAGTTTTTGATATCACGAACAAACTATTGCATTTGAAAACATGTTTTATTAACACATACACTATGTGAATATACAGTATCAGAATATCAGAGTTTTAATACTTCGGTATCGTTTATAATAATGCAAAGTCATCTCCGTACAGGCCATGAAGGCCCTTGGAGGAGTGGAAGGCAAAGGCTATGTGCACCTCCGGAAGTGGAAACCTCGTTTCTTAAATTTTACAACTTCCTAACGGGGATTCGAATCCACGTCCTTCCGGGCGAGTATAGTATATAATGAAAGCTAAAATATTATGTAGTATGAAATCTTGGTCATCTACAGTACATATAAAAGTGTTTGTTGTTGATATAATCTTTTATTAGCGCAAACGAGGAAACTGCTGGATTCCTGTTCAGAATCTTTCATTTTGTCATACTTTATAACAGCGGTAGGCGTGCAGCAATGATCTGATGATCATCCTAGTCTACCTGGTGGCCATGGTCGTTAAGGTATTAAGTCTTTAAGGTCTGACACCGTGGTTAGCTGGTTCGAGTCCTATTAGAGGAAAAATATATCACCATCAGAATGTTGGCCGTTAGGGTAGAGGAGGTGGTAGTGGTGGTATACAATTTGTAATTACTACATGGCGTCCTAAAAGCCTGCGTTCAATTCCAAACCTCTCCACAGTGTTTATGTGGAGTGAGAGGATTTGACGCTGTTGATGATTATCCGTTCGCCGGATGGGGACCTTAAACTCGAGCGCTGGCCAGTATCCAGTATTCGGGAGATAGTGGGTTCGAACCCCACTGTCGGCAGCCCTGAAGATGGTTTTCCGTGGTTTCCCATTTTCACACCAGGCAAATGCCGGGGCTGTACCTTAATTAAAGCCACGGCCGCTTCCTTCCCAGTCCTAGCCCTTTCCTGCCCCATCGTCTCCATAAGACCTATCTGTGTCGGTGCGACGTAAAGCCAATAACAAAAAACAAAAACAAAAAAACTCGAGCGGATCCCATGGAGTTATTCGACAGGAGTAGACTATGTGTGGACACCGGGTTTCACCTTCTCTCTAAACCACCACCACCACCACCACTTCTTGGATGAATGGTCAGCGTAGTGCTCTTCGGTTCAGAGGGATTCGGGTTCGATTTCCAGCCTAGTGGGAGCTTTTAACCTTAAATGGTTAATTCTTTGGCTGGAGGACTGGGTATTTTGCGCTGTCCCCAACTGTCCCTGCAACTTACACACCACACACATCACTATCCTCCACTACGCATGGCATATGCCGTACACACTCGTAGGATGGTCTGCCTTACAAGGGCTGCCTGCATCAGTCTGGAAATAGCCACACAGAATTATTGTATTACTACCGCAAACACCCGGACACGCAAGTTCGCCCATGGGCATCAGATAGAAGAACACGCAGTCATTCATTTGATCACCCTACCAAGTTTCAAAGCATTTGATGCCTTCGATACACCACGCTCCATTTAAAACTGCAGCACCGGGGGAGTTGGCCGTGCGGTTAGTGGCGCACAGCTGTGCACTTGCATTAGAGAGATAGTGGGTTCGAACCCCACTGTCGGCAGCCCTGAATATGGTTTACCGTAATTTCCCATTTTCACACCAGTCAAATGCTGGGGCTGGACCTTAACAAGGCCACGGCCGCTTCCTTCCCACTCCTAGCCCTTTCCTATCCCATCGTCGCCATGCGGCGTAAAGCAACTTGGAAAAACAATCAAAACTGCAGCAGCAAATCCTTATTTTTATGTATGTAAATATTATTTTACTGCAGAATGACTATTATGATTAAACCAAACCAAACCTCAAGCGTAATAGCCCCGAAGGGTCTTGGCCTACCAAGTTACCAGCGCTCAGTCCGAAGGTCTGCAGATTACGAGGTGTTACGTGGTCAGCTCGACAAATTCTCTCGGCCGTTATTCTTGGCTTTCTAGACCGGGACTATTATGATTAAATATCTTAATATTAAAAACACTGAAGCTTTTAGGTTTTTTCAATCGTGAAATTACCAGCGTTTCGCCCCAGTGTAACAGTGGGCTCATCAGTTGCTTTGCTACACCTTTCCAAGACGCTGGCGACTAGTGCGCCTAAAGAGCTTCAATGTTTTTATAATTTGCTAATCCTTTTTTCTTAACTAGAATAATATAATAATTACCGAGCTCGATAGCTGCAGTCGCTTAAGTGCGGCCAGTATCCAGTAATCGGGAGATCGTGGGTTCGAGCCCCACTGTCGGCAGCCCTGAAGATGGTTTTCCGTGGTTTCCCATTTTCACACCAGGCAAATGCCGGGGCTGTACCTTAATTAAGGCCACGGCCGCTTCCTTCCACTTCCTAGGCCTTTCCTATCCCATCGTCGCCATAAGACATATCTGTGTCGGTGCGACGTAAAGCAAATAGCAAAAAAAAAAAAATATATATAATAATTGATAGAATGGTTTATTTAATAAGAGTAGGAAGTGAACTAGTTCTCGAGTATGTTTTCAACGCCTTTATTCTGAACGAGAACAGAATTCGACAAAATTGTTTTCTGTACGGTGCTCGAGGCTCTGTTAGACGACATGTCGTACAATGGTCTAGCACCCCGAGGCTCTCCGCTGTACTCAATATCTTTCCTATATGAAGCATGACCTAGATAGCGCTCTGAGTACACATACATTTTATCATGAAAACTTCACAATGATCTGTGAACTCGAGTGTAATTTTTCTTCTTGCTCTCTAACGTCACGCAATGCTGGCGATGAAATAGTACTAGAAGATAGCGGCTATGGCCTTAATTAAGGCACAGCTCCCAATTTGCTTGACATAAAAATGGAAAGCCACTCTAAACCATTTCCAGGGCTGCCAGTCATGGGGTTAGAATACACCATCTCCCGAATATAAATTTATATCTGCTCTGTACGTATCGCTCAAGTGCAATGATGGTAATAAAATAATCGGACCGAGCTCGATAGCTGCAGTCGCTTAATTGCGGCCAGTATCCAGTATTCGGGAGATAGTAGGTTCGAACCCCACTATCGGCAGCCCTGAAAATGGTTTTCCGTGGTTTCCCATTTTCACACCAGGCAAATGCTGGGGCTGTACCTTAATTAAGGCCACGGCCGATTCCTTCCCACTCCTAGCCCTATCCTGTCCCATCGTCGCCATAAGACCTATCTGAGTCGGTGCGACGTAAAGCAACTAGCAAAAAAAAAATAAAAAAAAAATCGGAGATTCTAGAATTCAGTTAGTCATAGATACTGCTACTGGAATCGTTAAATCATGTTCTTCTGTATCGTGCTTCGACGCATAAATAAGCATACAGAGGTTCTCTTTAATAATCGATCTTTTTGTTCTAAATAACTTTTTGTTTCAGTAGAATGAACGCCGAAATTGAAACAAATCAAGTTCGTTCTCACGCGCAATACAGCGGCTTTCGTTAAATATTCATAACAGTGCTTTACTGCAGAAATTGTGCTGCACTTTAATATACGATTACAGGAATGAAATATCTAATTTCTACGGTATATAAGTTCTTATCTATACTTCATTTTTTATTATTATTATTGTTATTGTTATTGCTATGACATTTAGTTATCGTCATTATACAATACATTTAAAGTATGGGTACAAAAACCCGAACAACTATGGCCGTTCTTTAGGATAACAGCTTTTTAAAAATGTTACACGAGGATTCCTGTGAAGAGAAGACACATACACACACAATAATAATTATAATAATAATAATAATAATAATAATAATAATAATAATAATAATAATAAGTGTTACACTAACTTATTCACTAACTTTATTGTTGCACAAATGTTTTACAATATTTTAATTTCGTTTCCATTTCTCAATATACATTACTTCGGCATTGCCCGCGGAGAGTAATTCTTGAGCTCCACAAGGGATTTGATGAAGGCTGGTCACTGATATTCAGTCTTTCGGCATTCGAATAAAATGTGATTTACATCCTCTGTATTTGTTTCACTACAGGGCTGTTTGGATATGATAATGACGTCGATTTTGGTTAGGTGCTTCGGAAATATCGTATGATTAAATCTCATCCGTACGGTGGTTGTAATGTGTCTGTTTCAAATCTGTATAGCCTACCGTGGTTTCCTAGCTGTATCTGGGTGAATAGTTGCATAATATCTTCTACGGTATTCTTTGGATGTATTCCACAAAGTTCTTCACTTTCTGAAGGCTTGATACTTATTTTGTGGATAAAAGTTCGTGCAGGGGAGGCGTAACGCTAGAAATGACCCAATGTGGGCTCCATGTTTGGCCAGCCTGCCAACGATGTCATTATATAAAGACCCTGTATACCCTTTGATCCATAAAAAGGCAGTGCTGTATTGTGATATATTCAGAAGCAAACACTGTTTCAAGATGTCAGTGATAGTATATGTATTCGTTCGGGCATTTCTCTCTGGGTGAAATTTCCTAGTTTCATGAATGTACTTTGAGAATCGAAAATGAAAGTCTTACGAAAGGTCGCGTAGCTGTGAGTTTGCATTCGGGAGATGGTGGGTTCGAATCCCACTGTAGGCAGCGCTGAAGATGGTTTTCCGTGGTTTCTCATTTTCACACCAGGCAAATGCTTGGGCTGTACCGTAATTAAGGCCACGGCCGCTTCCTTCCCACTCCTAGACCTTCCGTATTCCATCGTCGCCATAAGACCTATCTGTATCGGTGCGACGTAAAGCAAATAGCAATTCTTCATTCTTCTGTCCTCGGTGGTACTGGCTTGTACACAGAGCTGCACACTCGAATACATTTTCAGGGACGTGCTCCTGGAAGTACATTGCTGGGATTTTAGGCTCTTACAACTGTATATCATTCTTCACACTACTGTCTATAAATTGTCCTTATTTAAGTTTTGTTTTGACTACATTATTAATTTCAGTTGTCCTTGGGTATTTTTTTTTTTACTTTTTGTCATTTGTCAAATATTAATTCAATTGAGTGACCTTGTTAGGTGCTCTTTTTACAAATAATTATGCTGGGTATAACACTGTTTATTTTTGATTTCACTCTTTTATGCAATTGTGAAATAATGTTTTAAGCAATTAAAGTTATTAGACCTCATTTCAATTGAGCTACGCGTACATATTATTTCATAGTGGCACCTCTGTTCTATTTGAGGAATTTTACGAAAACTGGCCTATTATTAAAGCGCGGCCCGCGATCATGCCTAAGGTTTGTAATGTGGCCCTCTAGCGCTTACAAATTGCAAACCCCTGAGCTAGATGATGTGAATACAGATTTTAATAACGTACCAGCATAACCACATGGAACTCTTTCGTACATTATGTTCAAAATGCCCTCCGATAGCACTGATACTTGCATAAACCCGGATGCGCTGTATGTTTTTTTTTTTTTTTTTTTTTTGCTATTTGCTATTTGCTTTACGTCGCACTGACAGAGATAGGTCTTATGGCGACGATGGGATAGGAAAGCCCTAGGAGTTGGAAGGAAGCGGCCGTGGCCTTAATTATGGTACAGCCCCGGCATTTGCCTGGTGTGAAAATGGGAAACCACGGAAAACCATCTTCAAGGCTGCCGACAGTGGGACTCCGAACCCACTATCTCCCGAATACTGGATACTGGCCGCACTTAAGCGACTGCAGCTATCGAGCTCGGTCGTTGTATGTTTGCCACGATTAATGTACTAGGTAGAGTTGTAGAGAATGAGTTTTAACATGGAGATACAGCGTTTCCGTACCCTCGTCCATATAACATATTTTCTTCTTTATGTGGGGAATGTGTCCTGAAAGTTTGACCGTACCATATTGTTACATACTGTATATAGTTGTATTTCTTCATTTAAATCGAGGGTTCTCAAAGTGGCTGACGGGATTACGTAGCGGGTAAAGGGAAGAAGAGTAGCAGGGGGATTTGAGCTGAAGCCAAAATTCAAATCTTATCACGAAAGTTCTAGTTGCACAAGGAGATCTCCGGTCACTTTGAGGAGTGGTTCAAAACTTGCTTGTTGCATTTCCAACATTATATTTGATGCATCGGTTTTTCAAAACAAATATATATGTAATGCAGTTAACTCAGCTAAGGTGGCATTTAGGCTAAATCATATGTAGGAAAAGTGGTATTTTCTGAACACTCAAGGCAATAATAATAATATTATTTCTATTTCTAGCCGAGTGCAGCCCTTGTAAGGCAAACCCTCCGATGAGGGTGGGCGGCATCTGCCGTGAGTAGGTAACTGCGTGATATTGTGGTTGAGGATGGTGTTATGTGTGGTGTGTGAGTTGCAGGGATGTTGGGGACAGCACAAACACCCAGACCCTAGGCCATTGGAATTAACCAATGAAGATTAAAATCTCCGACCCGGCCGGGAATCGAACCCGGGACCCTCTGACCATTCAGCCAACGAGTCGAACACTCAAGGCAATAACTGCTACTGAATATCATTATAATAGTAGATGTCTTGTATTGGATTTGAATGGGAAGTATTGATAATAAACTTCAGTGTTAACATTAAAAATAAATATACATTGTAAAGAATAATTTGTTTAAAGTGTATATACCGTTGCTTGTGGGTAGCGCGGATGTAGTTTCGGCACAGGTAACAAATATCGAGTCGAGGGGATGGTGGCTTGAAAAATGTTTGTGAATCACTGATTTAAACTCGTGAGTATGGTACTGTCGATTAAAAATATATTCCCACTGAATGAATATCCATTTTTCTGCAGCCTCTTCTTCAAGGTTTGTTAAACGTGATGGCCATCTTTGTAATTCTGGTGTTAAATTCATCATGTACGTTCTCAACTCTGTTGATGGCTGAGATAGGATTTATACAGATTTGGATAGTTGTAAAAGAGCCTTTCCCTCATTGTAGGCCATTGTGTTTAGCACCCCTGTTCGAGTAGAAGTGTGAGGTCTACCTTATGCGAAGTTTGTAAGCGTTCCTATGTAAATTCGTCTTTGAGATGTTCAGTTAGTACCATTCGCTCATAATGTGACTTCAGGAAAGGTCATTTCTCCTACACCAGTTAATACTATATACCCTGGAGAAACGTACAGCTATTATTATTATTATTATTATTATTATTATTATTATTATTATTATTATTATTATTATTTTTGAAAATCGCCGGCTGATAAAGATAGTCGATCATGTGTACCTTCGTCGTGTGAAGCTACCTTGAAGATCTCTAAGCCACTCGAGGAGTTTTGTAGTCCCAAGACCAATAAAAGTAAACAAAAGTATTGTCCCTAGACATAGCATTTCGGGGAATGTAGGAATGACTCATCCACCCTATTCCATTCCCTTATCGGAGAAGCACCTCAATCTACCCATTGTTCATAAACGAGTAGACGTCGGGAGACACTGAGGAGATTGTTATTAATCAGGAAGGAATGTCCATTGTGTAAACCCAGATATGTCAAAATGGACTTTATCTCGGTATTATCAAGGCATGAGCAATAATTTTACTGATGCTATTATACAATGTACTTGTCATTTTAAGCCTAGCTGATGAGGTCAAATGCAACTTACAGGAATGGGGAACGTCGTACAAAGAGATGAAATTAGATTCTGCTTGAAGATATGCGCTGTAATTTTCTATTTGTCAGTTTAGATTATTTGTGACACATCTTAGAAAACTAAGTGATAACACTTATTTGTTTAAATTCTCTTCAATTGCTATAGATTTCGAGGTGACACCAGAGTATCGGAATTTCGTCCTGGAGGAGTTCTATGGAAATAATGGACACTGCTTATTTGAGAACAGAATTAAATTACTGTACCTGATTTCTTCCAGGTGTATTTGCTATTTGAATTTGCTGCCTTAAAAAAAACGGTTTCAGATTTTATCATAAGATGGAATTGTTAATAATGTTATTTGCTTTACGTCCCACTAACTACTTTTTAAGGTCTTCGGAGACGCCGAGGTGCCGGAATTTAGTCCCGCAGGAGTTCTTTTACGTGCCAGTAAATCTACCGACACGGGGCTGTCGTATTTGAGCACCTTCAAATACCACCGGAGTGAGCCAGGATCGAACCTGCCAAGTTGGGGTTAGAAGGCCAGCGCCTCAACCGTCTGAGCCACTCAGCCCGGCAAGATGGAGTTGTTTGCATGAAATTTTCATATTTGTTGAAACCAGAAGGTCATTCTTTATAGGGGACATGGAACATCCATTTTTCGTATCACTCCACTTCTTTGCCACCAGAGGTAATTACGTTCAACAAGCATATCTGAACCAGGAACTCTGAAGCACAAAGTACACCAGTTTTCTTTTTTCTTTTGCATCGGGAGATAGTGGGTTCGCACCCGACTGTCGGCAGCTCTCAAGATAGTTTCCGTGATTTCCTATTTTCACATGAATCAAATGCTGGCGATGTACCTCAGTTAAGGCCATTGTCGCTTCCTTCTAACTCCTAGCCCTTTCCTATCCCATTGTCGCTATAAGACTTATCTGTGTCGGTGTGACGTAAAATAAATTGCAAAAAAAATCCTGTTTAAAAACTCAATGCACTTCATTACGCGTTTTGTACACATTTACCCACTTCTGCGATGCATCATCACAACTTTCCAGGATGTCCGAAGAGATTTTTCCAAAAACGTAGAACTCTTCATAGAGATTTTTTAAATAAGTCTCCTCAGTTAACTGAAGACATTCGATTACACTTTCCAGACAAGAAAATTAAGGCTTTTATTTAAGGTGAACTTTTGTAGTTTTTTTTTTTTTTTTTTTTTTTTTTTTTTGCTAGTTGCTTTACGTTGCACCGACACAGATAGGTCTTATGGCGACGATGAGACAGGAAAAGGCTAGGAGTTGGAAGGAAGCGGCCGTGTCCTTAATTAAGGTATAGCCCCAGCATTTGCCTGGTGTGAAAATGGGAAACCACGGAAAACCATCTTCAGGGCTGCCGATAGTGGGTTCGAACCTACTATCTCCCGAATACTGGATACTGGCCGCACTTAAGCGACTGCAGCTATCCAGCTCGGTCTTTTGTAGTTTTGCTGCAACATTGTCTTCAGAGAAAACATAGACTGGACGAGATACTACGGACACATCATTTTTGCCTGAAATATGGGACAGGTGGCAACGCTACTTGGACATGAAAAGTCATAAGAAAATCACAGAAATCCACGTTCTCCCTTTTCACTTCTTTGAATAGAGTAATCTTTCGGGTAATCTTTCCTTGAATCTAAAATATATATATGTGTATTTTCCTGCAAAGAAAGAGTAGGTTGTGCATGTCTGTTTAAATATGCTGGCACCACACTAGGACTCTCTCTTAGCTGTCAACTAACATACATTCCCGAAAGCGACGTTTTTAAATTTGTTATGTTCACGTTCTTTCAGGACGCTGAAGTGTTAGAGCAATAAATATCAGCACACTTCTCTATTTGCCTCAAAACTACAAAGAAACCTTGGAAAAGATGTGAAATTGATAGCGATTCATTTGTTTGCCTTTAACAAATCGTTTTCCAGAGATATCTGAATGGAAATTGGAGTCGATAGGTATAGGATTAAGTGTATGGAAAGGGGAAAACTGACTCAGGGCCTATGAAACTACCACAAATGAAATGATCAGTTCTCTAGAATATGATGAGACGAGGCCTGTTTGATGAAAGAGCCTTCTGTATGTCTCTCAGTCATGGCCATCCATCAGTACTTCACATCACAGCGTGCAAGATCACATCGACCATCTGTACTCTAACGCCCCTTCATAGATAATACGTCTCTCGAGTCATGGCCTTCCATCAATACTTCACATCACAGCGTGCAAGATCACATTGACCATCTGTACTCTAACGCCCCTTCATAGATAATACGTCTCTCGAGTCATGGCCTTCCATCACTATTTCGCATCACAGCTTGCACGGTTGCTAGGTAACATCGCGTCACACATTTTGTATAGCTAATTTCATGTCGCAAATTTTCAGATCCCCCCACCCCCTTCCCATAAGACATGTTTATATCAAAAATATATTTTCCCCTTAAAACATGAGCGGTATGGCACTAATCACTCCAATTTTTTCAGAGGAAAGGATTTTCATTTTGAGAGCCAGTTTTGGATTCCCTTATAAGTTTCCGTTGTAAGTTCTAGTGTTATCAACTCGGACTCATTAAATTATAGTGAAAATTGTACCTAAAGTTTTGGTAGAAGTTTGAATTTTTAAATGTGATTTGTTGCTATTTGCATATCCGTTGATGAACTGAGGGAAGTAGATATTTGATATTGTGTATGGTTTTTGCCATTGTTGATGTTAAATGGCGAGCAAAATTTGGCAGTCTTAGAACAAATAGTTTCTTAGATATGAACGTAGAAAGTGGTCCTTAAAATATGCAGGTTTTATGTCCAGATGCCCTTAATTTGTCGGAAGCTATCGACATGGACATGTCACAACCATTTATCACCCTCATATGCAACTGGTCTCAGCCAGGATTTATCCTTCTATCATGTAAACAGCCAGGTTGGCCATTCCTTTTTGCCGCCAAAGTTGGAACCCTCCTCTCCAACAGCACTGCATTGGAAGTACCGCTGTACATTTAGAACAAAACTTGTAGATTCATTTTGATTTATAATAATGAAATTATGAACGTTATGCATTAATTAGTAAATGTGACTCATGGTCTGTTCTGTATGGAGATGTAATTAGAGAAACGATTTTAATATGGATCTTGATTTCCAAGCGAAAATTCGTTTTTAATTTTTGTAACATTACTGTGATATTACGGTACATTTGTATATTGTGTTTATTTCCGACTTCAGTATGAGGTGCAGTACGTAATTCACACACTAAAAATATTTGTCAGTTTAGGATCAGATTCATAAAATGTAAAACAAAGGTTTCTAGTCCGACCCTTTACCTGAATTGTCAACGTAGCGATCTTCGATTCACAGAGTCCCGGTTTCGATTCTCGGTTGGGCAGCGGTTTTAGCTGCGTCTGATTAATTCCTCTGGTTGCGGACTTTGCGTTTGTGTTCGTCGTAATACATGCCACTTTATACACAGATATCACACTACTAATCACCGTAGAAACATTCCTTCACGTAGGATTGATATCAGAAGGGCATCCGGCCGTCAAACTGGGCCACCGAGCTCATTGATAGCGTGGTCCGTGCTGTGTACCTGCTAGTTTTCATTTGGGAATATGTTGGTATGATCCCCACAATCAGCAACCCTGAATATTGTTTTCCTTTGTTTTCCATTTTTACGCCTGGTAAATGTTTGAGTTGTACCTTAAGTAATGCTTTCCCTAGATTCTTTTTTTCACACTTGACAAGTGATGGGACTGTATCTTAAATTTTTCCGTGGTTTCTTGTTTTCACATTTGGCATATGCTGGGACTGCATCTTAATTATGGCCGCGGTCGTTTCCTTTCCAGTCCTTGCCCTTTCTATCCCATCGTTGCCAAAACCTGTCTGATTTATTGCGACGTTGAACCAATAGAAGAAGGAGGAGAAGAAGAAAGCTAAGTGTACTGTAGTATGACCCAAAACAATTGGAAAAATAGCAGGAAGAAGAAAATAAGGTTTCCAAACACAGGCTTAGATCATTTTTGGGATGAAGAAAATAAACCGCTTTTCCCTTTGGAAAACAAATAATCATAAATAATATGTCTCTCGGTCATGGCCATCCATAACCGGCTGCTGATTTCTTATGATCATCAACCATAAGCTACAGCTTGCACGGCCATACCTTACATCACAGCCTGCACGGTTGCTAAGGTTACATATCCGTCACACAAATCCGCAGCCATAAGATATATATCAAAAGGAACTCTAAAATAACAAGGCTAAGTCGGGGTCTCGGTCGCAAATTTTGACGTAGAACGCGTGATACGTGAGAAGTATCTAGTTTGCATGGGTTTGAATTTTTCCGCCGCTGGAGCAGTAGATGCGCTCGGCTGGAGTACCGGTGTTCCAGTTGCTGCGTGCAACTCGCCTCACGACCCTCGACCGCCTTACCTTTGACAAGCTCCCGATAGGCTGTTAGACGTTTGACATAGGTGATTTCTGACTTTTTGGAATTGCTACAAGCTGCTCTATCATATCGAATGCTTTTTAGATTATTTTGAAGCCATTTTTTTGTTCATATGTCGCGACAATTTACGAAAGACATTTTTCTAACGTTTTCGCAGCAACGTTTTCTCAAATGCTTACAATTTGACTTATATATTTATTGTTTGTATCATTCACTGAGGTTAATCAAACCACACCTCACACGCCGAGTTAAGAGACATCAAGTACAGTGGCCTTTCCTCTTTTCAATGATATATAGAAGACTGTCTTGGCAGGTGTGACGCAGAATTTTTTTTTTTCTTTTCGATTTTAAACCTTTCATGTTTTTGTAACACTCACCGACCCAAGTAAGGTTCTGAAACTGTAGACAAAGTCTACGTCAAAGCATCAGGATCTTGCAGGAAGGTCAACATGTCGACCGGCTGAGTTTCGAAGAAAGTGTCGTTGCCAACGTGTGTGGTAAAGTGGAAGGGTCACGGCCGTATTCTGGGTTCAAGACACAGAGCGAGGAATGTGGTCCAGATGACTCACGCCATGTACTCAACACACCTGAAACCATATTCCTGATACTCAGGATGTAAAATGTGGATATACCACGAAGAGGTAGGTAAAATGTCACCACGTGACAAACCGAGAATGTTATGGAATATATATTTTCCCCTCTCGGAAGCAGGAGAGTGGCTGCGAAGAGGACGTCTGATGCAGAATAAGTTGCGGTTTTTAAGGTGGCATGTCATGTTAGGAAGCCTTAAGGACTAGAACATGCCGACAAAGCTGAAAGGACGAATCTACGGAAACAAGTCGTTCATGATGTATACGGTGCAGAATGCTGGGCATTCCGCGGCAAGGAGGAACAGATGCTTCACGCTGCTGAGATAGGATACTGCATAGTCTTTGAAAAATTGTAGAACATTTCCCTTGGTAAATTATTCCAATACCTAATTCCGCTTTCTATAAACGAATATTTGCTCCAATTTGTTCTCTTAAATTCCGCATTTATCTTCATATTGTGATCTTCGCTATTTTTGAAAACTCATTTCAAGCTTTTTCATCTACTAATGTCCTTTCACGCCATCTATCCACTGACAGCTCCGAACGTACCGCTTAGTCGAGCAGCTCATCCCCTTACTCCCAAGTCTTCTCAGTCTAAAGTTTGCAACATTTTCGCAACACTATTCTTTTGTCGGAAACCACCCAGCGCAAGTCGTGCCACTTTCATTTGGCTTTACAAGTTCTGGAGTAAAGTAATCCTAGTAAAGGTCTCAAACACTGGAGCCGTACTCTATTGGGGTCTTACCGGTGACTTATATGCCCCGTTCTTTACATCCTTTAAATCCTTTTTTTACAACGTGCTTTGCGTCACACCGACACAGGTGGATCTTACGGCTACATTTGGATAGGGAAATCGTAGGAGTGGAAAGAAAGCGGCCTTGGCCGCCCCAACATTTGCCTGGTGTGGAAATGGGAAACCATGGAGAACCATCTTCAGGGCTGCCGACAGTGGGGTTCGAACCCACTATCTCCCGGATGCAAGCTCGCAGCTGCGCGCCCCCAACCTCACGGCCATCTCGCCCGATTTTAAATCCTTTAAATACCCTCGTAACACCAAGGTACTTACAGTGAACCTCATGAGGTACGTTCACACCATCAACAGAGTAATTGAAACTGAGAAGATTTTTCCCCTTTATGAAACTTACAACCCGACGTTTCATCTCTTTACCATGATATCATTGTCTGCTATCCATCGCACAATATTGTCTAAGTCTATTTTTGCAGTCACCCACAATCCTGTGAAGTATTTTAAGTAAAATGCCACTATTTGTCATAATCATGAAAGTGCTGTCTAAAAGAACGTCAAAGTTTTCGACACCGTGACTAGAGAGCAGCCAGGACTGACGAGAAACATAGATCCTTGGCACTTGTAGGTTTAAAAATTCAGAACCACCACAAGGTTTTCAACGTACCATCACAGGCTGTGTTACGAGGTTGGTTAAGTCTGACGTCGTGTCATTTAGACAGATTGTGTATTATTTTCGACATTCTGATTGTTGTGCCATCTAGAACTAAAAGTAACTTTACTGGACAGTTTTAAGGCTGAGTTCACTTTGGTTGATGGAATTGGAGTGCACTAGTGGGGTGATAAGAGTTTTGTTCCTTCGAAAATCGACTTCCTCATCTGCGATCGAATCGCATAACCGTCAAATTAAGTCTACGAATGACATTTGTTAAGTGGGGTAGAATTATCGATTCTCGAAACAGCTATGGAGCATATAATCGAAGCTTTTGAGGTATGGGCTTATTGACATACACTGAAAATATATAGTAGATAGCACTGATGTCCAACCGGAAAGTTCTACGTTAGGTAGGATCAAAGGGGGAGAGGGAGAGAGAGAGAGAGAGAGAGAGAGAGAGAGAGAGAGAGAGAGAGAGATCTGGAAGAATGCCTTGAATAAATCAATATTAGAAAATAATTTTGCACCTCTCAGAATCTGCTGAAAGTTATCTATCCTATGAATAGGGTATCTGTCTGGAACAGTCCTGTCATTCAAACGTCTGTAATCTCCACATGCTCTTACGGAACCATCCTTTTTGCTGACCATATGTAGTGGGCTTGCCCATTCTTATTTTGATGATCGAATGATGATGTTGTCTAACATGAACTGGAATTGCTGTTTGGCCTGAAACAGACGTTGGGGATCCAGCTGCCTCTGTCTTGAGAAAACTGGCAGTCCTTTCATTGTAATGTAGTGCTTAATATTGTGGGTCACTTTGCTGGGCACTAAGGTTGGTTTTGTAATGCCAGGATACTGCTGAAACAACTCTGAAAATTTAATGCTTCCACATACAACACTCAAGGAATGTTTGATACAGTCATCACTTCACCTGAGGTACCAATTTTTGTTATGCCATAAACCAATCTTCTTTTCTTGCTGTTGACCAATAAATTGAATTGATTAAAAAAATATTTCATCATTCATATCCTAAAGGCAACGCCTTGTCGCTGCAACCACATTTGTCTCTCGTCTGCTGAGCGTTTCAGGTCAACATATTTTTTTAAATTCAGCCTGCCCATCACGGAATCCAGATACTTCTTCCTCGGCCTTCGTTTTCCCTTCTTACCCAGAACTTTTCCTTCCAGCATAGTCGTGAGGAATGTGTTATGTCGAAGTGTGTGGCCAAGGTACAGCCCCAGCATTTACCTGGTGTGACATTGGGAAACCATGGAGATCAAGGTTCAAGACTTTCACACCTCCAGTTGAAGTTGGAGTTTCATTCGCAGCATATCATTTAAAACTGTTGTCTATTTTATCACTTTTGGATGCTGGAATAATGAAAACATCTGCTCCACTATCAACAAGAAACCACCAGCCGGACTTCTTAACTTGCAAATATAGGCGGTGTTTGCGGCTCCTGTTTTGATTCTCAGCAGCAGAACTGGCCCGTATGTTTACTGCCGGTTGGAGTTTTCCTGTACATCCCACTGGCAAGGCTGCTTGCATTTTTCAGGAATGCATTTCCTTCGAAATTTAAAGTGGTAATAGCAGAATTTACCGTTAAGGTCGAATTTCCTCCTACTGCGACTCGAGCTACGGCGTCTGCTTGGAGATCAGCGGTACGAGCTTCTGCTTCGACTGCAGCATCTTCCTGTTGATAATGTTATTATTTGTTGCTGTAGCTGTGATATTTTAGCAACTAACTCTGTAACTGACGCATCTTCCGTAGATTCTCCGCTGACACTAAACGCTACGCTGCGAGGATTCATTTCTAGCATTTTGTCTGCCATAATGGCAACTCTGTCAAGGCATTCCTCACTTACAACGAAGATGATTTTTTATTGAGTCGGGGAGTTTCTCTAGCCAAAGAGAGCGAAGAACTTTGTCAGAGACATCTCTTCCTGCCAAGGACCTCATTTTCCTTAGTAACTGGCTCGGCTTATAATCTCCTAACTCGATACCTGTAACTAACTTTTTAATTCTTTTATCTTCACTTTCTTTAAAAACATCAAGAAGTCGTAATTTTACAGCATAATACTTATTTACCTCATTTCCGGTTATTATGTCCCAAATATTCTCCACATACTTCGGTTCTAGTTGGGTTATTAGGTAATTGAATTTCGTTTCTTTCTTAGTTATTTATGGCAAACTGCGCCTCCGCCTGGTAGTACCATATATCTGGTTTCTCCGACCAGAATGGGGGAATCTTAATACTCACTTTATTAATATCACACGTTTTGCCTTCAGGCTCACTTTCATTGTTCCTTCCCTCGTTGGGGTGATATTCTTCCATTGTATAATTACGCACTTACCGCTAACACTGCTTTAAACTGAGGGATGGCAGAATTACGTCTGGAGAATCACGTCGGGGTCACCACTTGATGCAAGTTTGATTTTTAAATGTAATTATAAGTAAATACAACCAATGTTAAATACACTATATTCAATTTATTAAAAGAATATACATGCGTGCACTATTATTTATTCTACTATTCTTCTTTTCCTCTTTACTCTCTGCCTCCTTGATCTCGCGAAATGATCAGTTCTATGAGTTTCAATATTTTCTTTCATAGGGGCAAGACCCTACAAGTGTTCCACAGCTGAACTTGTAGTTAAGCGTTAAATTTCTAAATTATCATTCTGTTCTGTTTAAGCTTAATTTATTCGTCTCAACTTTATCGCAAGTTCCAAAATGAGGACAGTTTGGGTCACAGTTACTCTATCTTCTTCGCTTGTTCTAGCGCCGTATCCGTTCCGGATGTTAGTTATCGTCATGGAAATTCCCGATTTGGTGGTGACGTTGTTGAACACTTTTTCTGAAGGTATTTGAGGCCAGTTTCTCAGGTTTCTTAACCAGGAGATCCATCGGCATCCTCTATCTTACTTCCCGAAGATCTTCCGTTGCATTACAAGCTGGTGTACTTGGTACTTCCCTTCATTCTTCATTGTATGCCTGAAGTATTCTGGCTTACTTTATGAATTGGGTAGATCTTTCTCTTTTTTTAGTCAAACGGTCAACCCATGATATTCTAAGTAGCCGTTCATAAATTCACATTTCAAAGGCTTCTCAAACTCTTTGGTTATTTTCCAGCACTTGATTCCATATAAAACATAGGCAACACATACAAATGGACTATTCTGGTTTCCAGATCAATTGTTCTGTCTCCACATCAGAGCAAATGCCTCATTTCCTGAAGGTGGATTTTGTTTTTTCTGTTCATATCGTGGTCTCCTACTCTTGGTCCCAATGCTAATTTGGATGAAATGTTATTAACTCCACTAGTTTATTTTATTCCTACTGGAAGTCTACCCTGAGTTGAATTGGGTTGGGAAATAGTCATTCCATGCAACCCCGAATATTCGTCTGGTATAGCTGCACACCCGCTGTACAGCCGAGGCAGAGAAATTGCCGAGATAGCCACTACTGAGGGCACCTGTGGTATCGCAAGCCACTATTTTCGCCTTGATTCTTTTAATAGTGTTGCCATACGTATCCACTTCTCGTCATCAATTACCGGTCGTTTCAGGGAAGGATAATGTTGATTTTATTTCAACAAATACCGAACAAGTTGGCCGTGCGGTTAGGGTCGCGCAGCTGTGAGCTTGTATTCGGGAGACAGTCGGCAGCCCTGAAGAGGTTTTCCGTGGTTTCCCATTTTCACACCAGGTAAATGCTGCGACTGTACCTTAATTAAGGCCACGGCCGCTTCATTCCCATTCCTAGCCCTTTCCTGTCCCATCGTCGTCATAAGACCTATCTGAGTCGGTGCGACGTAAAATACATTGCACATATATATATTTCAACAAAATTTGTTGACAGGCAAGCGCTGAACCAAATTCTGTTCAGTAAGTTCATGTGATGCCCAAATATCGCAGCAAAGAACGCAACCAAGATTTTTCAGATAGTTCCTCATATTACGGGATGATATATTCAGTTCTTGTACTCTCTGTGTTGTTATCCTTGGTTTGTTTTCATGTAACTTCTTCAGACTTTCTTACGGTAGTACGCATAGGTCTGTCGGTGCTAGACCTGTCTTTCAAAGGCAGTTTTCTCGACCAAAATCTGAAAACTCACGCAAACTAACCAAATGGTTATAGATGTTGGCGATGTCGCGATTGTAAACTGTGCTACGTCGCTGTAACCTTGGTTGTGGTGACCTCGGCAACTTCTCTGCCTCTCCTGTGTAGCGGGTGTACAGCTTCATCAGGCGTTTATTCGTAGTTGTGCGGAATGAACCTATTTCCCCAATAGTTGTACTAATGACTAAGTGCTTGGCATTTGAAAAGCTGAGATACAAACCATAATCTTCACTTGAAGCCCTGTCTCGTTCTTCTCGTAACAACTGTTGCAGAACACCGTAAGTAAAATAGCCTTCCTTCTTGCCCACGTTGTAATTATCCCAATCTTTGTGTCAAGCTTAAGCTTCCTCGGCTAATTTCATGCTGTCCGATCTGAATCCTCAGCTGGGCTTCGCATAAAATAAAATGAAAGAGGTTTTCTTTGTTAAAGCGCATTGAATCCCCGAGGGGACAGGGCACGCCAACTTACTTTCTTGCTTGTCAATGTATTCTCGTTTCTCTCTAAAAATCGAAACGGTGAGTGAGAAACAGCAGGTTGTAGAAGAATTGTATATAGAGAAGAAAGATATTATATACTGCGAGTGGGGTCATAAATCATCTCTACAGAGTGTTTAGAAATTCGTAATACAAACTCTCAGGTCTTGCGGGATAATTAAGCTGATAAGTTTTTAATCCATGTCTGGAAGCACATGGTGCTACAAGTGAAACAAATTAAAATCGGAAGTTTATAATGTTTAAAAAATCTTCTCCGATATTTATTTATTTGTTTATTCATTCATTCATTCATTCATTCATTCATTCATTCATTCATTCATTCAAATTTGGTTGTTCTGGAGGGATTCAGTTGGGTAGCAATACAGTAAGTAGTGTGGCCTATTCCTACGAGTTAGTCTTATTAGAAGCCTTGTGCTGAAATATTGGAAGCCTTGTGCTGAAAGCCTGCAGTTTAATATTTTGGAGCTTGAAAAGAGATAGTTACGCTTATATTTCGTAGATCGTGACAAGGTGCATGACAGTGTTCCACGGAAAAGGATGTTAGCCGTACTGGGGAATTATGGGGTTTGGGGGTAGGTTATTACAGGATAAAAAAGCAAAGGCTTACAGGCCTACAGGCCATGAAGGAGTGGAAGGTAAATGCTTCCACTATCCGTAATCTCAGCACTTGATGGGGTAGAGTGGTTAGTTTTATGCTCAGCCGCCTTTGCCCCCAGGAATTAACCTGGTATTCATTTTTGTTGTAGGCTGAGTGAACCTCAGGTAATCCTCCGGAAGTGGAAATCTCGTTTCTTAAATTTTTCGATTTCCTAACGGGCAATCGACCCCACGTTCTTCCGGGCGATCCGAGCACGCCTTTCCGCCACGGCCAGGCAGCTTCTTATTACAGGTAAACAAAGGCATTTATATTGATATTTGGGCCGCATTGAGAAACAATGGTTTATGAAGGGCAAGGAGTAAAGACAGGTAAGTAAACTTTTTGTCGTAATCCAGTTAGCGGTGATATACTGGGCATCGGATCAAGCCTAATTCAGTTTATTACATTTTGAACTTCATGCGTTCAAAGCGTATAATTTTGTAAGTTATTATTCGTTTACCTATAGATCATTCCATGTTAAGAAAAGAGTATTGCTCTTATGACAACAAGGTTGCCATATCGAACTGCTCAACACAGTACCTAAGTTCAGAATAAATGCAGAAAGAAGTTAAGCTGCATTAAAAAAAATCTAAGATACAGGGGTTAAAAAAGGGGGAGAGTGGAGGGGCTTATTTAAGTTTTTTACAGAAACATGGGTAAACTACTGCATATACAAAACCCCAGTATTGAACTTCAAGGCAAACTTGGAGAAAATAGACAACAGATAATTTTTATAGGCTCGGGGTGGGGGATGCAGTTAATCGCATTTAATAAATTTGCCCAGGTAACGCAATGTACTACTGTGCCGTAATATTTTCAATACTCTTGTGAAATAAAGGTTAAAATGTGGCAAACAAAAGCTAAATAATAAAACCAAGCACAGATAAAAATCATGGCGATCTTCTGTATCAGTACAAGTCATGCGTGATGTATCGCTACACACGAAAATAAATAGATGCTTTTTTCTCTTCAACATTTATAAGCTGCCGGTGACTCACAGCGTAACGGACTACGCGTAACATGTACTACAGCAACTCAGAAGAAAAATGAAGGAAGGCAACAAAGCGATGGCTATTTCCGCAATTGTGCTTCCTCCCTGCGAATGTGTTTATGAAATAGAGGATGTTAGTAGTTATTTTAATAACTCACGGACAAAAGCATGCGCCATCCATTTTCTTTCTTTCATAATACAATATGAAATATATTACAATATTCCTTAATCACGAGGAATTATGAGGGTGTGTCCACTCCTTGTTAGAGCAGTACTGTTTTCTTAACATGGAATGAGCTATAGTAGCGTTTGGAAATTAAAATTTCGTTTCTTCTGATGGAAGTCGAGTTACCTGTTACTTCTTTCCCTGACCCTTCATACATAGTTCAAACGAAACACATGCCGGCATTCGGGGTGACCATGAAGATCCAGAAGAAAAAAAAATAAATTGAATTGGTCATTATTAAAAGGCCCTTTGACTTTATTTTTGTAAAAATGAGTTAATAATGGGTTCAGCATCCTTACACCCCCTGTGGGTGGGGGACGCAGACGAAGAATACACCCACGGTATCCTCTGCCTGTCGTAAGAGGCGACTAAAAGGGGCGACCAAGGGATGATCAAATTAGAACCATGAAACTATTTGTGATTAGTACCACTACGCGGGGAACACCATGGGTAGCCTTTACTTGCGCGTAGTACCACTATGTTGGGTACCAAATAGGTTTGTGATTAGTAGCAAACGTGGGCACGACGGCTTTTACAGTACCTGTGATTAGTAGCACTACGTGAGCGACACCATGGGATGAAGGAACTCATGGTTCTGGCTTGCCTATGATTAGTGCCCACTCTATGAGGAACACCACGAGATAGTACGAGTCCCTGTGGTTAGTACACTTAGGTGATGAACACCATAGGTTTGCGTTGCCTGTCAAGGGCGCCGCAATGTGCGAAACACATTAGGTCTGTAATACATGTGCGAATTTCATTACCTGTGAGTCGTACCACAATGTATGGAATACCGCGAGTCTACGCTACTCTTGATTAGTACCGCAGCATGGCAAATACCATGGTTCTACTTTTCTAGCGATAAATACCGTTATGAGGGGCCGATGAGCTGGATTTTGGACCCGTTTCGAGAACGAGCATATTCTAATCGATTCATCATCGTGCTATAGAAGCAGTCCCTTGGTCCGTACTGCTATTTTGTGCATGTGAGGCACTGTGGGTCGGATCCACTGATCGTTTTAACTTCATATCAATCCATCCATTCATTCTTCGTCCTCACGCTTTGAATTCTGTTCAGTGGAGGATTTTGGACTTTTAATTTGTCATCTCATTTCGTCTCAGTTCGTACCATTAGGGGCCGATGACCTCGATGTTAGGTCCGTTTATACAACAAACATCAATCAATCATCAGCATCCTTACGCAGGCATACACGGTCTGTGCTAGATGGACTTTTATCCAGCGTACATGTACAGCCATAATAGTGTTTTGAAGTTTTCATTGCTTGCTAAAACACCCGTAATACGGGATAGAGCGCATATTGGCATTAACATTGTCTCTTAGCGATGCCTCTGTCTGGTGAAAGAAATCTGCAGTAACAGATTCTATGTGGATTGTGATTGTGAAGATATTGTATTAGTGCTCTTAATGCCAATACTTATTATTACCTGAATTTACTTATCCCTTGTTGAAGAAAGTGTTTTTCAAAGTTTGCTCAAAATATCCCATAAAATAATGAAAATAATTTTGTATTTTCATTACAATGTAGAGCAATTTGTAGTTCATTGCTAATAGGTCCTTATTTTCCGAAATCCAATTTAGGGGCCTAACATGATTACAGGGAGCAGTGTTGATAACTAATTGAAAATAGCGCTTCATTAAAGGAATTATATTTATATATAAACGAAAATTTACTGCTCTGCGTGAATTAGCATTTGATAAAAACGCAGTTTTTGTGTAGGCCTATTTCTGAAAACTCGCTTTTTGGGACAAAGCGTTTTAGCTTTGACCTATTCAATTAATGGCTTAAAATTTACATCACAATTTAAATTAGAAATTGCCATACAAATGGTTGTGCAATATGTGAATTGCATATTTTAATACGTTTATACTTGTATAATCGATTGTGTTTTCAATTCGTTGAATTCGTTTAATATAGCCACCGTGTAAGGGAAGGCCGTTCCTCTAGCATGTAAGGGGAGACCTGTCACCGTCCATGCATTCCCAGGTAGGATATATCTGTCGTGCGTGCTCGATAAATAATCTCCTTACCGTCATTAGCACGAACTGGTGTTTATTTTTCTTGCTCCTTTCGCCCTATTGGGTGTAAAACGGATGTTTTCCTCTCTTTTAAAATTGGTGCTTACGATATCAACTCGGTGGTTGCTACCATCTTCAGAGATACAAGGGCCGCTTCATAAATTTCCCTCTGTAGTTTTCCTAACGGTGTGGCTGTTGACGATCTTACTTTGTGGTGACCTGAATTTTTCAATAGATGCCCTTTAGAACACTGCCAAAATACGTGGTGCTATTACTCTGGTTCGTCACACCCTCGATGTCTATATGAAGTCGTATGCTGGCTTCTTCCAGGCATAGTTCAACTGCCGAAATATAGCAAGAATTTTTATACCATTCGGTCGCTCACAACATTACATTCCCTTTCGGATGTTCATCCATGTGGTGATTTGCACATGTTCTTGATAAACGTCAACTTCCTTCCCTCTGTGAGGAAGTTTGTACCATACTTCATGCGATTGTTTCCTCACTTCATTTCGAATCCAACGCCCTGGTTTTGACATGCTGTCTTCGCCGTATGTGATACATAGATATTATAATGAGATATTCGTTTTTTTCTGCGTAAAGGTCTCTACGTACAGTCAAATGTTCTAAGGAGCCCATGGGCGATGTTGAAATGCTGAATATATGCTTCCAATTCCGCTTTAATCAAACCTAGCCCTCAGGCATTTCTCGAAACGTACATCATGTTAGTCCGACAATTGTGTGGCAATTCAGTGATCTCCTTCACTGCGGATCACAAGATTTTATAACAATTAGGTGGAATGTTAATGAATTACGTCGTGTTACGTACATTTTGTACGTGTTGAAGAGATGCTAAGTACAGAACAAAAATGGCCCACCAGACACCAGTGGGATCCGAACCCACAACCTCCCGATTTTGCCTAGGCCATCTTTGTTCTGTTGGAAAGGATCTAAGCTACAGGTCTGGTACTACTACCATGCCACTGCAGAGCGCGTTTAAGTTGCCCGTTAAGGGCCAAGGCAATGAATATTGAATTTTCACGACCGCATTGTAATCGAAACCGACTTTCAACCTATTAGGTCGTGTTACGTACATTTGGTACGTGTTGAAGCTATGTTAAGTACAGAACAAAAAAGTGGACATATTGAGCCTGGCCATATGTATTGATTAATCATATTTAGTTTTGGGTCTGATTTTTGTAGCGTGGAAACTGTTAAGGTATTGAGGTCTTTTTCTAAATTCTTAATATTTTTGCTTGGTAGAAAAATTTCGTCTCTGAATGTTTCTCCTAGACATTTGTTTGTATCTTCACCCTTCAGTCAGTCGAAGGTGATGTATCCAATTGTGATATCACTTCCTTGGCAGAGGCTTCCTTCTTTAATGTTTACAGTTTTGCACTTTGAAGGATTAACGGCAGGTACTGTTGAATATGCACTATTGATAGCGATATTTTAGAAGGGACTGTGTGGTTATTTAATTTTTTACTACTGACACGATTTCGTCTGCGAACGCCATAGCTGAAACGTTTTTAAAATCGACCAACGTAATACTTCGCTAACCCCATCATCGGTAAGTTCACTGGTAGTATCATATAGAGCAAGATTGAATAATACAGTTCCTGAGCGGCACCAGTTCGAGGCTCTATTTTATCTATTTTGTTAATGCTACCTTCAACTCCGATACTATTTCCTGATATGAGATTTTTTTTTTACGTCGCACCGACACAGATAGGTCTTATGGCGACGATGGGACAGGAAAGGTCTAGGGGTGGGAAGGCAGCGACCGTGGATTTAATTAAGGCAGCATTTGCCTGGTGTGAAAATGAGAAACCACGGAGAACCTTCTTCAAGGCTTCCGACAGTGGAGTTCGAACCCACTGTCTCCCGAATACTGGATATTGGCCGCGCTTAAGCGACTGCAGCTATCGAGTTCGGCATGAAGTAATAATAATAATAATAATAATAATAATAGTAATAATGTTATTGGCTTAACGTCCCACTAACTACTTTTACGGTTTTCGGAGACGCCGAGGTGCCGGATGTTAGACCCGCAGGAGTTCTTTTACGTGCCAGTAAATCTACCGATATGAGGCTGACGTATTTGACCACCTTCAAATACCACCGGACTGAGCCAGGAACGAACCTGCCAAGTTGAGGTCAGAAGGCCAGCGCCTCAACCGTCTGAGCCACTCTGCTCGGCAGTTCGATATGAGATCGGTTGCTAGATCTTGTGTATTATTAGGCATGTTAATGCAATTTTGAAATGTGTTTTGAAAATGGTTAAAAAAAAGGAGGCGGGAATTTTTCTGTTGTGTAATTTTTTAAAAAAAATGTGCACTACTCTGGGAGACTGATCGAAGTAATGGTACTGGGCAAGTTCGTATTTGCATTTTCTTATACTTTCCTCTCTGTTCCTTTTGGCTAGTCTTGCAGAGGGTTTTGATTCGGATTACGTTGGAGTATGGCCTACTTGTTTCTTCCTCGCGTTGGAATACCGAACAGCTGGGTTTGCTGGGCCTGCGAGTGAAGTGATAGACTAAGCCAAATATTTTGTAAATTTAATCGAGTTTTTGGTTCAGAGTTGTGACAGGGGTTAGACAAGGCTGAAATCTTTCACCTTTGTCATTCACAGTATAGATTGGCTCGTTTACTAAACGTTATAGAATGGCAGGGATGGTTAGTTGGTTGGAAATATAGTAAGTGGTTTGGCGTAATGACAGTGTGTGCTAAAAGCCTGCAATATCTTGAAGCTGGAAAAGTGGTACAGCAAGTATGATGTGAAAATTAGCATTTCCAAGACGAAAGTGTTGTCGGCAGAGAAGAAGCTTAAGAAGATTTAATGCAGGCAGTGAAGGGTGTCAAAACGAAATAAGGTACATCGTCGCCCTCGCATAATTGATACCATCGGGGTCGGAAGGGAACAGGTGTTGACTTATGGAAGTGAGGAGACTAAGCTAGACGACCAGTCTCTTAAGTTTAGAGCCGTACCTCTGTCATTGGCCTCTTACGACAGGCAGGAGATACCGTGGATGTATTCTACCATTGCCACCCGCAGGGCGATCAACTGGGACCTAACGTTATCGTACAGCAATGCAACGTCTGTTCATTGCACTTCCGGCCAATTTGTGTGTGAGATTTTATGGTGCTGATGTGGTCTTAAGGTGCAGAAATTGGGTCACATTACAGATCTCAGTTCATGATTATTTATCTGCCAGCCACACCATCTTATAATTGATCTTGGGACAGTATGGCTCAAATGAGGCGCAGTTTTATTGCCACGAGGGGAAGTGGTGGTGCAGTTTCTTTGGTTGGGGAGGGTTGGGAGAAGATGTGGCTGCAATGAAATAGAGAACAATATTCTGCATTTCCATACTTACAGAATTATCATTCTATGAAGTTTAGGTGTGAAGAACTGCACCAAAGGAGGCGATTCCTTTTGTATATTGGAAAATGTGGTTAAAAGTGGAAAAATAATGTAAGCGTTATGATTTTAAAATTTCATGAGATATTGGTAATATTCCATTGAAAGAAGAAGGGGAGGGAGTACCCAGATCTCCTCTCCATCCTCACATTCACTGGTGGTTAGGTGTTTCATCTGCTATCCTCTGTGGTTTACTAGGAGCATAGTAACTCGGTTGAGCGGAAGCGCTTGTTATGATATACCTTCTTGAAAGATGATGTACACAACACCTCAAGCTGTTTGTGGCTGAGGGCTGTAGTGTATCTGTCAGCCGCACATGACCGTCCATCTCACAGTTCTTAAACTGGGCTCTAGTTGGTTGGAACTATGCCGAGATAAACAGCAATATATCTCGTTCCTCCTCCGGTATATAGTGGTCTCTCTTGTGGCTATGAAACTCGAACAGTTTAAAAATTGACAGCGTTTTTTTTTACGGTCAGTTCGATAGTACTACACCTCAGAAAGGTGGATTGTCCAGTACCAGGTTTTCAGATTTCATCGGTTAGAACGGAAAAAAACAGAAAAAAAAATATATTTTCAAATACGGTAATTTTTACTAGATTTACCCTATGCATAAACGGATACGTATTAGTTTTATTGATTGTTTGCAAGTTGTTTTACGTCGCACCGACACAGATAGGTCTTATGGCGACGATGGGATAGGAAAGGCCTAGGAGTTGGAAGGAAGCAGCCTTGGACTTAATTAAGGCACAGCCCCAGCTTTTGCCTGGTGTGAAAATGGGAAACCACGGGAAACCATCTTCAGGGCTGCCAACAGTGGGATTCGAACCCGCTATCTCCCGGATGCAAGCTCACAGCCGCGCGCTCCTAATCGCACGGCCAACTCGCCTGGTAAGGGAAGAACTTGAGAAAGTGGAGAATTTGAAGGATGGGAAATCAGTTGGTATTAATATTTCTGCTGAGCTGAATAAGGAGGTTGGTGACGTAATCAAGAGTGGTCTGATGCAGCTGGTGATTGTTATATATGATTTTGGAGTTGTTCCGCAGGTTTGTGAGGAAAACAATATGATGCCGATACGAAATGAAATAGCAGCTACCAAATATGAACAGTACCGGACTCTAAGCATCCTCTCGAATGCGTCAAAAATACTCATCAATATAATCCAGAGAAGAATGGAAAGCAATGTGGAATCCTTACTTACAGATGACCAGTTTAGTTTTAGAAGAGTTACAGGAACGAGAGAAGCTATCCTGACTCGAAGACTCTTGATAGAGAAGCAGATAAGAAAAGTAAGAACACATTTATAATTTTTGTGAATATTGAAAAGGGTTCTGATAATGTCAACCGAATAAAAAAAAAGTAAGACTGAAGTATAAAGACAAGAGGATAATGTTTAATTTATATAAGAAAGAACCATAATTTGAAATGGCACCAGCGAGGAGGGCGCAGAGACAAGGCCGTTTCATGTCTTGTACACTTTTCAATGCATTTATTCAAGACGGCGTAGATATTGTGAGAGATAGTGTAATTGGTTGCAAGGGTGATTGGGCAAAGAATTGACATGCGAAGGTTTGCGGATTATATTGCGATCTTCACATACAATAGAGATGATTTAGAGAAAATACTATATGAGATGGAGAAAATCCTCACCGTCTATTACGGTACGAAGACCAATAGAACGAAAATGAATGTGCTGGTCGGTAGTGTGCAGGAGGAGCCATCAGGAACGTTCTCCTTGTTCTTCTTATTCCTCAACTCCAACTCCAAACTTGATTATATCTAATAGCCTTAGTTTCGAATTCATGACGAGACTGTTGGAGGCATATTTATTTGAGTGTTCCCTGGTATAGGTGTGAAACACAGTGAAGAAGAGGAAACTTGGAACTTAGGAAAGCTAAAAGATCAGTATGAGTAGCGTAGCCAAGATCGGTCGATGAGGTGAGGGGGGTTGTAGGTACAAAATAATGATATAACACAATAAAGGTGTGTGTGTGTGTGTGTGTGTGTGTGTGTGTGTGTGTGTGTGTGTGTGTGTGTGTGTGGTGCACCCATGCAAGACTTGTCATTATAAGCATTATGCCACTTATACAACAGTCGACTAGAAAAGCTCTGTTTGCCGGGCTGAGTGGCTCAGACGGTTAAGGCGCTGGCCTTCTAACCCCAACTTGGCAGGTTCGATCCTGGCTCAGTCCGGTGGTATTGGAAGGTGCTCAAATACGACAGCCCCATGTCGGTAGATTTACTGGCACGTAAAAGAACTGTTGCGGGACTAAATTCCTGCACCTCGGCGTCTCCGAAGACCTTAAAGAGTAGTTAGTGGAACGTAAAGCAAATAACATTATATATATATATATATAATTCGCTGGGGCCATCAAGGACCACGTTAAGTCTTGTTGCATTTGACACTGAACTTGGCCTTCTTTAGAGCCCAAATTTCCCTCATTTTTTGTGAGTGGGCCTGCTTACGCTCCTCTGTCCAAGGGGCACCGTGTCTTCTCTTCGGCTGCTCGTCTCGGTTTAGCCCGTTCGTCAATATTTTCTTGCGGAAGAGATCTCTGTTAAGGGCGTCTTCAGCTGAGATATGTAGCATTTGCAGGTCTTCTTTGGTATTTCTAAACCAGGGAATTGTGGTTTTGGGGTTTGAATCAAAAAAGTGAAAGATTTCTTTAGTTAACTTTCTTCCGTCCATTCTTTCCAGATGACCGTAAAATCGTGCCCGTCTTTTTCTGATTGTGTCGGTAATTTTCTCTATTTTGCTGTAGACTTCCTTGTTGGATCTCTTTTGATGGATTCCATTTCTGTACTTTGATCCCAAGATTCCTCTCACAATTTTGCGTTCTCTTTTCTCCAGTTCTTCAAGGAGTCCTTTGTTGGCATTTAGAGACAGGGTTTCGGCTGCATATAGAACTAATGGCTTCAGAACTGTTTCATAGTGACGTATCTTGGTGTTTCTGGAAAGGCATTTTTTGTTGTAGATTGTGCGGGATGTTTGGTAGGCTATTTCCAGTTTGCGTACTCGCTCCTGAAGTGCTCCTTGGTCCAGTCCATTTTTCATGATGATCTCACCCAGGTATTTGAATCTGTCTACTCGGGTGATGTCCCCGTATTTTGTATGGAGTTTTGGTGGAGCCTCTTTGATGTTAGTCATTACTTCTGTTTTCTCAAACGATATCTTCAAACCAGTTTGTTCGGCAATTTCCTTTAAAATTTCAACCTGAGCTCTAGCGGTTTCTATGTCGTTTGAGAGAACAGCAATATCATCGGCAAATGCTAAGCAGTCTGTTGCGATTCCCTTGGATTTGGTTCCTATTCTCAATGGACTGTAGTTGGTTTCCTGTAATCCCACCCGCCAGGTTCTGATGATTTTTTCAAGAACACAGTTGAAGAGTTTCGGGGATAGCCCATCACCTTGTCGGACTCCTGTTTTGATGTCAAAGGAATGCGAGAGACATCCGTGGAATTCACCTTGGATTTTGTATCGGTCAGGGTGGCTCTAATTAATGCCAGCAGTTTCAATTCAACTCCAAATTCATTTAAGATGTTTAGCAGGACTTCCCGGTCAATGGAGTCGTACGCTTTCTTAAAGTCCACAAAGACAGACACATACTGCTTGGACCTTAGTGTACAATATCTGATGATCGTTTTGAGATTTTGGATCTGTTCAGCTGTTGAGCGACCTTTTCTGAACCCTCCTTGGTATTCACCTATTTGATGTTCGACTTGTGCTTCCAAACGCTCCAGGATGGCAAGTGATAGCATTTTGTAAGCCACGGGTAGCAAAGATATTCCTCTGTAGTTGTTGATGTTCTTCATGCTGCCTTTTTTGTGTAGTGGATGGATCAAAGCTATTTTCCAATCTTCGGGTAGGGTCTCCTTGTTCCAAATGTCTTCTATTTGCTTTTGCAAGATATCAAGTGATTCCTTTGGGGCATATTTCCATAGTTCTGCTACTACTGAGTCTTCCCCCGGCGATTTGTTATTTTTGAGACGGGCAATGTGGCGCTTGATTTCATCTCTGTCGGGTGGTCTGGAATCTGGGTACCTGAGTAAGGGTTCCTTGGTCTCAATGGCGCTTTGAGGTTTAGAGCAATTAAGTAAATTCTTGAGGTAATCTGCCATAATGCTGCAATTTTCTTCATTTGATGTCGCCAGTGTGCCGTCCTTTCGCTCAAAGCATAGAGATGGTGGTTTATAGCCAGTGAGTTTGCGTTTGAAGGCTCTGTAGTACTCTCTGCTTTCATTCTTCCTAAAGTTTTGTTCTATCTTTTCAATGAGAGATTTTTCGTATTTACGTTTCTCAGTTCTGAATACCCTAGCTGCTTGGGCAAGTTGGGTTTTGTAGGTTTCCCAATCATTTTCGGATTTCGTAGAGTAGTACTGTTTCCACGCATTGAGTCTTTCTTGGAGGACTGATTCGCAGGTACCATTCCACCAGGCATGCTTTTTGCCTCTCTTGATTTCTGCAACGTCTTTGGCGGCCTCAACAAGGAGACTATTGTAGTTGTTAAAGTCACAGTCATTTGGTCTAGCCTTCTCCTGGAACTCCTCGACCCTTTGCCGAATTTTATCATTGTCGAAGCGTGTGATCTGTTTGGTTGTCTTCCTTGTGTTTGCGGGAATTGGTTTGAATTTGATAAGAGACATATAATGATCTGAGGCCACATTGATGCCTTTCTTTACCTTGACATTCATAATCTCAGGGCTGTTTCTCCTGGAGATTGCAACATGATCAATTTGGAACTCTCCGAGAGCTTGGACGGGAGAACGCCAAGTCATTTGCTTTCTGGGTAGATGGCGAAAGTGGGTCGACATGACCTGCGGGTTGTGATTTTCGCAAATGGACACCAGTCTTTTGCCGTTGGGATTGGTTCTTTTGTGAGCAGGGTAATTTCCTATAACTCTCTTTTACTTCTGTTCACGACCTAGTTGGGCATTGAAGTCACCCAAAAGAAGCTTGACATGGTATTTGGGGATTTTGTTTAATTTTTCATCCTGTAGGTCCCAGAAATTATCAACTTCGTCTGTATCAGACTTGTTCTTATCGTTAGTAGGAGCATGTACGTTAACTAGGGAGTAGGTTTTGTTCGCGCATTTAATTGTGAGTATAGACAATCTGTCATTCACAGGTTCGAAATTTGCAACCGATTTAAGGATCTTGGTTCTAACAGCAAACGCGGTTCCAAGCATCACAGCTCCATTGAGGATTCCTCTTTGCGCTTTGCTCTTGAAAAATCGGTAGCCTTCGGATTCAAAAATCTCTTCATCTGGGTATCTTGCTTCCTGTAGGGCCATTATGGATATCTGATTTTCGTGAAGAGCTTTGGTGAGGGTTTTCAGCTTGCCAGTTTGTGTAAGTGAATTTATGTTGAAAGTTGCTAGAAAGGTTTTAGATTTTGGCCTGAGTTTTTGACTCTTCGGGGTACACCGAGACGCTCCGACTCGTCTCTTGCATGATGTCGAGTCTCCCCCAGAATCCGAACGAGACTCGTGCGCCGTGGCGTTCACGACGAGGGATTTATCCGAAGATTTACCCCCTGGGGTATGCTTCTTGAAATGTTGTGCCATCATGCTTTTTGACTTGACTTTGCTTTGGACGGGTACCCATCCTTTTACAACTCGGGTTGTTAGCCCTAGAGGTTGCCTCAAGATGTTTTCTGGCTTCTGATCATTTACCAGTCTTCGCCGTAACCCTGGCAAGGGACCAGTTTTTTTTTCACGGTGGTATTTTATTTCCCTACTACCCTCTGACTCTGCTGGCGGCAGAGCCAGCGAGCTTCCCCAATTCCAATGGGACGCGCCCGATGGAGGTAACCGGTAAATCCCCACACGGGAAATAACATTATTATTATTATCATTATTATTATTATTATTATTATTATTATTATTATTATTATTATTAAAAGCTCTGTTACATAAGCAGGCAGATCATTAAAGTACAGAACAAGAATAATAGATCAAAGTAAAAGTTTTACAGAAATAGATTCAACAGATCTGTTGGTTCTACAATTATGTATTATGTCTCTGAACGTTTATATATCTGATTGTTTATTGTCAGTTTCTGTTTATTTTGCTTTTTCTATGTGGGGGGGGGGGAATTCTAACCCCCCAGTAACCCCCACTTGGCTACGCTCCTGACTGGATGGACAGAGTAACGATTGATGTGTTGTTTGCAATAGCAGAAGAATCGAGATGTCTTTGCCGTCATATTCATATTAGACGAGATCGGCTGGTAGGCCACCTGCTGCACCGTAACCCATTAGTAGAGGGCAGCACAGAATAGCGAAATCGGCGAGGAAGACCACGTTTGGAATACATGCGCCAAATCATGTCAGATATGGAATGCGCGAACTTCACGTAACTTCTACTTACACTTACACGTAACTGAAAAGGAAAGCCACGAAAGGAGAAGAATGTAAGAGTATCAAAAGCAGTAAATGACCCTCCTGTGGGTGGGGGACGCAGACGAAGAATACGCCCACTGTATCTCCAGCCTGTCGTAAGAGGAGACTAAAAGGGGCGACCAAGGGATGATTGTATTAGAAACATGATACTACTTGTGATTAGTACCACTTTAGGAGTGACACCATGGGTGAATGACACCATGGTTCTGGCTTGCCTATGATTAGTACCCACTATAATATGACGAACACCACGGGATAGTGCGGGTCCCTGCGGTTAGTACACGTATGTGATGAACACCATAGGTTTGCGTTGCCTGTAAATGGCGCCGCAGTGTGCGAAACACCATAGGTCTGTATTCCATGTTTGAATTTCATTACCTATGAGTAGTACCATACTGTGTGGAAGGCCGCGAGTCTACGCTACTTTTGATTAGTACTGCAACATGACAAATACCATTGTTCTACTTTCCTAGCGATAAGTATCATTATGAGGGACCGATGACTTGGATTTTGGACCTCTTTGGACTAAGAGCATCATCGATTCAGTGTTATGCTATAGACGCAGTCCCTTGGTTAGTAATACTATTATTTCACGTCAGTTTTTGTGAATGCGAGACGTTGCGGGTCGGGTCCATTGATTGTTTTGAAGTCATATCCTTCCATTCATTCTTCGTCCTCACGTTTTGAATTCTGGTCAGTGGAGGATTTTTTACTTTTAATTTGTCATTCATTTCGTACCATTAGTTGCCGATGACCTCGATGTTAGGCCCCTTTAAACAACAAGCATCATCATCATCATCATCAAATCAGTGTATGGGAAGAAGACGACGACGACGACGACGACGACGAAGAAGAAGAAGAAGAAGAAGAAGAAGAAACTTCCTGACGGAAACCTATGTCTGATGGATTCACTATTGCGTGTTTTTGTGGTGGTTGTGTGGTGTGTTGTGTGTAAATGAAAAACACAAGATCGTCGAGTCAAAGGAATTAATCAGTCGCGCTTAAATTCACCTACCCGACACGGGAATAAAACTCTACACCTTCTGAACCGAAGACTCCGACTGGACCACTTGCATAGAAACTTGCAGTATCCTGGACGATATTTTATTTTGAAAACTCTCCGTCATTCTGTCACCTTAATGAAGTATTTATTCGAAATTGCTCACGTTGCTTTTAGGGCAGGGAAAAGAATAACGGAAATTGTTTTTCACATATTCAAAGATTTCGGAAATTAAATATATTCTACTGTTTAAAAATGGCATTATATATTTCGTTTTTGAAGCGGAAAAGAGAAGACTCGTTCTGGTAACAAGGGTTCATAAAAACATATTTACGGCATGTTTCCATAAAATGTTTACAGGAGGAACTGAAATGACTTACCGAAACGAGTAATTCACTGCTTCATTACTTTAGATATGATTCTTCTTTGGTTCGAGTCTTAGGAAATTGACGCTGCCAGCTCAAAACGGTGCTGTGGCGACTTTTCTTTTGGAACATTGGGATGAAAATTACAGGGAAGTAGTTTTTATACATTAGGTGATGAAAATGTTTTAATTATACCGAAGATCAGCGGAGAGTTTTTATAAGCTTTGACAGGTATGCAATCCCACGAAAAAAATCAGTATTTTGCTCAAATTATCCTTCCAGTTTTTTTCGCCAATCAGCTTACTGCTTGTCGCATACTTGAGTGTATTAACGAGTCATGTTGGGGTGGTTAATGTTTTGAGTAATATAAAACTGTACTTAAAAATTAATTTTCAATAAACTACAGATACTTCATGAAATTAACTCTTTAAAATTTGATAAAGTTTATCCCTTACAAACCATTTTTAAACGCAAAACCATTATTACAGACAGTTTCTATGGCTCATTTATTGTTGGTAACCTGTACAGAATCGGCCAAATTGTCACTTTCGTTAAATTAGTTTTTTTCGGACTTGGGCCCACTGTAGAAATTCTATCTGTCGTAGAAAACTTATACAAGATTATAGAGGAGTTGTGAAAGTATGAATGAGATATTATTAAAGCTGAAATGAGGAAAGGAGAAGAGAAAATTATGACTTGAGCACTCAACGTGAGGACCTCTAGTGCATGTACTGTAAATATTCAGACGGGAGCAGGCGATACCAGTGTACAGGTGTCCCGAAAGTCTCCATATGTAGTAAATCATCTTCTTCCATGCCCTCTTTCCAATTTTTTTGGGTAGGCACATGATACGTATTGCGGTGACCCTCGCAAGACTTTTGTTTTAATGTGGTTAACGGCACTAGGTATTTTATTGGCCGGGCGGAGTTGCTCAAACGGTAGATAGCTGGCCTTCCGAGCCCATCTTGGCAGGTTCGATCTTGGCTCAGTCCCGTGGTATTTGAAGTCTCGTGTCGGTAGATTTACTGGCATGTAAAAGAAATCCTCCTGGATAAAATTCCGGCACCTCGATGTCTCCGAAAACCACAAAAATGTCGTTACTAGGACGTAAAGCAATTATTATTATTATTATTATTATTATTATTATTATTATTATTATTATTATTATTATTATTATTATTATTATTATTGCAAGTTTATTCCTCCTGGTGAAACATTTAACGATATCGCATATTGTAGATCGAGGGGAGTGGCCGCGCTTGCTAACGCGCTACAGCTATGCTGCCAAGCTCTGCATTTGGAAGACGTGTGGATTCGAATCCTACCGTCGTTTGTCGGTTTACTTCCTGGCAGATGCCGGGACAGTTCCTGATCAACGGCTACAGTAATTTCCTTCCACCCCCTTAACCGATTTCGTTCACCATCATTTATTTAATCTTCATTAGCTCCTCAATTGAAGTTGATGTCAGGAAGGGCATCCGGCCTTAAACATGGCATATAAATTCATGTCGCCTCATATCCGACCCCGTATAATGAAACAGGGCTACATATGTACTGTGGCGAAATTGCTGATATGCACCGGGAGTTTTGTTAAAAGCAGCCAGATGGTTAATAGGGCGCTCTCTGGTTATAGCCGACAACGCCCGGCTCCATGCGGCAAAACTTACGATACAAAACAGAAGCTAAATGACCTAAAGTATATAGTACTCCCGCTCCCTATGTAATCATCTGAATTAGCACCGTGTGCCATGCGTCTAAGCCACTTCGTAAAAGTCAAGGTGCTCAAAAATAGGCTGGTTTAGAAAGCGCTTTGTTTTCTCCTTTCAAAAATTCTGTGTTAGATATGAAAACAGTCATTAATTTTCGAACAACGCTGTATAATGCATTCATCATTTTCTTTAGTGGTAATTTCTATTCCTAGACATCTAATGTGGAGCGGACTGTGAGTGATGTATATCTCCCTCGAATGTTGGCCGAGCTAAATCAGTAAGAGTTGTGTTGTTGAGCGAGCTCTAAATTGGCTGGGCAGGAGTCTGACAAGCGGCCGTGCGTGAAGCCTGTAAGGTGTGCGAACCTTACTTTACAGGTGGTTTCCAGAGGACGGTACGGTTCTACTGCAGCCTAATTTCTTGACTTGACCAGTATCTCAGACATGAGCAGTGACTTTCAAACCCCATATTTAGTTATCCTTTTCAGTGATGGCATGTCTAACAGGTTCTCTCAATTAAATTCGCTGCATGGTTTTTGTTTTTCCGATTTCTTCTGTGATTTAATGTGTATTCTACCCCACCTGCGTCCAAGTCGGAGTGAAGATAATTCCGGTAGCATCTCAAGAAGAAATTTATTTCAGCAATAATCTATTTATTTATCGTAGTTCCGAGAAAGATCGCCTTCCAAACCTCTGGGTATGTATGTATGTTTAGTCCTCAGCCCGAAAGCTGGTTGGATCCTCAACAGCTCCGCCATCAGCCGTCATAGATGGCCTAGGCATCACTGAAGAGGCGTACTAGGGAAATGAGGAGTGAGGTAGTTTCCCGTTGCTTTCCTCACCGAGCCAGAAGTTGCTATTACATATCAGTTTGCCAAGCCCACTGAAATTATTGCACCAACCGACCCTATGAGCAATATTTTCACACCATTCATAGCAGGGACTGGCTGCAGAAGGAATGGCATTACTAGCATCACTCATACCTCAGTCACTTTCATTTTGTCAAAGCCAAGGATAAAGCTGAGACAGATCAATGAAAGTAACAAGATTGCTCTAGCCCACACCAGAAGACATAGTGCACTGTAAACACTAGCAAAGGCATAACCTCTAAGTATCGCTCAATAAATCATATTCCTGTCGGTGGACGTCTCCATTCGACATTCAGTGGCAATAACCTCAACGCAAATGAAAATGTGACCTTAACTCTATATATTTTATCCTATCCTACAAAAATAATAAATCCAACTTATCATTTATACTAATTTATTAGCATGCTAATCTGAAGAAAAGTTAAACAAATACTGATAAACACGAGAAAAGAACAATGTGCTTCTATACAAATTCAAAAAGAATTTCTAGTGATCGCTTGTGATATCATCTTTCTTATTTACACTATTTCTCTTTGGCAATGACTCATAATTGAAATGGGATTTTCTTTTATTAACTTATCCGTCCAATACTGAACTTCATGACATTCCATTATATAATACCACCTTGTAACATCTAAATCACAATTCGACTCCTCTGTCGGGAAAAATTAATTTTAACGATATGAATAATATGCCCTACTGAAAATATAATTCATGTAGTTTGGTTAGTTTTTATCTAACTTCATTCATATTTGAACATCCTGACGTCCCTACACAAAACCTTCATCTTTGTTATCTTTATTATATGGGAATTTTCATAATTGGAGCCCTATCACGTCCAATTTTATCTTATGGACCTTTATTATTTCACATATAGTATCTGGGTTTCTTCTTATGACTTTGTTTTACTTGTGAAATTCGAGATATTTGATAAGTTTCCTTAACATGGCCAAACATTGTTGCCATACCTTCAACATGTCCTTAGAAATGAAATATTTCTCCTATATATTAAAATTCATCAGTGATATTAGCAAATATAAACAAGCTAAATATACCTTTCATTAATCATCAACTAGCATAATAAACAAATGTATGTGCCAGTCAGTCATATGTTATTCCACCACCGCATGTCCAGATGTGCTTGCACTCGTTCTTTTTTGAGTTACTGTTCATCTTCTTCCATTTCACCAACTCATACCTGTTACCTCTCCCTGTATCGTCGTTTTCAGCGTGACTTTCAGATCCTGCTCAACCTGATCGCTTGGCACGATCTATTTACCTTGTCGTATGACAGGTTGATGTAGTACTCTATGTAAATATCTGATGCATGCATATTTTTAGAAGGGACTTTCTGTAACTCAGCGGCCTGTCGCTAAAGAATATTTTACTCTGCAAGATACATCCACACTGTCTTGGTACAGTAACAGACCTAGGCAAAGGATTATCGACCTTCGTCTTCATCATTGCGTTAGAAGGGTGGTCTAACTTCGAGAGAAATTAGGGGCTGAGGACTTCATCCGATAACTTCTATGTTTATTTCTGAATCTAAAATCTACGGATTCAATTATTTCCAACACCCCCAACTCCCACACACCACACAATGTATTCTCAGCCCGAAATATCTGTGGCCCTGCCTCCAATACAGATCCCGCCAGTTTATGACTCTCTAATCCACAGCCTGTTTCCATTCATTCGACCGGGTCAGGGATGGAATGAATGAAGCCCCCATCTAGCGGCGAGGATAGGAATTGTGCCGGCTGCCAAAGCCTGTCGCACCCATCTGGGGCAGTGATTAATAACTGACAGGTGAAATGATATTGGGACGTATTGTTGGAATGAATGGTGATAGGGTAAACCGGAGTATCCGGAGAAAAGCCAGCCCCGCCTCCGCTTTGTCCAGCACAAATCTCTCATTGAGTGACCGGGATTTGAACCACGGAACCCAGCGGTGAGAGGTCGGCACGCTGCCGCCTGAGCCACGGAGACTACCCACCATTTTATGACTACTAGCTAATATTCAGATTAACTGCCGTGTGTGGCACACATTCTGGGAGTGACTAAAATGTTGCTGTTATAACATTCCATGTTGCCCGCAGTGCATCCTACAGTTGCTGAAGGGACCGAGACGGAGGATCCAATGAGTGAACACGACGATCGAATAGTTTGTCCCGCAGATTTATTCATTTATTTATTTAGTATTAATCAAATACTGGTACAGAGTACACCATTTTACACTGATTGTATAACAATACAATAATTAAAAATCAGAAGACAAACAATACGCGGTAACAACGATAGAATATACGGGTATCGTGTTCTTTAAAAACTAAATAACAAGAAAGAAACGCGAAAAAACAAATAATTGCCAGGTCGATGTCCTCAGTAACGCTTTGGCCGGATTGTCTACAGAGAATTGAGAACTTTCTCCTTAATTAGAACACATTTCAGTTTGGTTTTGAAGAGATAATGAGAATGAAAATATCAGTCTCATGTTGTTTTAAGTACGCAGAATATAGAATGTTGTTAGGGTGTTATTCGCACTTGTGGAGCGGATTCTACCTAGATGAACGTGTAGTGGAAAATAGGATGAAGGTCCGTGGAATAAGGGGGCCAGGGAATTACTCGAATGCCTTGGTTGTGCTCTTCCAACCGCCGTGGAACATTTCTAGTCTTGAGACAGGTCATATTCTCTTTCTAGCAGATCCCACCCGCCCCAAGGAAGACTATGAGCGTCTAAGTGTGGATGTGATCTGCGATGATTAATATGAGACAGAGTTTGATAGTCGAACTTCTATGAAAGAAGTAAGAATCTACTAGCCAGTAGCTTCTCATCAGTGTGACTGTGATTGTGTCCTGGCCAATGCATGTGGGATTTTCGAAATGAGGAGTCACTCACTGGTTCGGATTCGATGGAAATCTGTAGGTCTCATGGCCATAATCACACGATATCAAGTCATATAAACCCGTAACTTAGATTTTTATGAATGTTAACCTCTAGAACAAGTCCATTATTTATTGAAAGACCTCTTTTATGTGCAGGGCAGACCTTCCCGACGTTCTGAATTTTTTGAGAAACTATAATTATTAACGAACGTCCCCGTACTACAAGACTTTCCTTTCTCAACTTCCTCATCCTGAATGCTCGCAGTATAGCGGAAGAAATACTTCTCTCGTTCTCATTTCGTTATCGGACTGTTTTTTTTTTTCAAACCAGAAATCTCGGATGTTAAAGCGCATGTTGTGCTGGAGTGGTGTAATAATTAATGCATGACGGAAACAGCCAGTCGATATCTCCACCCCTCGCTATGATTAATATCTTTCACGCGTGCTCTCTGCCGTCAGCTTTCAGCCTAATAAAACTATTATTAATGGCATTGTAATGGGGGATGAAGAAAAAAACAAACTCATATTGATTTTGTGCAAAATTCATACATGAAGTGTGCATTGTTGTATAGAGTACGATGCACGCCAGTTTCCAGCATTGGTTGGTTGGTCTGTTAAATCTTCAGCCCGGAGGATGGTCGGATCCTCACATTGCACCACCGAAAGTTATGCGGTTACAGAGAAGCCGAAAAAACCAATGGTGGTACTAAAATGATGCGTTCTAGGCATGAAGTAGTTTGCCATTGCTTTACTCACTGGACCAGAAAGTGCTATTGCAGCACAACAGATCTTCTGAATAGCAGCTTCCACAGCATCCAGACATATTAGAATTCCATTACTCAGTGCCTCAGCAGGTTCCATACTGTCGCAGCCGTAAATGAGACTGGGACTTCGATGGAAACTATATTTTACTCTGGCTTGTGCCAAAAGACAGATGAAAAGAAAAAAACCCACTTCTTCTATCAAAGAAGTAAGAATCTACTAGGTATTTCTGGAAGAATAGCAAATATTTTGGGAGTATGGACTATTTCAAGTAGAACAGGTCCAATGTGTTGTGTGTGTGCAATTACAGATGTTTGCATGGTATGCATTACAACCTTACAAAATTGATTTAACACATAGAAATGACTTGTTGGTATATTTATTGATGCAACTTTTCTATATAATTACAACAGTTCAACCCAAATTATTTATTGACGCAAAAAACTCGCATAACGTGCAACTATTCTGCACAATGACTTACCGATTCATTTATTGATCCACAAACCCACGTCCACACATCCTGTAAATTGGACACATGTCCCGAGGTGAGTGGCCGCGCGTGTTAACGCGCTACGGCTATGGAGCAAAGCTCTGCATTCAGGAGATGTATGGGTTCGAAATCCACCGTCGGCTGTTCTTAGAATGGTTTTGTGTGCTTTTCCATTTTCACATCCAGTCAAATTCCGGGACGGTTACAATTTATAGGCCACAGCCATCTCTACGTCTTTACTCAATTTCATTCATTATCATTCATTTCATATTCATTAGCTCTTCATCAGAATTGGCGCCAAGAAGGACATCCTGCCATAAAAACGTACCATATAAATTTATCCTACCTCATCCCCATCCTCGTATCAAGAAACGGGACTGAGAGGTAGACGGACAGTCCACACTACTGCTTCCCAACATATATACATTTCCTCCCCAGTCACTCTGTATATTGTGTAGATGTTGAGCAAATTCACTACGTAAGTTTGGAATGTGGTAGTTAATGCTTCAGATTTCGTTATTGGATGGAACTACGTGTAGGTTGACATATTAATCGTTTCCGACGACTATCATAATATTGTGCTTCATTTGTTGTAATAGTAACTCTGTAGCGTAAAGGTTAGCATTATTAGCTGCCGTCCTCGGAGGCCCGGGTTCAATTCCCAGTGCTGCCAGAAACTTAAGAATGGCAGGGGGGCTGGTATATGGTTGAAATGGTGCATGCAGCTCACCTCCAGTGGGGGTGTGCCAGAAAAGAGCCGCAGCACCTTGGGATGAGGACACGAGCTTTTTAACAGATTATTATTATTTAAAATAATGAGGACTAGGCCAGGTGAGGAGGGGAAGGGAAGGGCATCTGGCCGTAAAACTGGACTCCACGATGGCGACTGTGCGGCTAGGCCCCTCCAAAATGGCGATGGGAAGGGTATCTGTCCGTAAAACTGCGCCAAATATGGCGACTGTGTAGTTAGACTCCTCCGAAAATGGCGATGGGAAGGGCATCTATACTTAAAACTGGGCCCAAGATAGCACCAGTATAGTTAGGCCCCTCCAAAATGTCGTCCGTGAGAAGAGAAGGGCATCTGACCGTAAAACCTAACCCAGTATGGCGACTGTGTTGCTAGGTCCCTCAAAATGGTGGTGGGAAGAGCATCTGACCGTAAAACTGGGCACTGTGTAGTTAGGCCCCTCCAAGATGGCGACGAGAAGCGCATCTTTCTGTAAAACAAGTTTAGGCCATATGTGCCCCCTCTGGTGGGAGAATCAAAATGGCGACGGGAAGGTCATCTGACCGTAAAACTGTGCCCTGTGTACTTAGGCCCTTTCAAAATGGCGACGGAGAGGGCATCTGACGGTTAACTACGCCCTGTGAAGTTAGGCGCCTCCATCAGGTTAGGCATGCTCTCTTATGCGAATCCCCCATTGCTCTACTACTCAAGATGGCGTCGGCAAAATCCGCGAATTCCCATTACCCTACTACACAAGATTTCGGAAGGGCATCTAACCGTAAAAGTGAGGTTAGGCCCCTCTATGGTGATAGGCATGCTCTCTTACGTGAATCCGCATTGGCCTACTACTCAAGATGGCGTCGCGAGAATCTCCATTGCCTTACTACTCAAGATAGCGTCGGGAAGGGCATCTGGCAATAAACGTGCGGTTAGACCCCTCCAAGATGGCGACTGTTGCCGTCGGGAAGGGCATCTGCCCGTAAATCTAGGCCCTGCTGGGTTAGGCCCCTCCAAGGTGGCGACTGTGAGGTTAGGCTTTCTCTCATGCAAAATCCGGCGGGGGCAGTATGTATGTATGTATGTATGTATGTATGTATGTATGTATGTATGTATGTATGTATGTATGTATGTATGTATGTATGTATGTATGTATGTATGTACGTACGCTAGCGGTCATTGGCCTTGCCAGGGGTCAATGACCTCGGGTGCTGACTGGCACGAAAAATGCTGACGGTTGTTTGGTTTAGAACATACGTAGCTCTACTACTTACGTATACTACAGAGTTACAGACTATTTATTAATTAAATATATTAAATAGCCGCCTCTGTGGTGTAGTGGTTAGCGTGATTAGCTGCCACCCCCGGAGGTCCGGGTTCGATTCCCGGCTCTGCCACGAAATTTGAAAAGTGGTACGAGGGCTGGAACGGGGTCCACTCAGCCTCGGGAGGTCAACTGAGTAGAGGTGGGTTCGATTCCCACCTCAGCCATCCTCGAAGTGGTTTTCCGTGGTTTCCCACTTCACCTCCAGGCGAATGCCGGGATGGTACCTAACTTAAGGCCACGGCCGCTTCCTTCCCTCATCCTTGCCTATCCCTTCCAAACTTCCCATCCCCCTACAAGGCCCCTGTTCAGCATAGCAGGTGAGGCCGCCTGAGCGAGGTACTGGTCATACTCCCCAGTTGTATCCCCCGACCAAGAGTCTGAAGCTCCAGGACACTGCCCTTGAGGCGGTAGAGGTGGGATCCCTCGCTAAGTCAGAGGGAAAAGCCGAACCTGGAGGGTAAACAGATGATGATGATGATGATGATGAAATATATTAAATTATATTAATTTTATCCTGGATCTTTATAACATTATATGTACGGTATACCTACAGCAGCATTCATCGATAGCATCAGACAAGGACGACCGCTTATGTAATCAAGAAAGAAGACTGTCAATACACTACTTTCATTGTCCCGCCAATCTTTGGGTTGAGATGATGATGATGATGATGATGATGATGATTATTATTATTATTATTATTATTATTATTATTATTATTATTATTATTATTATTATTATTATTATTATTATTATTATTGTTACGGAGATATCCGTAGTAGGTAGAGGTGAAAGAAGGTGCGGGTGTGAATGGGTTTCAAGCTACGAAATTAACGTGCAATGTAAAATTAATTTAAAATTTAACTAGGTTATATTTTCTTTTCAAAAACAAGAGATAACAATCATAACAGGTACAGAGTAGCAAAAATGTAGGTACAATATTACTGGATTCGGGCTCATTGCCCTTACTTCATAACTCTTGGGCAATCAGCCCCGCCTTACTCCAAAAAAATTTTAGCCAAGGGCAGAAAACCCCATTCATGCCCAGGAGCACTGGCTCCAAACATTACACATAAAGCCTGCACGAGGCATACAGAAACAAATTTCAAAGAGCGATCCGCTCTCAAAATTGTAAGCCTGTCACAAGGCCACACCAAACTCTACCTTCAAGCTGTCCTCTAAGGACGTATTCACAGTGGTAAAATACCCAACCTACGGAGGTCTATTACATGAAAAGAAGGTTGATTACATGACCTCTAAAATAACAATTTGAGAGGAGGCGATCTTGCACTCCTAATACACTTTGTTTTTAAAACCTAATCTGGCTCTGGGCCGCTAACGCAAGGGCTAATCCCATACTACAGAGGTGACTTAGAGAAGAACACTTTACATTACATAAACGAAGAATAGTTTGAGAAAATAAGTTCACCTCAAAACAAATGTGAGTGGGAGCTCGAGAGGGTTAGCACTCTCTATCCCAATATGTAGCTTTACAAGAAAAAGATGAAAAGAGTAATTACATTTTAGGAAAAGGTTACATGATGGAAATGCTTCGAACCCGCCGCGAGTGTTAAACTGCCGACCTAGCAAGAAAAGAAGTTATTAATAGGCCATTACCTGGTGTTGAACGGCTGAAGAAGAAAGAGGCGCTTCCCGCCTCCTGCTATGTACTTAATACACTGAAAGATGGAACAGAAGTGGCCCGGAGACCCCAAAATCAGCAGTTTATATACTCTCGCGGAAGTTTCTAGGCGTTAGGGGAATGAAAAAACCCGCCCACAATGTTTTTATTGGATAGGACCCCGCAACAGATACAAGTTGGGGGAAGATACATCAGATTGGTCAGAAATTACTAAAAGAAATTCGGGATTGGATAAATCTAAAACAAGGGGAAAAAGAGGGGTATACAGCCAACTTAAACAATAACAGAAAGAAATTTAACAAGAAACAAACTTTTGAAATAAAAATTTCTCCAACAAAATAGTTCTTTGACTCCGCACTAGGGTGCGCTATTGTTGATCTTCAGTAGTGTCCTCTAGAAGAGAAAGTTCACACTTCTTACTTCAAGCGAAACAAAAACACATCAAAAGTGACACAGTTCAAAAACTCAAAATTTTCCACGTGGTGACATCTTCTGAGAAAGTAGAGAATTAATAGAATAGATAAAGTTCAACCTTCCTCCAGAAGAGGAGTTTCAACTGGCGCAACTTTTAAATAAACGGTGTAGAGGTGTACCGCCCGGTACAGACCTCCCCCCCCAAAAGTTCCTCCAGGGGTGACACATGAAATCAATTTGAAACAAAGTCCAAGTAATGATGTTGATACGAAGATAGATAGCAGAAGCATTTACACGATTTCTTAATTCAGTTTCAAAATGTTGTTGTTGCAGGTGAATGAAAGTCTTTATGTTTGTAGAATTTGAATTTCTGAAGATAAACTTTTAATACTTAAAGGTGAAGAAAAATTTTGCAATGTCCACCAAATATTGTTGTTGAATTCCCAAGTGTAGTTATTGCTTATGGTGACTGTCCATGTAGTTGATGTAGATTGAGTCGGATGGCCAGACCGGCCGTTGCAGCTTGCGTCCAACGGAGGCCGCTCGGACCCCTCAAGTACCCTGAGATACCGCTCGCCCGCACTATGAGGGGAGCAGAGGTGTTGAAGTACGCCGCGCCCGCGGTGAACAGATACAGGCTGCGGGCATGTAGCAGGTCGTGCGCCGCACATCAGCCTTGGCCGGGAGGAGAGCTCCGGCTCGCCGTGCACATGTCGTCCTCGCTGGAGAGGAGGGGGCCCATCCCCCTCCCCAGTCGCTGCACGGCGCTGCGCGGCTGCGGGGGCGCTGAAACATTAAAGCTAGGCGGCAGAATTGTGTTGGACTATCATCTTCTTTGAGGGTACAGGCTTGTGGAGAGGTTGAGGGGCCAGCGGCGTGTAGATATCCATGGCATTTACTATTATGAAGCCACAGTGTAAGGTGGAGCAGGAGACGGGAGCGTGGTAATGGCCGTGGCAAGTACAGGATGGCAGTTTAACGGGTCGGGGCAGGTTTTACACAAGGCTTACATCTAAAACCAAAATATTACAGAAGGGGCAGAATGCCTTAAAATTGAAACTCAAAAAAAAATATAACCTTCATATCCTTTCAAAATAATATGAAGCAAGTTAACACAGAAATTACACCGGTTTCACCTGGGACAGGTGAACTCTAAATATCCTCTCGGTGGCTGGATTACTTAGCAATAAGGTAACCGGCGTAAGAAAATCGAGAATGATACAAGGCCCATGAAATCTGGGGGCAAGCTTGCCCGCGGGAACAAAATTTTTGACCATAACCTGGTCACCTACCTTCAAAGTGGTGGGTCTCCGTCCACGATCATACCTTTCCCTAACCTTTTCATGAGATACTTTAAGATTAGCTTTAGCCTTCTTCCAAAGATCTTTAATGTTGTCCGGATCTATTGTCTCGGGCAGAATGTCATTCAGAGACCAGAGGTTAGAGAGCGGCGTGTTGGGAACGAACTTAAACATCAAAGAAGCTGGAGTAAATTTGTGTGATTCATGAACCGCCGAATTCAAAGCAAAAGCTAACCAATGCAGGGACGTGTCCCACCTAGAATGATCTTCATGATGATAGGCAATAAGTGCGGACCTGAGATTACGGTTAACCCGTTCAGCCAGAGATGGTTGAGGGTAATAAGCAGATGTAGTTACATGAGAGATGGACAAGTCAAAACAGAATTTACGAAACAGATTTGATGTAAAAGCTTTAGCATTATCAGATACAATGTATTGGCACGGACCAAAAGAAGCAAAAATAGAATTTAGGCAAGTAATGGTGGACTGAGCGGTAGCCAGCTTAGTCGGAAATAACCAAGAAAATCTAGTAAAGCCATCTACGCACACAAAGATGAACTTGTTAGCATTACCCTTTGACTGGGGGAAGGGTCCTACATAATCGATATACAGGCGTTCCATGGGGCGCGACGCTTGATGCGAAGACAAAAGGCCTACCTTGGTGGACATGGTGGGTTTACTAAGCAAACAAGATTTACAAGCTTTTACAAGTTCACGGATTTCACCGTCCATACCTTTCCAAATGAACATTTCACGAATTTTTTCACGGGTTTTAAAGATTCCAAGATGCCCTCCTAATGGGGTCTCATGATAATACTTGAAGATCATAGGCACAAGAACCGCTGGCACGACAACCTTCATCATCTTATCATGCCTCGATGGGCAACATAAAACACCATTCCTCAGAACATAAGGGACGACATATTCCCCAGAAGAAAGGGTTTCCATTATCGGACCCAGCGTCGGATCTTCACGTTGGTATTTCTCGATATCCCTAAAGAGCATGGGAGCATCTGTTAGGATGGCATTAACCTCAGATAGTATGGACTCGGAAGGTGATGAACTGTCGACAGGTTCATGGGTCTCGACGTCGTTAGAAAACATACGGCTGAGTCCATCAGCAACAACATTTTCAGTACCTCTGATATGTCGTACATCGAATTGGAAGGCAGAAATACGGATGGCCCAACGGGCTATACGACCAGTACGACGCGGCCTACCTAAGACCCAGCTTAAGGCTTGATTATCTGTCTCCAAGTCGAATTTGACATGTTCCAGATAGAGACGGAACTTTTCTAAGGCAAATAAAACTGCCAAACCTTCAAGCTCATATATGGAGTACTTTGCTTCTTGAGCCGAGAGAGTCCTAGATGCATAGGCGATGGGGCGCCTCCCTAGTTCAGTCTCTTGAAGAAGGACTGCAGCTACCGCCGACGACGACGCGTCGGTTTGGACGATGAATTTCTTCGAGAAATCAGGCATAGCAAGTACAGGGGCATTACAGAGAGCTAATTTAAGGTCTTCAAAAGCGGCTTGTTGAGACGGTCCCCACTCGAATTTGATGCCTTTCCTACGGAGAAGGTTTAAGGGCGCCGCTCTATTAGCAAAATTAGGAATGAACTTCCTGAAGAAATTCACCATGCCAATGGACCTGGCGATACCTTTAATGTCCTTGGGAGGTTTAAAATCACGGATGGTCTGTGTTCTAGAATGATCGACTGCTACACCATCAGGTGACACAATATGCCCTAGGAATGACATCGAGGGCTTAGCAAAGGCAACCTTGGACAACTTAACAGTTAACCCAGCCTTACGAAGGCGATTGAGAACTTCTCGCAGATGATCTAGATGTTCTTCAAAGGTTTCGGAAAATACGACGACATCATCCAAGTAGTGATATAAGTACTCAAATTTGATGTCGGAAAAGACCCTATCTAGTAGCCTAGTGAGCACAGCTGCCCCCGTGGGGAGCCCGAAAGGCACGCGGTTGTATTCATATAAATTCCAGTCCGTGGCAAACGCTGTAAGATGTTTAGACTCTTCGGCAAGGGGAATTTGGTTGTAGGCCTGATTCAAATCCAAGATCGTGAAGAACTTGGCCTTACGAAACCATGAAAAACAAGAATGAAGGTCGGGAAGGGGCACAGATTGCAACACCACCTTCCGATTGAGAGCCCTGTAATCATTGACAGGCCTGAAGCCTCCTTGGGGTTTCGGGACTAGAAAAATAGGCGAAGAATACGCTGACTTAGAGGGCCTAATAATACCATCCTTCAACATCTGATCGATGATTTCTTTCAGAGCCTTCATTTTAGGTGGAGATAGCCTATACGGTGGAAAACGGACAGGAATCGAATCCGTGACCTCAATTTTGTATTCAATAAGGTCAGTAACACCAAGAGTATCAGAGAACACCTCGGGAAACGACTGACACAGTTTCCGAATACTATCAGCCTGCTCCTCAGGTAGATGTCTAAGGTCTAACAACATCTCATCCTGGGTAGGCGAAATAGATGAACATGATACAGAATTACACTTTAACAAGGGAATTCTACAATTGGACGCAAATTTGAATGTGCACGACCTACTCTGGAGATCGAGCACAAGACCAGTGTGAGAAATGAAGTCCGCTCCCAATATGATGGGGCAAGACAAACGCTTGGCCACAAACAATTTGATCTTCCATGTAAATTTAAAAACCCGAATTTTGACATGTAAGGAACCTAGAATTTCTAATGGAGATGAATTAGCCGAAACATATTTAACAGGAGATGAGTCATAGTCAGGGAGTTTACAAACAGATTTCAATTTAGAATACCAATCAGCCGAAATAATGGAACAAACACTGCCTGAATCTAAGAGAGCTGTTATAGGCTCGTTATTTAACTCAATCTTAAGAAAAGGAACAGGTGCGGGGGTATCCGCCGCAATCCTAAGACACTCTTTAGGGCATTCAAAAGATGAATTTGAAGGCTGGTCGTTCTCTGCATTTACAACCTGTTTACTAGGGGCTAAGTCTCGGGAAGATGGATTAGTCGGCTCAGCCGACGCCACTAGTCACTTTTTATTATTGGCATAGCTGGAATTTGCACCAGAAGTTGAGCAGGAGGGGGTGCTATTTGAGTTTGGGCAATTCTTGGCGATATGTGAGAAGGCCCCACACTTAAAACAGCCTTGTGATGACCCTGCTCCATTCCTTGTCCCACTTGACTTGATCAGAGGACACTTATTCCGCAGATGGTCAGGCGACCCGCAAGCATAACATTTACGGGGATTGACTGGTCGGCGAGGTGGAGGCCGAGTGTTACTAAAGGAAGGCGGGGGTTCTTTCGCGACACGCAAAGAATCGGCGTATCTAACTCCTTCCGCTGAGACGGCCAATGCTTCAAGTTCAGAGAAGGTTTGCGGACACGCCGCGAAACACAAATATGACCTGTAGGATGGCGAAATACCTTCTACAATAGCCTGCACAATCTGATCTTCAGGAAAGTGCAGAGCAAACACCCTAGTGTAGAATTTGATATTTGAATGAAATCAGCCAAGTTTTCATCCAAGCGCTGTACACGGTAATAGTACTTCTGAATCAGGGAGGACCTGGCCCTAGCCGGGATGAAGTTAGCTAGCAAATGGGCATGGAAATCCTCAATAGATGATTGCTCGACAATGGCTCTTACGATTTTATCAGAGAGAATACCAATAGCATACGGATAGATAATTTGCAAAATTTGACATGGCGAAAGAGAAAAAACAAGAGCATGATCCTGAAATTCCACTAGAAATCTTAAAAATGAAATTACATCACTGGTGGTGTTGACGGAAAACTTAGAGATACCTCTAAGCAACATTGCCAATGGATGAGGCAAGCTACTGAACCCAGGTGACATAGTCGTTAAAGGTTTCAATGGCAAAGAAGTTAATTCAGAGCGGATGTTACCCAATGACGCACGGCGTTCAGATTCGTTGTTCGATGGGGCAGAGATAGTTTGAGCAGCAACGGTTATCCTATTGACTTCTCCCTGAGGAGGCTCTTCCTCGTTACCTACATTCACCGTGGCGGGTTGATCAGTTTTGGGAGGAACTTCGCCGGTTAGCAATTGAGTGACCTTATTAGACAATTCAGAAATAGTTTCAAGGAGCGTATTAGCGTCCTTCCTCTGAACGTCATTCACCTTTAGAGACAACAGATCATTAACTCTATTTGCAAAGTGATACAGCCTGCCTTGCACACGCTTAATTTGATTAGGAGACGGATCGTTTTCATCAAAAAAGCTGACTACAGATGCTAGCCCAGTAATATTCTCGACGATCGTGGAAAGAGAGTCATCAATTTCTTTCTCTCCCAAATTGGGGATGGAAATGGGCAAATCAAGGGACTCTCTAAGCTTGTTGGTGTCGATTGCAACCGTGCCTCCAGATTGCACATTTCTGATAGTTAACTCGTATATCAACTCCTCTTTGCGCAAGTAGTTAAGGAGGAGAACATCGCGAGGGCCGGGCATGATGACAGAACAATTTTGAAAAACTCAAAAAATTCCAGCAACTGAGATAATTGTTAGAGTTCGAATCAAAGCAATGTTTAGCCGTCAAAAGGGGCTAAATTGAGACCCATTCAACCACGCTCTGCTACCACTTGTTACGGAGATATCCGTGGTAGGTAGAGGTGAAAGAAGGTGCGGGTGTGAATGGGTTTCAAGCTACGAAATTAACGTGCAATGTAAAATTAATTTAAAATTTAACTAGGTTATATTTTCTTTTCAAAAACAAGAGATAACAATCATAACAGGTACAGAGTAGCAAAAATGTAGGTACAATATTACTGGATTCGGGCTCAGTGCCCTTACTTCATAACTCTTGGGCAATCAGCCCCGCCTTACTCCAAAAAATTTTTAGCCAAGGGCAGAAAACCCCATTCATGCCCAGGAGCACTGGCTCCAAACATTACACATAAAGCCTGCACGAGGCATACAGAAACAAATTTCAAAGAGCGATCCGCTCTCAAAATTGTAAGCCTGTCACAAGGCCACACCAAACTCTACTTTCAAGCTGTCCTCTAAGGACGTATTCACAGTGGTAAAATACCCAACCTACGGAGGTCTATTACATGAAAAGAAGGTTGATTACATGACCTCTAAAATAACAATTTGAGAGGAGGCGATCTTGCACTCCTAATACACTTTGTTTTTAAAACCTAATCTGGCTCTGGGCCGCTAACGCAAGGGCTAATCCCATACTACAGAGGTGACTTAGAGAAGAACACTTTACATTACATAAACGAAGAATAGTTTGAGAAAATAAGTTCACCTCAAAACAAATGTGAGTGGGAGCTCGAGAGGGTTAGCACTCTCTATCCCAATATGTAGCTTTACGAGAAAAAGATGAAAAGAGTAATTACATTTTAGGAAAAGGTTACATGATGGAAATGCTTCGAACCCGCCGCGAGTGTTAAACTGCCGACCTAGCAAGAAAAGAAGTTATTAATAGGCCATTACCTGGTGTTGAACGGCTGAAGAAGAAAGAGGCGCTTCCCGCCTCCTGCTATGTACTTAATACACTGAAAGATGGAACAGAAGTGGCCCGGAGACCCCAAAATCAGCAGTTTATATACTCTCGCGGAAGTTTCTAGGCGTTAGGGGAATGAAAACACCCGCCCACAATGTTTTTATTGGATAGGACCCCGCAACAGATACAAGTTGGGGGAAGATACATCAGATTGGTCAGAAATTACTAAAAGAAATTCGGGATTGGATAAATCTAAAACAAGGGGAAAAAGAGGGGTATACAGCCAACTTAAACAATAACAGAAAGAAATTTAACAAGAAACAAACTTTTGAAATAAAAATTTCTCCAACAAAATAGTTCTTTGACTCCGCACTAGGGTGCGCTATTGTTGATCTTCAGTAGTGTCCTCTAGAAGAGAAAGTTCACACTTCTTACTTCAAGCGAAACAAAAACACATCAAAAGTGACACAGTTCAAAAACTCAAAATTTTCCACGTGGTGACATCTTCTGAGAAAGTAGAGAATTAATAGAATAGATAAAGTTCAACCTTCCTCCAGAAGAGGAGTTTCAACTGGCGCAACTTTTAAATAAACGGTGTAGAGGTGTACCGCCCGGTACAATTATTATTATGATGATGATGATGATGATGTAGTACAGTATATGGGACTCCCCTTTGTCACTACAGAGCTGGTTTTAGAATTAATGTAAATAAATAAAGCTGATACTAATTTATTTCGTACAATTACAGGGACTCTGGTGTCTGTTAATTCGTTTCTTTCGCAATTTTGGGGATATTTGTCCGTTTCAATACCGCATCAGTGCTTTCTTTTTAAGCTTTCGTATTTGTTACATCATCACGGGGAAATGGAAGAATATGTTTCCGTCAAATGTCACAATTAACGTCTACCCACCCAGGGGGAGTGTTTTATATAATATCGTCATCAAATTAGGAATTTTGAACAGATCTTGCGTTTTAAGGTGAAAGAACACTTTTTGCTCCATTAGAAGCTTTTATTCGTATCTAATGGTGACATTACCTAAACATATCGAAGGGTATTGTGATTATGTTACGAAACTCTACACTGATATCTTCTTAAATTGCAAGAACATATACAATTATGTAGTACTCCAAAGTGTGGAAAGAATTGTCACTGGAGAAAACCAAGAATTTTACCAACCTCTAAATGGTTGTCACTAGAACAGGATAAAAATCAAGTTAGTAGGGACATTTAACTACTTTGGCGACTGGATTGAAATCGGCCTTCTCCGCGAGAGGTAACAAGCTTGAGCTGGCCTATCGACTGACTCAAAACATCTTCAACGAACGATGCTTGGCACCCAATCCGAAAACTGAAACATTACACTACTGTCATCCGCCCGGAAACTCTGTAGGCGATGGAATTTTTGTGGCTGAATATAAACGACTTGATAGAAGAACGAGAATCAGAGAGAGAGAGAGAGAGAGAGATAGATAGATAGATAGATAGAGAGAGAGAGAGAGAGAGAGAGAGAGAGAGAGAGAGAGAGAGAGAGAGATATTCTTAGAAAGGTGCTGGGCTCGGTACTGAAAGATGGGGAATATCGGAGGTCACATAATGCAGAGCTCTACTCCATGATGGAAAGACTTGCCGACTCTACTGGGAAAAATAGGGCAGTTTTTTATGGCTATAAGGCAAGGTCGTCTCCCGGCAGACTGGCGAAAGAAGAAATCCCGTACCACTTGGCTAACTGGGGACCGTCCCTACTCGTCACTACCGATTTCGCTCAAATTTATAGAACATGCAGGGCTTGGCTAGCAATGAAAGTACCTGAAGTGGGAACTCCAGATGGCCAAGCGTACAGAAAATAAAAATAAAAATGTTGACGCGACTCTCGCACCGTATAAGCCACTTACGTTAGTGCGCACGCCGAGCAGTTGTTGGCGTAGCGGTAAGAGCTCGGACTGGTAATTCGATGGTCGTGGGTTCGACTCCTCGTGTGGAGACTGTTTTTTTTCTGTCAAATTTTGTACTATTCATTTTCCAATTACGCTAAGAGGTGAATAATTCATTTTATTTATTTATACGCGAAAGGCATAGAAAAGGTAAAAAAAAAAAAAAAAAATTGAGATTTCATTGTCATTGTCTACCTGCGCCAAGAATCTATTGTTTGTGTACAGCCGCCAGGAGCAACCTTTACTTGTCAGATGAAAAGGAATCTTACAGCGAAACGACTATTCACGTTTATGGCACATTCCCCAAGGAGGTGAGATAGCCAATAAATGAGAAAAAATAATTTCTGTTTGAACACGTCGGGAAAGTTCGCAACTCCAAATTTTCTACAATTGTGCGCTCATTAAAGGAAATGACGTCCTATATGCCTTTTGCATAAGTAAAATAAATTAAAATAAATGAATAATATAAAAATTGAGAAAAATATCTCCACACGGAGAGTCGAACCCACGTCCATCGAATTACTAGTCCAAGCTCCTACCGCTACGCCAACAACTGCTGGGCGTGCGCATTAACCTCAGTGGCTTATACTGTACGGTGCGTGAGCCGCGTCAACATTTTTATTTTTATGTTCTATACGCTTGGCCATCTGGAGTTCCCACTTTGGGTACGTTCATTTCTAGCGCAGCCCTGCATGTTCTATAAATTTGAGCGAAATCGGTGTCCCCTTGTGAGACTGAGAAGGACGCAGAAGAACTGGGTCTAACAGGCTTATCTAACAGCCGGACTGTGAGTCAGGTCCTAGAGAAAGTGAGTGATTTTCAGGTAAGAGGTCTGAAGAAGAAAACTACACCGGAGATGATGTTTCAATACAGGTCAATGATCAAAGGCCAACTGTTTGAACAATCGTGGTCCCTAGTAGGGCCATTCGAAATAGGAGAAAGAAAAGCACGCTGGCCCGAAATAACTTACAGGGCATAGGAGAAAAAAGTTACCCTTTTTCTTTTCGCTGGCTGTATATGTCCGAATGTCACTCAGGGTCGGCTCTCCAAAGGGAGTATTCCCTCCACTTCTGTATATGGGCCACTGGGATGTATTTAATCCCCAAGGAGGTTTCAGTTGTTGGCCATCATGTTACTCTTGTACGAACTGGCCCTTTCCTTGCTTCTGCGATGTCTAGAGCTTTTTATACAGGATGATCTTTGACGTGCCCGTACCACCGTGGTTGTATCTCCTCTACTTTCTCACGGATAACTGTGATACCAAATGTGATGCTCTCTCATGCTCATTGCACACTCGGTCGTTTAGAGTAACGCCTGCAGATCACCGCAGCTTTAACTTCTTTGGCATGAATTTGCTGATCTTTCTGCTCCTGCATTGCCCAGCATTTTTAGCCATACACGAGGGTACTTCTGACCAACATATTGAAGTTTTATGGACATCTATTTCACAAGACACCTGCCGGCGATCGCCATTTCATCTAGTTGACATTGATGCGGTGCTTGACACTGTCTTCAATTATTTAATCGGTGTTCATGGCAGAGCCGAGATAATTGAACATGTGTTATAATTAAAGCTAGGAAATTTAGGTGCTGCACCTTAGTTATTTTTTCGCTATTAAAGTAACCAAATTAGCTTGTCTTGCAAAGAAATCATAAAATGAATAACCCCCTAACTGTGTTTCAGTTGCACTTTTTGAACCTTTTCTCAATGCAAGCACCTTTGTGCACTTTTTCTTAATGTCAACACATTTTCCCACTTGTTTAATACTTTTTGGGCTCCTTTACCGCATTTTCCCTGAAGAAATTAAACCAGAAAACCGAATATTTCGCCTGTAAAGCTTGGTTCTATGTAGTTCCCCAGTTCGCTGGTAGGATTATGGGCTTCCTGTACTGCACTAATGGGGACCTTAAGTACGCACCTGGTGATTGTTGAACTATTTGCTTGCCGCTCTCCGTCAGCTGCTTATGTGCCAGCCTTGTTAATATTACGTTGGTGACTGTTCAGAATACGCTTTGACTGTGTGTGGTGTCTGCCATTTTACTATGTTGCCAGTATTAGTATCATTATCAAGGACCGAGGTCGGTAGCTGCAGTCGCTTAAGTGCGGCCAGTATCCAGTATTCGGGAGATAGTAGGTTCGAACCCCACAATCGGCAGCCCTGGTTTTCCGTGGTTTCCCATTTTTACACCAGGAAAATGCTGGAACCGTACCTTAATTAAGGCCATGGCCGCTTCCTTCCCACTCCTAGCCCTTCCCTGTCCCATCGTCTCCATAAAACCTATCTGTGTCGGTGCGACGTAAAGCAACTAGCAAAAAAAAAAAAAAAAAAAAATCAGTATCAAGTGTGCCAAAACAGAAAATGAAGGCCTAGAAAATACGCGATGGTGCTAAACAGTTTAATGCAGATGGTATTCAGAGCGGCGGATCTGTTCTGAGGAGCAATGTTTGTGGTGTATCAATAACAAATATGCACCACTTGTGTCCGTTGACGTTGAACATCCCTTTTTCTATGTATACATATTTACTTAGTGACAGGAGATGGAAAATAACGTTGAAATATTAAATGTTATCTATTTTGACAGTTTTCTGAATATATTATTTTAATAACATTAAAAGCCACCGTGGCTCAGGTGATAGCGCGCCGGCCTCTAACCGCTGGGTTCCGTGGTTCAAATCCAGGTCACTCCATGTGAAATTTGTGCTGGACAAAGCGGAGGCAGACAAGTTTTTTTCCGGATACTCCGGTTTTCGCTGTCATATTTCACTCCAGCAACACTTTCCAATATAATTTCATTTCATTTGTCAGTCATTAATCATTGTCCCAGAGGAGTGCGACAGGCTTCGGCAGCCGGCACAATTCCTGTCATCGCTGCTAGATGTGGGCTTCACTCATTTCATTTCTCACGCGGTCGAATGACTGGAAACAGGCTGTGGATTTTCATTTTTTATGATGTTAATAACATTGTGTTCTGGGACTTGTTTTAGGCAGATTTTTAATGCATGGTAACATGAGTGAATTTTGTGTCCTTACATATGATGTAAAATTGGTTATGGTGAAGTTTGTGTGAATATTTACACTTAAAAGTTGCACCTGTTTTGCACCTTCTTCGTTTAAATTAACTTTTTAAACCAAAATTTTGCACCTAAAATTCCTACTTTTGTCACCATCAATGGTTCACAGGCTAGGAGCGCAGTGTCGTGGGAATGAGTTTATTGTTGTTTACTAAGTATTTCACAATTAATATTTAACATGAACAGTACTATTTTCCGAAGTGTCTAATATAGGAATTTAGTGAACACATTTTTCCAATCGTTACTTAACCAGAGTTCAGTAAAACGCCCTCTGTACACGTAGCAAATTATTTGAAAAATGTTCTACTGCTCGAGAAGCTAACTCACCGTCCGGCACCGGTCCATGGATCCATGGTGTGCTGGCTATTAAGAAATATTGTGACCATGAGCATCTCATATAGAAGTGTAAATCTTTGAGATTAATAATAGGTGTGTCTCATTATCATGGCAATATAAATCCTGTTATAACGAGCTCAAGAAGGCGGTGTAATTCCTCCCTCAGGAGCAGCTCCTTCGTGCTAATGATACTGGGGCTCGCATTACTCACACGGGGTGGGCAACACTCCTCATCTCCGGTAAATAAGGTAATACTAGCTCTCAGGAAAATGTTCCAAAATTAATTTATTCGGAAGAGAAATAATACGAATCCTTCGTCGGTGCTAGGTAATCACCGGCCAGATAAATCCACTCATTGTAAAAAGGATTTCTCTAATGAAGTTTTGAACAATGTAATTCAATTGGAGAAGAACGGTGATTGTAATGGAAACCTGCAGTAAGTGGTGGTAATGATAAATGAACCGAGCGAGTTGGCCATGCGGTTTGGGTCGCGTAGCTGTAAGTTTACATTCGGGAGATAATGGGTTCAAATCTCACCGTTGGCAGCCTTGAAAATGACTTTCTTTGGTTTCCCATTTCCACACCAGGCAATTGCTAGGGCTGTACGTTAATTAAGACCACGGCCGCTACTTTCAAATTCTATCACTTTCCAGTCCTTGCGTCGCCGAAAACTTTCAATGTGTTCGTGCGAAGTTAAACCAGTAGGGAAATAAAGGTAAATGCGATGCCAAAATGTTGTAATGGTAAGCGCAAATGCCGCCACAACGCATAGAATGCTACGGTGGAAGTTCAGAGCAAGTGACTCAACAACAGGTTCAGCAGTAGGGACAAAGCTTAGCAGTGCAGGAGGTACGATTTATGTGCCCGAATGAAAATCTTTACTCTCTTCCCAATGTCTTTATGCAGTACATGAATTCATACAGTAACGATTTAAAGGATAAAACCTTGTATTGATTTACTTAAGCATGTAAACCAAAACCAAAACCCCTTGGCGCAACAGCCCCGAAGGGCCATGGCCTACAAAGCGACCGCTAGTCAGCCCGAAGGCCTGCAGATTACGAGGTGTCGTGTGGTCAGTACGACGGATCCCCTCAGCCGTTATTCTTGGCTTTCTAGACCGGGACCGCCATCTCACCGTCATATAGCTCCTCAATTGTAATTACGTTGGCCGAGTGGACTTTGAACCAGCCCTCAGATGCGGGTCAAAATCCCTGACCTGGCCGGGAATCGAATCCGGGGCCTCCGGGTAAAAGGAAGGCACGCTCCCCCCTATACCGCGGGGCCGGCACTTAAGCATATACTATATTAAAATAATAATAATAATAATAATAATAATAATAATAATAATAATAATGGAAGATGAAAAATAAGCCTACAAGTACTTACGTGAAGTAATTCAAATTAATGTACTGGAAAAGGAAGCCAATAAAACAAGAGTGGAAAAAGGAAAAGAATTAGCGTACTAACTGTTGGAGCATAGACCTACCTATAATAAGCAATTTTCAAAATAAAATTAATATGAGACAGTACAGTAATCAAGCCAGAAAGTCTCTACGCTGCGGAATGCATGATCACCATAAAATCAGAAGAAATGGGGGGGGGGGGGAGAGATGAAAGGAAGATTCTGAGAACAATTTGGAGATTACTGAAGACGGAAAAGGGCGAGTTTAGGCACATGAAGAACGAAGAAAGCGAAAAGGTAAGGAGTTCAATTTTTGGGCTACCTCATGAGGATGGACGACAGAGACTCACCAAGCAAATTTTCAAACGTGGTTTCAGGAGTAAGAATGGCAGTCAGTGGGTTCAAGGAATAAAGGAAGACATAGAAAAAATGAGGATAACTGAAGACATAACACAGGACAGCATATTTTTTGGATGGTTAATACAAGATTTTAAGGGTTTCCAGGAGAAAGAAAGCAACAAAAGAAGTTGCATCTAGATGGAAGATCAGAGGAAACAACAAGGCAGAGAAGAATGAAGAACCTTTGGCGAGCACGGAAAAAACAAAAATCAAACGGGAATTAAATAACGTAAATAAGTTAAATGGATTACTTTACCTGTTCCTTCGATGACCAAATTCGTAATAATAATAATAATAATAATAATAATAATAATAATAAAGCACGGCCTCTTCCTAGTGGTAGGCAACACCTTTAACGCCTAAAGACAGTGAAGTTTCACGGAAAAATGAATGAAGAGTCCTTGATTCTCGAGTTTATTGACACATGTCTCTTTTTTCGATTTTGGAATACCACCTAGGGGCTTGGATTGTGTACAACTCAATAAAGAATTGTAGTTGTGTTTGAGATGGTACAAGAAAGCTTACGTCTTTTGTTTCTAAGTTGTCAGTTCAAATTAAGCCTACCACTCATCGTCCAGCTCGCCCCTATAAATACTGGTAATCTTAGGCCTTATGTATCTATCTGGATCTTGATGAAGTGCAGTGATAAGTGAGGTTCTTCTCACAGAAGGCTAAGGGCGAGCTGGGTTGGCATGTAAGGTAGGCGGCTAAAATTTTCTCTAACATGTGAACTTACTTGTGTGTGGCGACGGGAATATGCCAGTTTTCCCCTTTTGCATGTAATGGTTAGAGTGTGCAGCGTTTACCTTTGTTTTAAATGTGCGCTTCTTAAAACTCTGTTAATTATAGTAGGTTTCTAAGCTTTCTACGGACGGAGTGTAATCACCCTAGTGGGTGTCATGTAATGTAATAAGGATGCACGAGTGTGGACCCTCGTTTCCCTTGTTCACTTTGCTTTTGAGTGATTAAGCTTTGCTAATTTCTAATTCTTTTTCTACCTTGCTTTTCGGTCTATTAAATTTCCTTTCTGTCTAGTGTTCTGTGTCACCGGGACTTCTGCCCCATTAGGTTTTACGATAAGTCATGTCACGGTATTGCTGGAGGTGTTCAGCATTCCAACCTGTTCTGTTTTCGGCCTTTTCTAATTTGCCTGTTATTTATTGTCATTTTTAGGCCTTATAGTATGGGCTTTTGTTCTTGCGCTCTAGATCTTTTGGCTCTCTGTTCTTTGTTATTTCTTTCCCTTAACGTAAGGGCTACGAGTATCAAGTTGGGTAAACCTGATAAGCTTTTACATTTTGAAGTATCTGGATGTGAATATTAGGCCCGTGCAATCTTTGTAAATCTAAGTTGAAGGTTCGAAATCTCTCTCAAGGGAAACATTTTGTTATTGGAAACTCAAGCTTCTTTATAGTGGCAAAGATGTATTTAAGACTAGCAAGCCTTGTCGAAAGGGAACTCCTACTCCCCTCTTAACGATTAAGCTCTAAAACTTATCTTGTTATTTCCTCTTATAAATATTTGTTATTATCTCTTGTTAAAATTTATTCAGTTGTTGTTGTTTTGAAAAAAATATTGAAATATTAACGGAAAGAAGAGAAAAGATCATTTAGTAAACATCTTAAACATTTAAAATTTTAGATTGGTCTTTTGTCAAGTTACCTAGGCTCTGCTGCTTCTTTCCCCTCTTCCGGCGCTGTTGACTTAATAATAATAATAATAATAATAATAATAATAATAATAATAATAATAATAATAATAATAATAATAATAATAATAATAATAATAATAATAATAATAATAATAATAATGTTTAACATTCGGATTGGGAGTGAGGGTAATAAAGAGAGTTATCTCCTAAAAGAAAGAGGGGCGTGGGCGACATCCTTCAGTGCATGTCAGTGGTGATTGATTTGATAGGGAATTAGTTTGTAGTTTTTTCAGGAGCATTTTTAGGTTAGAGGAGGTGTTTTAGATTCAATTTAGAATGTTGTAGCATCATAAACGAACATGATGAACTTCAGCACGATGTATATTGAATATAGAATTGACTTATTCTATTTTTAGAACCAATGTGTTCGTTTTTAATTTAATGACGGGAAATTGATAATTATTTTACTAGTTTGTTTGCACGGCTGATGCATTGTTAAATTAGTTGGAGCGCTCATCACATCTGTTACTTGTGTTTGCTCTATCATTTCTATACATGTGGACGTTTTTCAAATGAATTCAATTACTCCTGAAAAAATAAACTAGTTATCAGTGTAAACATATCCGAAACGTATTTTTGTGCGAAGTAACTGAAGCTGAATAGCCCTGTGTAGAATAATTATGAACAATGTATATACAATACGTGTCTCACCGGTATCAAAAGATCGAATGATTAGTTCACCTCAGAACCTATTCGCTCATCGTTTACATATGATTTTTTTTTTTTGCCAGTGGCTTTACGTCGCACTGACACAAATAGGTCTTATGGCGACGATGGGATAGGAAAGGCCTAGGAGTTGGAAGGAAGCGGCCGTGGCCTTAATTAAGGTACAGCCCCCAGCATTTGCCTGATGTGAAAATGGGAAACCAGGGAAAACCATCTTCAGGGCTGGCGACAGTGGGATTCGAACCCGTTATCTCCCGGATCAAAGTCACAGCTGCGCTCCCCTAACCGCACGGCCAACTTGCCAAGATATTAGTTACATAGTTCAAGTCTTAAAGTCTTCCGGCTTTGAAACGCAGTACACGAATTTGCTGTAGTAGTTCTGAAAGGCAGGACGCTGCTAAACTAGAGGGTAATGTAACCCCTGTGAAGGCTTACTGCGGAAGGAGTCAGGACTGCACCCGTTGCAGAGATTGCAACATGATTAAGACTCTTGCACATTTTTCTCCTTCCTGACATTGTTGGGATCTCGTGAGGAATACAAGGCATCATTTGATCAGGAGAAAGAATGCATCAGCCCTTACCATCAAAACACTTCGAGGTCTACGACGACGTCCATTGCGTCGCAACTCACGGAAGTACACGTAGTGTCTATATCCTGGCAGTCGAAAAGAAAACGAGATCAGGCTTCATCGTTGATCCCACGGTTCGATCTGAAACTGTCCACGATCAACCAGTACTAATTGGCAAAGAAAAGACGATACTTTATGATATGGGCCGACGGTGAACTGTTTCGAAAAATATAGAACCTTAAAGGGATTTGGTGGTATGCAGGGGGAGCAATTCCTAAATTCTTTAGTGACTTTTGTGCCTCAGCCCAGCTAATGTATAGGCCTACGTATTTTCGTAAAAGTAAAGTAGTTCTCACTCGACCTGGTAGATACTCAAGTGCACTGCCATGTGGATAATTTGAATTAGAGTCATATTCATGTTGGGGACGATCGTCAACCGCTCACCTGTTCATATTTCAACATGACCCGAACTGCTGTGTTCCATTTTCATGTGTCTGCCCGCAAATTGAGTTGTATTTTGCTGGTCGCAAGGGAAAATATTCCATCAGTAACGTTCGCAGACATTCTACGGGAACATTCTGTCCAGTTAACAAACCTCGGATGTTTTTTCCGAGGCTTTGAAATTAATTCAAACCAATTTACAAGCCGTGTGCGGGAATAAGAGTGAAATAAAAGCGTGGGATTAACCAAGCATGTACTAAATGCTAATATATTTATTGATTTTCCTGTTATATACTCAACCAGGCATCACCATATTAGCCACCGTAACACTAGTACAGCCAAGAACGCCTATTGCTGCGGGAAAATTATTTTCCTGCCACTCTCTTTTTGTAAGATCAAATGTTATATCAATTTTAGGAAATTTAATACATACTGCAAAAGCCTCTGTGGCTCAGGCGGCAGCGCGTCGGCTTCTTACCGCTGGGTTCCGTGGTTCAAATCCCGGTCACTCCATGTGAGATTTTTGCTGGACAAAGCGGAGGAGGGGCAGGTTTTGCTCCGGGTACTCAGGTTTTTGCTGTCTTCTTTCATTCCAGCAATTCTCTCTCCTGTCATTTCATCTGTCAGTCATTAATCATTGTCCCAGAGAAGTGCGACAGGCTTCGGCAGCCGGCACAATTCCTATCCTCGCCGCAAGATAAGAGTTTCATTCATTCCATTCCTGATCCGGTCACTGACTGGAAACCGGTTTTTCAATACATACTGCAACGTGGCCGCGATGAAGTCCATAACCTAACCTCAAGATGATCTTCAGACACGGTCTTGTTTGGTGGATGGCAAGTCCCCTATGGTACATTACGACGTCTGAAAAGCACCTCTAATTTAAATACATTCTTAATTGCACGTTCTCTCCAATTTCGCTTGTCTAAATAAATTCAGTTTAAAAATTGATGTAGACTTTTATTCCAATTTTTTTACAATTTGTTTTACGTCGCGCCGACACAGATAGGTCTTATGGCGACGATGGAATAGGAAAGGCTGGGAGTGGGAAGGAAGCGGTGCAGAGGGCATCGGAAAGCTGGTGCCACGATACGACAAATAACTAAATCGATTTGGCGATTATGTGGAAAAATAAGTATGAAACTACTAAAATTTTAGTGATGAAATAAAATTGTTATGTCAAGGTGTCTTTTTCTTATAGTCCATCGGAGTTTGGAAAAAACAGCCCTCATATTTCTGTCGATATTTTGCTACAACCGAAAAGACACAGGGACTGTACCAGCTGGGCATATAATGCAGTGCGAATTTACTAGCTATGTAGTAATGTGTCGCCAGGATGTAGCAGGTAAAGTAGCGAGTGTTGGGTTTACTAGACAACGTATATTACGCGGAGCGACAGCGAGTTGCTAGCAAACTCGCCTTGTGTAATGGAGACTTTAGATGCAATTTTGTGGTCTGCAGTACAGTAGGAGGTGGGATTTCATGTGAGCGTGCGTGTGCCAATATTTCCTGCAGTTAATCATTCGGTCTGCGAAACTTCGTCGAATAATCTCTGAGTATGGTGAAATTCTCCATTCCGTTCTTCTTTTTAAATCGGTTTTACATCGCATCGACACATGTCATGGCGACAAGGGGATAGAAGAGGCTTGGGAGCGAAGCGACCGTGGCGTTAATAAATGCGATATTTGCCTTGTGTGACAATGGGAAACCATCTTCATGGCTACCGACAGTGGGTTTTGAACACACTATTTCCTAAATGCAAGCTGACAGCTACGTGACCCAAACCGCGTAGCCAACTCACTCGATTGTATTCTACTGCCACTCCCCTCACGGAAGATAGTTACCATGAAATTATTACAGTGCGTCTTTAGCGATGTTTAGATTAGGCATGTATAGAATTTTAAGAGTGCCTTTCCGCGAAATAACATACAAATTTAAAAATAATTATGCATATACTAAACGGCATCCCGTACAAAGCAAAGCCATGAACGCCCTTGGAGGGGTGGAAGGTAAATGCTTTTACTATTCCTAACTTCGGGCCCTGGTGAGGTAACTCTATGCCCGACCGCCTTTGCCCCGACGAATTAATGTGCTACTCATTTTTAGTGTAGACTGATTGAACCTCAGAGCAATGTGCTCCTCCGGAAGTGGAAATCTCGTTTCTTTTTTTTTCCCGACTTCTGATGGAGGATTGAACTCACGTCCTACCGGGTGAACCGAGCACGCCTTTACCGCTTTGGCCATGTAGCCCCTGACAGGCATTGAATGCCAGCGGTAAATAATAATAATAATAATAATAATAATAATAATAATAATAATAATAATAATAATAATAATAATAATAATAATTGTACCGGCAGGTACACCTCTACGCCTCACATTTAAATCTTGCGCCTTCAAGAACTCCTCTACAGGAGAAACCGTGAACTTGAAACTGGACAAACTTATAAATTCTCTCATAGACGTCACCACTAACAAACTTTGATAATTCACCCTGGTGCGAAGTGAAGGAACCTTTTTGAAGAAACTTTGTATTTATAAGTTTCATATTTACTAAATTTCGTTAATTCATTTTTGGGTTGGCAATATTTATCTTTTCTTTCCGCTAGTTTTGAATTTAGCCAATCAAGAATTTCTGTAATTAGTTTTCAACCAATCCCGTGTTTCTTCTTCGATTTTGAGTGTAACTTTTTCATTCACCAATAAAATTCTGTGGGTGTGTTTTGATTATTCACGAAAAGTCTCAAACCTTCCCCGAGGGTTTATAAAGGGCGGGTTTTCACGGCTCTTGGCCATTTGATCAACATATAACTTAGTGTGTGTGTCAAGCAGGAGGCGGGATGTGCCTCTTTCTTCAGGCAGCAGGTCTTCAGCAAGGTAATGGCCAGTTAACATCTTATTTCTTGCTAGCTCCGCAGTTTAACCTGAGGGAAAGGTCCGAAACCTTAAATATGTAACCCACTTCTCTACAAATGTAATTCTTTGCCGGCTTATGTAAAAAGTTCATAAAATCTGTAACTGTAAATCGGGGATAGAGAGTGTGCACCCTCTCGAGCGCCCCTTCATTTTGGTTTGAGGTGACTACATTTTGTAACTGATTTCCTTCCTTTCGGTAATGTGTTAAATTTCTTTATTATACGAGTCACCTCCATAGTTTGGGAATAGCCCTTGTTTCATTGGCCTAGTGCCCTTTAGGTTTTAAAATTCACATCTAGGAGTGCAGGTATTCGACTTCTTTCATTTTGTGTTCGGGCCATTTATTTAACTGGTATTTCTTGTACACGAAGGCCCTATAGGTTGGGTACAAGGTACCCCTGTTTCAGTTTTGTAAACTGGGCCATGGAAGGCCAAAAGATGTAAGACATTTTGGGTGTTGCCTTGAATAGGCTTGAAAACTGAGAGCCTGTTAGCTCTTTTTCAAAGCAAGATTACTGAATGCCTTTTGAAGGCTCAATAATTTGAGTTGGGAGCCAGTGCTCCAGGTATTAGGGGATTTCTGCCCTTAAGTAAGGTTATTATCTTTGTCAAGTTAAGGGTGTAGCTCAGGAAGTGTAAACTGAGGGCTTGAAGCCCAAGTTCTGTTTATACCACCAATCTTGTCTTTCCCAGACTTGTTTATTGCTACTGGTACCTGTTACATCGTTACTTGTTTTTTTTTTAAAGAGAAAAATATAACCTTTGTTACCGTTTTAAATTAACTTTGATTTTGTAGTTAGACCCATTCACCCCGGCACCTTCTTTCACCTCTGCTGGTCCACGGGTATCCCCGTAACAACAATAATAATAATAATCGACAGTATGTTTCCAGTCATTCGACCTGGTCAGGAATGGAACGAATGAAGCCCCCATCGAGCGGCGAGGATGGGAGTAGTGCTGGCTGCCGAAGTCTGTCGAACTCCCCTGTGACAATTATTAATGACTGACAGATGAAATAATATTGGAGAGTGTTGCTCGAATGAATGATGACAGTGGAAACCGGAGTACCCGCAAGAAAAGCTGCCCCGCCTCCGCTTTGTCCAACACAAACCTCACGTGGAGTGACCGGGATGTAAACCACGGAACCTAGCGGTCAGAGGCCGGCGCGCTGCCGCCTGAGCCACGGAGGCTTAATAATAATAATAATAATAATAATAATAGGAGCCTCCGTGGCTCAGACGGCAGCGCGTCGGCCTCTCACCGCTGGATACCGTGGTTCAAATCCCGGTCACTCCATGTGAGATTTGTGCTGGACAAAGCGGAGACGGGAGGTTTTTCTCCAGGTACTCCGGTTTTCCCTGTCATCTTTCATTCCAGCAACAATCTCCATTATCATTTCATAGCATTTATCAGTCATTCATAAATCACTTCGGGAGTGGCGACCCCATCGTACTAATAGCCTATATATGCTTCATTCATTACATCCCTGACCCGGTCAAAGACTGGAAAACAGGTTGTAGGTTTTCATTTTCATTTTCAGTAATAATATTAATATTAATAATAATAATAATAATAATAATAATAATAATAATAATAATAATAATAATAATTGTACCGGGCGGTACACCTCTACGCCGCTAATTTAAAAGTTGCGCCTGTTGAAACTCCTCTGCTGGAGGAAGTCTGAACTTTATTGACGGTATTAATTTTCAAGTTTCTCAGAAGATGTCACTACCTGGAAATTTTAGAGTTTTTGAACTGTGTCATTTTCGACGTATTTTGTTTTGCTTGTAGTAAGAAGTGTGAACTTTCTCTTCTAGAGGACACTACTGAAGATCAACAATAGTGCACCCTAGTGCGGAGTGAAAGAACTGTTTTTTTTGGAGAAATTTTTATTTCAAAAGTTTGTTTCTTGTTAAATTTCTTTCTGTTACTGTTTAAGTTGGCTGTATACCCCTCTCCTTCCCCTTGTTTTGTACTTAACCAATCCCGAATTTCTTTTATTAATTTCTGACCAATCCGAGGTATCTTCCCCCAACTTGAATATGTTGCTGTATCCTACCCAATAAAGAGTTTGTGGGAGGGTGTTTTCATTCCCCTAACGCCTCGAACCTTCCGCGAGAGGATATAAACTGCTGATTTTAGGGTCTCCGGGCCACTTCTGTTCCATCTTTCAGTGTGTAAAGTACATAGCAGGGGACGGGAAGCGCCTCTTTCTTCGGCGACAGTCAACAACCAGGTAATGGCCGATTAATTACTTCTTTTCTTGCTTGCTCAGCAGTTTAACTCTCGGGGCGGGTCCGAAGTTTTTCCATTATGTAACCTTCCCTAAAATGTAAAGGAACTTGTATCTATTCCATCTTTTAAACTGCATATCGGGATAGAGAGTGCTTAACCCTCTCGAGTTCCCAATCATATTGTTTTGAGGTGAACTTATTTTTCTCAACCTATTCTTAGTTAACATAAAATAAATTGTTCTTTTCTAAAGTCACCTCTATAGTATGGGATTAGCCCTTGCATTAGTGGCCTAGAGCCAGATTAGGTTTTTAAAAACAAAGTGTATTAGGAGTGCAGATCGCCTCCTCTCAAATTGTTATTTTGGAGGTCATGTAATTACCCCTTTTCATTTAATAGACCTCAGTAGGTTGGGTATTTTACCCCTGTGTCTATGTCCAGTGAGGACAACTTGAAGGTGGAGTTTGGTGTGGCCTTTGAGAGGCTTAAAGTTGAGAGCGAGTGGCTCTTTTTTTTCGAAAATTAAGTGTTGTATGCCTCGTGGAGGCTTTTCAGTGTAATTTGGAGCAAATGTTCCTGAACATGAATGGGGTTTTCTGCCCCTCTGGTAAAACTTATTTTGAAGTAAGTTTGGGCTGATTGCCCACGAATTGTGAAGCAAGGGCGCTGAGCCCAAATCTAGTAAATATTGTACCTACATTTTGGTTGACTTGCTACTCTGTACCTGCCATGTTTGTTATTTCTTTATCTTGAAAAGAAAATATAACCTTGTTAAATTTTACATTAACTTTGATTCCGTAGTTTGAGACCCGTTCACGCCCGCACCTTCTTTCACCTCTACCTACCACTAAAACCCGGTAACAATAATAATAATAATAATAATAATAATAATAATAATAAACTGAATATTGTTCGTCGATGACAATCGTTATAGCCTATTTTCCCCATTCTCAGCATTGTACTTACACTCGAAGTTTGCTATCTTACATTTTTTCAACTTCTGAGGTTTGAATCCCACTGGTGGTTATTACGTTTCCATGCTCATTTAGGCAATATTTGAGATAGTTTCTCTCTTTGAATTCCAGGACTGAAAAACGTGAACTGTTCTTCTTTCATGTAATGACGGCAAGAACGTGTCTGATTAGTGGCTTAGATGTCGGCTTACCACCCAGACGCGCGAGGTTGGAATAGTGGTCTATTCTTTCATTGTCCAGGCAAAGCACATGGGTCAGGTAGGGCCATGATGGCTGCAGTGACCCTAGGAGTTATAGGGATAAGCTGAAAAACGTTTATATTTACCATTATGCATACCGAACATGTTCATGTGAGAATAGATGCTTTCTTCATATGTTAAGGACTGAATGTCACTGTGTGGCCATCTTGAAGTGAACATTTGGCAACCCTGTTTGTGAAGGCGGGACCAGTCGTCGTAAAGGTTCGATTTATTACCTGTTCCGGATTTGAAGAAGCTGCAGCGAGCGTCTTGGGGTGTGTAATAATTTAGCGACTCTGAGATGGTATTTTATACATAGCTGTGGGGCGGGACGTGATGAACTCATAGCTGTCTTCAACATAGCTGATAATGGCCCTGTAACATGGGCAAAAGCTTCAGTGATATTGGTGTGAAAGTAATTAGAAAGCGAAGAAGAATATTATATTGTTTGTTGTTATAGTGGCCGGCACTTATGGACACTTTTCTGGTTAGTGATTCCCAAGGACGAGTTTTGCTCTACGGTACGGCCTGATCCTGGGGAAAATAAGCAAAAAAAACCTGCCCCCAAGCCTAAGGTGAGGCACCAACTGACGTCACCTCGTTTACTAGTCGAATGTTACAACTGTCAGCGGCTATACCACTCGGTGTTCAACTATTCGCATCCCATCGGGTGCAACGTATATGGCGCCAACCACCACCACCACAGTAAATGAGAGGTGTTTAGGCAGAAGTCTTCTCGCGTGAACTGTGAGGGTTATCACGCTGTCTCGTTTCTTGGTTGTGTGTAGATCCAGGCGGCAAGCAGGAAAAACCAAGTAAAACTACGCGAGAACACACGCCATATACTCAGTTTATGGGATTTAAAGATTACATCACCACCGAAATCTCACCATTCACACCAGATCGTACTGGCCCTACATGTCGTAATCAGTCTTATTGCGACACATTGGAATTAAATGGCAACCGAGGCGGGAGAATGAGAAAATCATCACACATACAATTACGTAACGTTGACCGTGGTCAAACCTTGGATGGGTGACCTCTATATGACACAGGAGTCGTGGGAGGACTCCCACCTACATCTACACGGGGTTCTGTGAGAGCGTCCCCCACACTACAACACCGCTACAGTGAGAAGGTACCAACCTGCTATCATCCTTTTCACAGCTGAGCAACAGTGGCCGTGGCCACCCCATAGATGGGTGAACGCTCATTCACTTACACTTGCACGGTGAGAACGTCTCCCACACATTACACATACACCAGTACATCAAATACAAAGTCACCACCACCTTTTAACTCCGATACTCAAAATTTATAGTAAGAAATTATTAAGAAATCATTAACTGTTTGCAAATAGCTTACTGCGCTATGTCAGCACTGTCGCGACTGAGCCGCCTGGATGCTTTCGGGACACAGGTAACCTACGCTCCACAGGACACTAAATACTATAACTAGCACTGTACTACCATTGGAAAGCGGGTCTGGGAGCATATCCCTCCCCTCAGGGTAGAAGACATTGTAGTCTTACATTACCTTACACGCTCTCGCGGTCGGTTCTCCATCAAAGTTAATCATGTTCAGTTATACACAAATTACAAATATGTTGAACGTTAATTAATGTTGATTATTAATAACATTGCATAACATAATGTGAAGCTCCTTCTTGGTATCTAATTTCTACTCCGATTTTTGTAACAATTTGATTACTTTTCGTCGCACCAACACACAGATAGATCTTACGGCGTCGATGGTATAAGGTGGTAAGGAAGCGGTCGCGACCTTAATAAAGGTACAAACCCAGCATTTGCCTGATGTGAAAATGGGAAACCACAGAAAAACATCTTCAGGGCTGCCGACAGTGGGTTCGAACCTACTATCTTCCGAATACAAGCTCACAGCTGCGCACCCCTAACCGCACGGCCAACTCGTTCGGTGTGTCCAAAATAACCAAGATATGTCTTATTCACAAAATAAGAAAACCAGTCAGGGTGTATTCACCAAATGAAAAATGTTTCAAAAGAGGACAGAGTGATTCATCCTAAGCCTTTGGGGGTACCTGCCACCTGTAATAGTGAAATGGCTTAGATGTCCTTCTCTTCCCAAAGATAGTGTGTTCAATCCTGGCTGAGATCGGTGGCACCTGACGGTATTTAAATGGAATGACTTTGTGTTGTTGGCTTTTGACATGTTAAAAGTCTTACCGGAAAAATTTCCTAATTCCTGATGTCTTGTAAAACCTGTAGTAATTGAAGAGACTTTACGCTATTATTATTATTATTATTATTATTATTATTATTATTATTATTATTATTATTATTATTATTATTATTATTACTGTGCTTTGGTGGATCAGCAGAGGTGAAAGAAGGTGTGGGCTGGAATGGGTCTAACTACAAGTCCGAAAGAAGAATTTAAAAATTTTAATAAAGGTTATATTTTCAACAGACAACAAAATTTTAACAACTTTTCACTAGGTGAAATAACAATGAAAATTCAGGTACGATAGAAGTTTTACAAACAAAGAACAAGTTAAGAGGTCTTTACAAATTCTGGGCTTCATGCCCCAAGTTACAATTCCTGAGCCCTCAGCTCACAACCACAAATTACCAAAGGGCACTCGCTCCCCACTTTCAACCTCAAGCCTCCCGGAGGCACTTTTCAAACCCAAGAAAGAGCTGAGCCGCTCTCAATTTTCCAAGCCTATTAAATTCTTTACCTAGACTTCAGAATCCACTGCCATCAAGGCACAAGTTACAAATATTAACAGGAGTATCTCGTACCCAATCTAATGGGCCTTCGTGGAAAAAGAACAAATTAATTACATGGCCCCAAAATACCAAGATGAATGGAGGCGTGAACTTGCACTCATTTTTTTTTTTTTTTTTGCTAGTTGGTTTACGTCGCACCGACACAGATAGGTCTTATGGCGATGATGGTATAGGAAAGGGCTAGGACTGGGAAGGAAGCGGCCGTGGCCTTAATTAAGGTACAGCCCCAGCATTTGCCTGGTGTGAAAATGGGAATCCACGGAAAACCATTTTCAGGGCTGCCGACAGTGGGGTGCACTCCTACATGAAGCTTGTTAAAAAGTAAGTGGTGCTAGGCCGATAAGCGGGGGCTATTCCCATACTATGGAGGTGACATGTAGACAGAATAAATTTAACACATTAAGAAGGAATAGAAGAACGGTTACCAAAACGTAGTCACCTCAAATTCAAGATGAAGGGGGAGCTCGAGGGGGCAAGGCACTCTCTATCCCCGATTTGCAGTTAAAGTTATATGAAGATTTTACAAAGACTGGAAAGAGTTTACATGTTTCAATGGATTGTTTACATATTGAAGGTTTCGGACCTGCCCCGAGGGTTAAACTGCTGAGCTAGCAAGAAATAAAGATGTTAAACGGCCATTACCTTGTTGAAGAACGGCTGCCTGAAGAAAGAGGCGCTTCTCGCCCCCTGCTACATATCCACACACTGAGCTAGATGTTGTTCGAGTGGCCAAGAGCCGTGAAAATCAGCAGTTTTTAAACCCTCGTGGAAGCTTCGAGACCTTTCATGAATAATTAAGACACACCCACTCAACTTTATTGGGTAGCTAAAAGTTACACATCAACATCGCAGAAGAAAGACACTATTGGTCAAAAATTAATTAAAGAAATTCGGGATTGGCTGAGTTCAAAACTGGCGGAAAGAAAGATTAATATTGCCAACCCAAAAAATGAAAGAACAAAATTTAGTAAAGACAAACTTTCGAATACAAAATTTCTTCAAAAAGTTCCTACCCTTCGCACCAGGGTGCATGATCATAGTTTTTTAGTAGAGACATCTGTCAGAGAAGGTCCACACTTCTTGATCAACCAAAAAAACAAAAACAAATCGAAATACACACAGTGGCATCTTCTGAGGAACTGTTGGATTAATTCAGTTGTTAAAGTTCAGAGTATCTCCGGTAGAAAGTAATTTAAGGCGGAAAATTCAAATGTGCGGCGTATAGGTGTACCAACCGGTACAATAATAATAATAATAATAATAATAATAATAATAATAATAATAATAATAATAATAATAATAATAATAATTATTATTAGTATCGAGTTGTTCATATCATTTACTTAATATGAAAAATAAAATTGAGCATATTTATGCTACTGTATATAGGTTACAGAAATATATTGATAAATGACTCAAAGTGTGGTCAGTGACATATTGACTTACATTAACTTGATTTTTCGTAATTTTGATGTAAAATAACGGCACTTCCTCAGATGTTTTCGAGTCTTTTCATGCAATAATTTAAATATGTCAACACTCTTCTATAGCACATATTATTTTTTCCAGGGCTGGGTGTAATATCAAGACACAATTTATAATTGAATATCTTGCGTTATTTCATATAAAGCTAAACGTGTGTGTGAACTGCAGAGCCAAGACTTGCTAGTTATATTTTACTACAATCTACGAGGTTAAGTCAACTAGTAGGTTTCCCTAATGTTTTACCGGTGAGCAGGTAAAGGCCGGTCCGAAACACTTCTTTACTTTTCGGTGTAATCACTAGTTATTCGAAAATTTGTCATGGCGTAAAATGTCTATACCCTTCCCTTGACGACCAAAAGTAGCTACCGAGCCAGTTGGCCGTGCGGTTAGTGGCTCGCAGCTGTGAGCTTGCACTCGGGAGATTGTGGGTTCGAACCCCACTGTTCACACCCTTGAAGATGGGTTTGTGTGGTTTTCCTTTTCCACATCAGGCAAATGCTGGGGCTGTACGTTAATTAAGACCACGGTCGCTTCCTCCCCACTCCTAGCCCTTTCCTATCCCATCGTCGCCGTAAGACCTATCTGTGTCGGTGCGACTTAAAGCCATTTGTATAAAAAGAAGTGGCGTCATGTTTGTTGAACACATGCAATTGATTCCGTGTTACACATCTCTTCTGCTGTACTATGTCATCAGGAACATTAACGAATGCGTCTGATAGTGATAGACGGTCACTCCACTATTGGCACAGTTATGGTGGTTGTGATGGAAGTATAACTTAGGAGGCTGTGTTTTGGCAAGTAGCAAGTTAAGCCTTTCTGAACAAATCTTTTGGTGTTCTCTATCCCACGGAACACTTCCTGAAGGGAAATTTACATAGACGACAGCGAAACGGCCTGTTTGATCACAATTGTTCGCGCGAACTTTTGTACAGAAGATTCTGGGGAAAAAGATGTCCTGGCAATTCAGCAAAATCGTAAATTAATATCATCATCATCCTTTTGTAAAGGCTGTGTCTCTACAAACATTTTCTCTTCTTCTCTTGTGGTATGGGTAGGTATAGTACATCCACGCTATCTCCTGCCTGTTGAAGGAGACATCTAAAAGGGGAATCAGGGGCTCTCAATTTAGGAACGTGTGTTGGTGACCACGGTTCCCTTAGCTGAGTCTGGCATTACTTCCACTTGTGTCAGGCTCCTCATTTTCATTTTTCTCGCTCAACCTCCCTTGGCCAACAGTTGCTCTTTTCTGACCCCGACGGTATTAGTCCTTCATTTTTACACTCTTCCCTTTATCTTGGCAATACCTGCACCTGGACATTTTCCATCTAATCAGTGTTAAGAGGGGGCACTCGCCCAGTTGTACTTCCTCTTAAAACAGTATCCGCCGCCGCCGCCACTTTTTGTTCTGTCGTCTTTGCTTCTTGGTAATTCTAACATCTGATGATCTTCAGTACAACTTCATCTTTCCCTCTTCTACCCAGAACGCCCCATTCAAACGTATTAGTTATAAAGCTATTGTGTCTGAACCTGTGGCCATAAAGTTTTGTTTTCCTCCTCTGGCTTCTTTGTTCCTGTACTGTACTTCTTTTAACACTTCATGATTGTTATTTCTTTCTGTCAAGCTAATTTTCGCTTCCGCGTAGCCACATTTCTATTGTCTATAAGAGTCTTTTGTATTCTGTCCAGATATTCCAGTTTTCACCACCAAATAGCAATACATTCCCAATAATAGTATTTACAAACTGTCCCTTAGTCTACTGCTAATACTAAAATGTTTTCGTTCCTCACCTGAAGGTGGAAGCGAGCCTCCCAAACGCTGACGCCGTCTCTCAGGCCAGCAGATTTGTTGCGGTGAAGGAGATGTGCGGAGAAGGCGAGAGGGTTGGCGGCCGTGGCCTATAATAGGAACTGCCTCGGCATTCGCCTTAGAACTGCTTCTTTTCATACTGCGATAATTATTTACTAACGTTCTCTCTGTGAAAAGGCGTTTCGCTGTTGCTAATCTTCCTTTAAATTAACGTATTACTCCCCAAATATCCGCTCTTTGTATTTAAAATATGGCCTAATAAGAATACATTGAAGTACCGCCTCATGGAAATGAATGAAAATCCACAACATGTTTTTCAGTCATTAGACCGGGTCAGGGATGGAATTAATGAAGCTCCCATCTAGTGGCGAGGATAGGAATTGTGCCGGCTGCCGAAGTGTCTCGCACTCCCCTGCGACAATGATTAATGACTAACAGATGATATTATATTGGAGAGTGTTGCTCGAATGAGTGATGACAGGGAAAACCGGAGTATCCGCAGAAAAAGATGTCCCGCCTCCGCTTTGTCCAGCAAAAACCTCACATGGAGTGGCCGGGATTTGAACCACGGAAACCAGTGGTGAGAGGCTGACACGCTATCGCTGAGCCAGAGAGGCTGTAGGCCACTACCGCCTCACACCGAATGCAATTATTCGTTTATTCAGTCCCATGATTTCTAGTTTGAATAGAGGTGGACGTAAGCACATCCTACAGTTAGAAGAACGCCATACTAGATGACCACTGTGGAGGGTGCACAACATTAGAAACATCGCTCCCTGCGGTCCTCTTGTTTTGGTAGGCGGCGTGCCGGAACATGGTTCCACGTCTTACGTTAGTGTTCGCACGGTCGTAAAAGAAAACCGCCCCCTGCTTCCCAGGAGAGAGATTGGTTCTTCGAAACTGCGAGTACTGGAGCCAACCTGCCTTTCAAATGGGAATATCCAGACCGGTGACTTCAGTAATACTATTAATAACAGAGTTGTGATTGCTACAGTAATAATGCCTTGAAATGAAATGAAGTGGTGCATGGCTTTTATTGCCAGGAATGTCCAAGGACAAGTTCGGCTCGCCAGATGCAGTTCTTTTGATTTTACGCCCGTAGGGGACCTGCGCGTCGTGATGAGGATGAAATGATGATGAATGCGACACATACACCCAGCCCCTGTACCAAGGAAATTTACCAATTATGGTTAAAATTCCCGACCCTGCCGGGAATCGAAACCGGGACCCCTGTGACCAAAGTCCAACACGCTAACCATTTAGCCATGGAGCCGGACATAATTGCCTTAATACTCATCCATAGAAAATTAATCTGACTTTTCCAGACTACAGTCGTATTGAAACCTGTAGAGAACGTAATAAGGACCATTTGCTGTTATGTTCAGTGCCGTAGTTGGGCTTTATCCTGTACCGATATAAATAAACACGCAGTAAGGAAACCGGAATAGAATTGAAAATACTCCTTTCATCGTTGTTCAATATAAATTGCATATTTTGTTTCTTTTCTTCTGTGAACGATGCTATTTAGAACTACACTGATGTAATAGGTTATTTATTCCTAAATGTACACGGTTAATGGGATGTGTGAAATGATAATATTCTCATCACGTGTTATTACAATCTGAAAATTCGATATCATTTTGTGTGAAGTCTCATCCATCTCATTAAGCTGTTGTTATTTTCGACATCCTGTGCTAATTTTGCAATACGATCTGAGAGATTATAAAATAATCTAGACGATGCTGTTCACAAATAGACTTTTATGAAATCATAAAGGAAGGTAAGAGATACCTGTGAATCTTCATAGTTAATTAATTGGTAATTACTGTATTTTGATTATTAAATTAACGTTTGCAAGTTATATACAGGCTTCATTCATGTGGAGGTTTGTTTTGGAACCATAACAAGAATGCTGCGTACATGTGATGATGAGATTGTACAGACTGATGATCTGAAGTTCTACGACCACATTCCTACTTCTGTGTTAATCTCGCTGTGCTTTCCAATAAAGACCTGCATTAAGATATTCAAAAAGTTCAAATCGCGAACCGCTGTGGAACGTTGTCTGCTGTAGGCAGAATGCACAGAAACTATCAGGCAGACGGCATACTTGACCGGTTAAAAAATAATGTTCCCTTCTGATAGAGCAAATTGTGTTTTGTACACACATTTTGTAAGTTCAAGGTGAAATAAAAACAAATATGATAATTTCAGTGCTCATTACGCAAAATGTATGCAATAACCTACTTAGAATGTCGAAACGTAAAGTTTCTCCATGAACATGGACAACTAGTTAAACGAAATATTTAACAAGATTATTTGTCACACTCTGAAGTTATACTTAACTATTGGTTTATGATAACTATGACCACTGCAGAGTACACGGTGGATAATGCTGTCTGCATGTCGCTTTTTAACCGAGTAGGTCCTCCAACAAAACATATTCCTCGTTAAAATATGCAAAATTAGATCATACACATTCCGATCTCTTGTGTTATTGCATTGCCAATTGTGACGTGTGTAGGGTTGGCAAACGTCCTTCAATAGTAGGTGTAAGGGGTAATTTATATTTTTATTTATTTATTTATTTATTTATTTATTTATTTATTTATTTATTTATTTATTTATTTATTTATTTATTTAATATGTTACAGGGTGTGGTGGTTCAATATAACTATATAGCTCTATTTTACGTATAGTACAAGAATACAATTGGACTAAATCTAAATCTCGTCCGGCCCCGGGGTTTAGGGGGAAACGCGTGGCTCCGGGTTCGATTCCCGGCTGGGTCAGGGTTTTTTAATTGTAATTGATTAATATCCCTGGCCTGGGGACGCAGGTTCATGTAATATGGTGCAAGTAGGGGCAAAAGATCTCTATAGGTCGACGCCTCGAACAAATAGCATTTAAAAAATCTAAATCTTTGAAAAGTTAAATAAAATAAAGTGAAATGAACTTCAAAATATAATACAGAATATAAGTTGCATTCGGGGTTCGAACCCCACTGTCAGCAGCCCTGAAGGTGCTTTTCCATGGTTTCCCATCTTCACACGAGGCAAATCCTGGAGCTGTATCTTAATTAAGGTAGGTTACTTCCCACTCCTAACCCTTTCCTATTCCATTGTCGGCATGAGACCTATCTGTGTCGGTGCGACGTAAAGCAAATTGTAATTTTTAATTTCATCGCATGCCTTTATTCGTTGTTGTTTAATATTTACATCTATCGTAGGGAAATCCATTTAAGACTTTTAGGTGGAATATGGCAGAAGCACCAGCAAGCTTTCTTGATAACACCTGATTACTATTTCGCAACAAACGCTACACCTACGATGAAGGAAACAAGGCTAGGGTAATTACTAATTAAACTTTGGATGGCAGTGGCAATTGCTACACAGTTCAAAAAAATTAGTTGAACATGTTTTTGAACGTATGCTATGCTCCACAAAACAATACCGCACACCCAGGTATATTACCAACTAAACATTTATTCTTTACCGTTGAAGTATACAGAAGAACATCGATGGATTCGCGTTCATTTTCAGAACACAAACGGAAATGTTCAAATAGGGGCGAAAACAAAGTGATAACAGTCCTCCTGGGTGGATTTTTATCACACTTGGAGAGCTTCAGTATGGTGTATGTCCTCCACGAGCATTTATCACAGCTTGGCACCTACGTGGCATGCTCCGTATAAGTCTACGGAGGTCATGTTGTGGTATCAGGTCCCATTCTTCAATGAGAGTCTGTTCGAGGTCTTGGAGAGTCTGTGGTGGAATAGGACGCCCACGAACACGTCTGTCAAGCATATCCCACACATGCTCGATGGGATTAAGGTCGAGACTCACTGCTGGCCATTCCATCTCTTGAATGTCCAGTTCTCCCAAGACAGCTCTGGTGATGCGCGTTACATGAGCCCTGACATTGTCGTGCATGAGTACAAATTCAGGTCCAACACCGTATGCAGTGGTATCTGCTGGCTCTACCCCACGGTGGTAAGATTACCACGGACGACGACAAGATCCGTACGGCCATCAATACGGATGCCACCCCACATCATCACAGAACCTTGTCCTAATCGGTTGCCTTCCTGGACAACATTTGGCATGTTCTGTTCATCACGGCGTCTCCATACACGTTGACGTCCATCACGCTGTGTCAGGGGAAATCTGGACTCGTCTGTGAACAACACAGGTCTTCATTGGCGAAGTTGCCAGTTGACGTGGGTACGGGCAAACAGAAATCGAGCTGCGCGATGTTGCTATGTTAAACGGGGCACTCGAACAGGACGTCTGGGTCGTAAGGACACTTCTTTTAACCTGTTCCTTACGGTCTGATCAGACACAAGACTCCAGTGACCTTCCGGAGGTCTTGTTGCAGTTTTCTGGCAGTTGCTGAACGACGTCGAAACGCACAGATGGTGTTATATCGGTCATCCTGTGGGGTTGCCATGCGTCCACGACCTTGTCCAACCCTCCTTGTGAACTGGCATGTCTCATTGTAGCGATTCCACAAGCGGTGAATAACTGACGGAGAAACATTGAGATCCACAACAACACGACGAGAAGTCCATCCTTCCTGGATCAAAGTGACGGCCCTTGCGACTTGAACCTCGTTAAGATGTCTCATGGGATGTGCTGGTTGACGTACAACGTCCTCAAATGACCGCAGTAGCCTGTGTACCTCACAACGACACACGGACGCACCGCCATTTACTTTGTTTTGAGGGGTCACCTCACAGTTTAATGCATGGCTAAGCCTACAGATGACCGGGCGAGTTGGCCGTGCGCGTAGAGGCGCGCGGCTGTGAGCTTGCATCCGGGAGATAGTAGGTTCGAATCCCACTATCGGCAGCCCTGAAGATGGTTTTCCGTGGTTTCCCATTTTCATACCAGGCAAATGCTGGGGCTGTACCTTAATTAAGGCCACGGCCGCTTCCTTCCAACGACTAGGCCTTTCCTATCCCATCGTCGCCATAAGACCTATCTGTGTCGGTGCGACGTAAAGCCCCTAGCAAAAAAAAAAAAAAAAAAACCTACAGATGGAGTAGAACTTCGAATTGACATACCCTGAGTAGCCAAGGTCTCAAGGTATGGTGTACGACCATTGAGACTCCATCTACCAAATTAACATCCACATCCCCTAATTTTTTTGAACTGTGTATTTACTCACAAATGGTCTTACCTAGTTCTGGTCTGTTTACTGTCTTTGCGCAGAACAGAATTATGGCTTCTTTTAAGATAAGGAATGGAATTTACATGGCTTACTGTTTTTTTTAACAAGGATGAAAGGATAGTTGTATCACTACATGTATTGATTTTCTCTTTTCAGGTATGTATACTGTTGATACTCTACTATTGGTTTCCTTGGAACGACACACTCTGAGCATGTAAGTCGATCATGTTAATTCAGCTTACGTTTATTTCTCTTTTCTTCTCAATTTATATAAGTGTTTTTCTAGTACGGTTACCGGTATGTTTCCTTACCAGTAGAATCACAAGGTAATCGACCTTTGGCTGGTTCGCCTTGCTTCGCGGGCAACTTTTCTAACTAACTTGTGTGGAGTATTGCCTATGATTCCAGGCATATGTGGTAGGATCTAAATCTATTGCACCGAATGATTATAGGTAATGAGACATTGTGTTTTCTCTACGACCCACAATCCAAACGGGAGTCCTCATCTTCATCACCTACCTCATCACAACAAAAACGATTTCGTGCAGTCGAATAGACTGATCAAAGAGATCGAAGTGTTCTTCGATGTTCAGAAACTGGTTCATTTCGTACTCATATCTGCAGGTCGAACTGTTACTAAGGATACATACGTTCCGTTCCTCGGCGTCTTCCGGATGGAGTACGAGTAAAAGGCCTCATTTGTGGCAAGTTCAGAATTGGATTCACTATCACGACAATGCCCCAACATATTAGTCGCTTCATTACATACCTATGCGACGCGCGCTATGCGGGAAGTGACGAGAATTGCACTGCGGACTGTTTCGAAAAGTGGTACTGAAGTGCGTCGCTGTCCAAAGGGTTACTCTGAGGGTAGTGTTCAAGTCCTGCCCTCTGCAATAAAAGTGTCTACACACGTTCGGTTGATTTTTGACTCTACTGGAATATCAGTGTGGTCGATAATAATGGCTTATGACCTCCGGAGATGCCTGGTGCGGGTCTTTTTCTCGAGACGGCCTATGAGGCGACCTGCATGTCTGTGAAGATGAGAGCCTTACCTAGGATGATTTCTAATGCTAAATACGCCACACACACCCAGCCCCTGAGCCATTAGAACTAACCAGTTAAGGTTAAAGTCCCCGACCCGGTCGGGAATCGAACTCGGGACCCTCTGGACCCAAGGCCAACACGCTAACCATTTAGCAATGGAGCCGGACAGTGTGGTCGTTGAAGAAGCGCTTTATGATTTATGACGAATATGTAAACTATTTAGTTCTAGTTAGGCATACTAGGCGTGCTTGCGGAATATTCTAATTAAGGAATAGTATATTTTAGAAAGCTACCATAACATAAATGGATAATTTCTTTTGTTATGGATAAGACGTTTACAAAAGGGCTAGGAGTGGGAGGGAAGCGACCGTGGCCTTATTTAAAGTGCAGCCCCACCATTTGCCAGGTGTGAAAGCTGGAAACCACGGAAAACCATCCTCAGTGCTTCGAGCGCACTATCTCCGGAATGCAAGCTCGCAGCTGCGTGCCCTAACCGCATGGCCAACTCGCTCGGTCCTTTCCTGTTGGTTATACGTCTTTCTTTTTAGAAACCGTGGCTTGCTATGTTCGTAGCGGAAGCATCAAACAACTTCGAACGGCAGTATTGTTAAACTATTGCGTACTCCGGTGTTATGAACGATACTCGCTTATGCTTCTACCGCAAGTTCATTTAAATGAGCTGGGCCTGGTGTTAGTCAAATGGCCCACCTGTTGTTCGCTAATTGCAGTGGGGAACTATGGCGTCCCGCACGGTATAGAGTTCATAAAATGACATCCTTTATTGCGCACCTTGCCTCTAAATATATTCTTCCTCTTAATAGAGCTTAATTACGGGCCAAATGCGATGAATAAACACGATAATAATAATAATAATAATAATAATAATAATAATAATAATAATAATAATAGTTCTACGTCCCAATAACAATTTTTACGATTTTCAGAGGCACCGAGGTGTGGAATTTTGTCCCGCTGGAGTTCTTTTATGTGACGTTAAATCTACTTTCACAAGACTGACGTATTTGAGCACCTCCAAATAGCACCGGACTGAGCCAGGATCGAACCTGCCAACTTGGTCTCAGAAAGCCAGCCTTTTGACCGCCTGAATACGAACATAAATTGTTGACAAGTAGTAGAGAATGATACAGTTGTCATTCTGTTTTAATAATCATAATAGCCTGTGTAAAAATGTGATTTTTGTTTTCACTTTGCTTTACGTCGCTCAGACGCAGGTAGGCCATACGGCGACAATGGGATAGGAAAAGACTAGGAGTGAGTCATGGCCTTAAATAAGGTACAGGCCCAACATTTGCCTGGTGTGGAAATGGGAAACCATGAAAAACTATGTTCAGGGCTGTCGACACTGGGTTTCGAACTCACTGTCTCCCGAATGCAAGTTGACAGCTACGTGATCTAAACAGCGCAGCCACTTGTTCGGTGTTAAAATGTTGACATTCCTTGATGTAAAGCATCCTTTACTTAACATGACATTCTCTTCTCAGACTTCTTCCGCTGTTCTTTGTTACATATTAAGATTTTTTCATTTACCCAGTATAATAATTTCGTCCTTGCCAATACTTGGTTCAAACACCACAAACGACGGCTGTATACGTGGACGAGACCTGGAGACACTGGAAGGTATCAAATAGACTTCATTATGATTAGGCAGAGATTCAGAAACCAGGTGTTGGATTGCAAAACTTTCCCAGGAGCAGACGTGGACTCTGACCACAACTTGTTGGTCATGAAATGCCATCTGAAGTTGAAGAAATTGAAGAAAGGAAAGAATGCAAAAAGATGGGATCTAGACAAGTTGAAAGAAAAGAGTGTGAGGGATTGTTTCAAGGAACATGTTGCACAAGGACTAAATGAAAAGGCTGAAGGAAACACTATAGAGGAAGAGTGGAGAGTCATGAAAAATGAAGTCAGTAGGGCTGCTGAAGAAATGTTAGGAAGGAAGAAAAGATCAACTAAGAATCAGTGGATAACTCAGGAGATACTAGACCTGATTGATGAACGACGAAAATACAAGAATGCTAGAAATGAAGAGGGCAGAAAAGAATACAGGCGATTAAAGAATGAAGTGGATAGAAAGTGCAAGATAGCTAAGGAAGAATGGCTGAAGGAGAAGTGCAAGGATGTCGAAGGCTGTATGGTCCTGGGAAAGGTAGATGCTGCATACAGGAAAATCAAGGAAACCTTTGGAGAAAGGAAATCTAGGTGTATGAATATTAAGAGCTCAGATGGAAAACCACTTCTAGGGAAAGATGACAAAGCAGAAAGATGGCAGGAGCATATCCAACAGTTGGATCAAGGTAAAGATGTAGATAATTTGGTTCTGGAACATGAAGAGGCTGTTGATGCTGATGAAATGGGAGACCCAATTTTGAGGTCAGAGTTTGACAGAGCTGTGAGTGACCTCAATAGGAACAAGGCACCTGGAATTGATGACATTCCCTCTGAATTACTGACTGCCTTAGGAGAAACCAGCATGGCAAGGTTATTTCATTTAGTGTGCAAGATGTATGAGACAGGAGAAGTCCCATCCGATTTTCAGAAGAATGTTGTTATACCTATTCCCAAGAAAGCCGGTGCTGACAGGTGTGAAAACTACCGCACCATTAGTTTAGTATCTCATGCCGGCAAAATTTTAACACGTATTATTTACAGAAGAATGGAAAAACAAGTTGAAGCTGAGTTGGAAGAAGATCAATTTGGCTTCAGAAGAAATGTAGGAACACGTGAAGCAATCCTGACTTTACGTCTGATCTTAGAGGATCGAATCAAGAAGGACAAGCCCACGTACATGGCATTCGTAGATCTAGAAAAGGCATTCGATAATGTTGATTGGACCAAGCTATTTATGATTCTGAAGATGATGGGGATCAGATACCGAGAAAGAAGAATTATCTACAATCTGTATAAAAATCACTCTGCAGTGATAAGAATCGAGGGCCTTGAAAAAGAAGCAGCAATCCAGAAAGGAGTGAGGCAAGGCTGCAGTTTGTCCCCTCTCCTTTTCAATGTTTACATAGAAGAGGCAGTAAAGAAAATCAAAGAGAAATTTGAAAAGGGAATCACAGTCCAAGGAGAAGAAATCAAAACCTTGAGATTTGCCGATGATATTGTTATTTTATCTGAGACTGCAGAAGATCTCGAGAAGTTGCTGAATGGTATGGATGAAGTCTTGGGTAAGGAGTACAAGATGAAAATAAATAAGTCCAAAACAAAGGTAATGGAGTGCAGTCGAACGAAGGCAGGTGATGCGGGAAATATTAGATTAGGAAATGAAGTCTTTAAGGAAGTAGATGAATATTGTTACTTGGGTAGTAAAATAACTAACGATGGCAGAAGTAAGGAGGACATAAAATGCAGACTAGCACAAGCAAGGAAGAGCTTTCTTAAGAAAAGAAATTTGCTCACTTCAAACATTGATATCGGAATTAGAAAGATGTTTTTGAAGACGTTCGTGTGGAGCGTGGCATTGTATGGAAGTGAAACATGGACAATAACTGGCTCAGAAAGAAAGAGAATAGAAGCTCTTGAAATGTGGTGTTACAGAAGAATGCTGAAGGTGAGATGGATAGATCGAATCACGAATGAAGAGATACTGAATCGAATTGGTGAGAGGAGATCAATTTGGCTAAATTTGACGAGAAGAAGAGATAGAATGATAGGACACATCTTAAGACACCCAGGACTTGTTCAGTTGTTTTTTGAAGGAAGTGTAGGGGGTAAGAACGGTAGGGGTAGGCCAAGATATGAATATGACAAGCAGATTAGAGCAGACGTAGGATGCAATAGTTACGTAGAAATGAAAAGGTTAGCACAGGATAGGGTGGCATGGAGAGCTGCATCAAACCAGTCTATGGACTGATGACTCAAACAAACAACAATAATTTCGTGTGGCTATTTCTAGCCGAGTGCAACCCTTGTAAGGCAGACCCTCCGATGAGCGTGGGAGGCATCTGCCATGTGTAGGTAACTGCGTGTTTTTGTAGTGGAGGATAGTGTTGTGTGTGGTGTGTGATTTGCAGGGATGTTGGGGACAGCACAAACACCCAGCCCCCGAGTCACTGGAATTAACGAAGTAAGGTTAAAATCCCCGAACCGGCCGGGAATCGAACCCAGGACCCTCTGAACCGAAGGCCAGTACGCTGACCATTCAGCCAACGAGGACGTTTTCACCAATAATTGAACACTTGTTTGCTCTCGGCAGGATTTCCCTTAAAATCCCATGGTTTAAGCTACTTCTGTCTTTTCATATAGCCCACAAATCCAAGTATATAGGATGTGTATTCACCCAGGATGGTAGTATAGTTAGTGAAATTGAATCAAGGTGCCGCAAGTGAGCTCGTAGTTACGACCATCGGTATTCTATATGAGAGCAGGTACCTCTGGGACGAAACTGTCTTTATATTGGTCTGTTTTCAGACAGACTTTGCTGTACGAGAGTGAACGCTGGGTGGATTCGGGAAATCTTATTTGTAAGTTGGAAGTAGCATACATGAAGGTAGTGTGTATAATTGTTTGTACAAACAGGTGGTGAAATGATAGGCGGGTACTCGAAATGGAGAAATGAAGGCTGTAGCTGTAACCTTGAAGGATGAAGCTGTACGGATAAACCAGCTTTGGTGATGGAGTCATATGAGGCAAATGGAGGAGAGTAAGTTTCCTAAGAGAATAATGGACTCAGTCATGGAGGGTAAGAGATGTAGAGGGAGGCCAAGGTGGTGAACTAAACGAGGCCACAAGAGTTAGCGACACCGGGCGAGTTGGCCGTGCGCGTAGAGGCGCGCGGCTGTGAGCTTGCATTCGGGAGATAGTAGGTTCGAATCCCACTATCGGCAGCCCTGAAGATGGTTTTCCGTGGTTTCCCATTTTCACACCATTCAAATGCTGGGGCTGTACCTTAATTAAGGCCACGGCCGCTTCCTTCCAACTCCTAGGCCTTTCCTATCCCATCGTCGCCATAAGACCTATCTGTGTCGGTGCGACGTAAAGCCCCTAGCAAAAAAAAAAAAAAAGAGTTAGCGACAAAGAGAATAATGGACTCAGTCATGGAGGGTAAGAGGGTGATTCACAGAGGTTTACTTAACATTGATGTCCGCCTCCGTATCGTAACGGTTAGTGTTATTAGCTGCCGTCCTCGGGGGCCCGGGTTCGATTCCCGGTACTGCCAGAAATTTAATAATGGCAGGAGGGCTGGTATATGGTCAAAATGGCACATGCAGCTCACCTCCAATGGGGGTGTGCCTGGAAAGAGCTGCACCACCTCAGGATGAGGACACGAGTTTACTTTTTACTTAACATTGATGAACAAAAGTCTATAAGTGTTAATTTGGAAAATTAGTACTATACACTGCTACATTTTCCGCTGTGGATGGACACGGAATACATCCAAAGTAACCCCTACCTCTCTGAGGTACCTTTGTGTATGTGGGACTATATCCTTTCTCCATTCATGATCCTTGAATTGTAACTTCAATTTGTAGAAAATTATGAATAATAATAATAATAATAATAATAATAATAATAATAATGATAATAATACATGGGGGACTTGAGGGACTCGCAAATTGGGAGCGTGGGTTGGCGGCGACTATAGGCCCAGTAGTTGAATTTGATATTGGTTCCATTTACTTTTGCAATGCTCGTCACTTTCATCTTCCCTGTCCTACATTTCTCGGTCAACTCCTCTTCTCTTCAGACCACCGAGCGAGTTGGCCGTGCGGTTATGGGTGCGGAGGTGTGAGCTTGCATTCAGCAGATAATGGGTTTGAACCCCATTGTCGGCAGCCTGAAGGGGGTGTTCCGTTGTTTCCCCATTTTCACACCAGGCAAATGCTGGGGCTGTACTTTAATTGAGGCCACGGCAGCTTCCTCCCCACTCCTAGCTCTTTCCTCCCTTATAGTCGCCATAGTCGCCGACGCGACGTAAAGGAACTCTTAATTTTAAAAAATATCTCTTTAGGCCGCAGCAGTATTAGGTTTGCGACCCCTAGGGAGGATTTCATTTTCACGCCCTTTCCTCTCCTCGAAGAATCGCACATCTTCCTTTTTACATTTCTGATTAGTATGAAAGGAAAAAAGTTGTCTAGATGTACTTCCTCTGAAATAAGAAACGGCACCGCCACCACCACCACCACCACCACCACCACCACCTGTAGAAAGTAGAGAAAAATATGTATTGCACCTTAATAAGTGGCTATAGCGTCCACCTCTGTTCGTAGTGAAACGATTAGCGCCATTAACTGCCGTCTACGGAGGCCTGGGTTTGATTTCTGGTACTGTCAGAAATGTAAGCGTGGCAAGATAGCTGGTATGTGGTTAAAAACGTATATGCAGCGCATCTCCTTTGGGAGTGCGGCTAAAAGAGAGCTGCACAACCCCAGGATGAGGACACTTAGTAGCTATAGCAAGTTTGTTCGATGGGTAAGTGGAGTCGCTACTAAGTAGGTAAACGTGTACTCCAGGGACAAGTCGTAATCACGGAATGTCCATGTTGAGACAGAGAGTCTCAAACTTATGTTTAAATAGCTCCTTACGGTCCATTCAAAATTTCTGGGCACGTTACTGGCTAGACATCAACATTTTACGGCTGCTGCACGTCAGGGTCAAATATTGAGTGGCACTTGAAATCATTTGTATTGGACAGTCTTTCTAATAGTAACTCTGGCAGTACCCTTTCTGTATGGTTGTTCTCGTTTATAACGTACTGTTTGCTGGTCGGGCATTGACTCCATTTAACGGTGCATTGCTTCTTTCCTCTGCCAAGATCCTGTATTTTCTTCTACCCTATCCGACTTCTCTTGGAGCGAATTCCATTTTCACGCTCAATTCGTCAATAGTTTCGGAACCAGTGTTACAAAAACATCGAAGTTTAAACATCGAAATTCTGTCTAGACAGCATTTGCGACGACAATGTACAGTATCTCACAGTAAAGAAGAGTCTGATCTCGGTATGACGTCATCGGATGATGTAATGACGCCGCCATCTTGGGGTGCTAAAATGGCCGTGGCCCGCAGATATCTAGTCACAGCGTCAACTCGAAAGAGCTGCACCAGCCCTCTTCGTAGGCCACACGCCATTAATTAACAGTGAACTATTCTCCGATTGTACACAGAACCTATTAAAATAGTTCATATTCTTCAGCATCAGGAAGACATACAAACTGACAATTTTAGAAAACGACTGCCTTCATACATATATTTCACGCGTGACTAATTTTATCACTTCTTAATGGACGGTTTTTTACATCAAGTTGGTCATTTCTTTCTACATGACTACTTTTTAGATAAAAGTATTTTGAATAGTTTTTCTTTACATCATTTTTCTTTTTCCACCATTTTATCTGGCATTGTATTTTGTGACTAAGAAAGGCCTGATGATGCCCGGAACATGTACCAGTTTTTTCATCCCACTTTAAAAAAAGTTTAATAGATATGATTTGTATGGACTAAGGTGGACGTTTGTTAATTTTTACTCTTTTTCAAGGGAATGTTAAAGATATTTTATTTCAACAATATCTACCACGCGGGACGTAGGACCTATTCTACGTCAAAACTTGCACCTGTGACTCCAACACAGCCTCTTTCCATTTTTTCGCAAGTGTTCGTGTATCCGAAACTTCGGGAAACTCATCATTTTCATTCTGGCATTCCTGAGCGTTCTTTACTATATCTTCCCCGCTATATGCTTTTTCTAGTTACTTGAATCTTCTCTCCTCTCTTCGGGCTGATGACGTAAGTATTTTGTTGATTATTCAGCACTATGGCTGTTTGAATCCCCTACGGCTCCACCATGAGCTGTCGGAAATAGCCTAAACATCACTGAAGAGGCGTGTCACGGAAAAGAACTGTTCACCATGTCAGAAGTTGCTGTTACGTATGTCTACCAAACCCAATGAAATGCATACACCAACCGACACTTTGACTGACAGTTCCACGTCATTCATCATATTGACCAAAATGACTGAGACGAATTTTTGGCCTTCTCTGTAACAGTAGCTTCAAAACTGAAGAAAATGAGTGATGACCAACGATTGTTGGCTGAGTTAATGGTCAATAAAGTGCTATATTTCGGTCTGACTGGCAAACTAACTAGCCGCCCCCGTGGTGTAGAGGTAGCGTGGTTGCCTCTTACCCGGAGGCCCCGGTTTCGATTCCCGGCCAGGTCAGGGATTTTTACCTGGACCTGAGGGCTGGTTCGAGGTCCACTCAGCCTACGTGATTAGAATTGAGGAGCTATCTGACGGTGAGATAGCGGCCCCGGTCTCGAAAGCCAGGAATAACGGCCGAGAGGATTCGTCGTGCTGACCACACGATACCTCGCAATCTGCAGGCCTTCGGGCTGAGCAGCAATCGCTTGGAAGGCCAAGGCCCGTCAAGGGCTGTAGTGCCATGGGGTTTGGTTTGGCAAACTAATTGAACTCTCTGACATCACTCGTTCACCGCCGCTACACCTCCCCCATCTTCATATAACTTTGGATTTGCCAATTATTATTCAAATCAAAGCCAGAATTATTCAACACACAACATGCCAGGCGCGTCCACTTCATCAAAACAGCTTTCTGCAGGTCTGTAAGTGGTTCCTCATGACTACATAAGTACTTTTGAAATGATGTCTTTGCGGATATTTTAAGTTAAATTTTCCTTTAAAGCAATTTCAATTTTAATCTTCTTCTTTTTATTTTTCTACCGCTTTTCCCACACTAGTGGGGTCGCGGCTGCGAAATGTGTCACACATGTGGATTTGGCCCTGTTTTACGGCTGGATGTCCTTCCTGACAGCAACCCTATATGGAGGGGTGTAATCACTATTGCGTGTTTCTGTGGTGGTTGGTACCGAGCTCGATAGCTGCAGTCGCTTAAGTGCGGCCAGTATCCAGTAATCGGGAGATCGTGGGTTCGAGCCCCACTGTCGGCAGCCCTGAAGATGGTTTTCCGTGGTTTCCCATTTTCACACCAGGCAAATGCCGGGGCTGTACCTTAATTAAGGCCACGGCCGCTTCCTTCCACTTCCTAGGCCTTTCCCATCCCATCGTCGCCATAAGACATATCTGTATCGGTGCGACGTAAAACAAATAGAAAAAAAAAGTGGTGGTTGGTAGTGTAGCGTGTGGTGTGAATATGGAGAGGAAAGTCCCAGTCCCCGGGCCAGAAGAATTAATCCGAGGCGATGTTCGCGGGCTCTGTGTCGATGTATTAGCAAAGGGAGACGAGTTGGTCGTCGGCTGGTGAAGCCTATGCGGTTCAGTTTCCTTCTTACAGTCCTGGTAGATATATATATATATATTTGCTAGTTGTTTTACGTCGCACCGACACAGTTAGGTCTTATGGCGACGATGGGACAGGAAAGGGCTAGGAGTGGGAAGGAAGCGGCCGTGGCCTTAATTAAGGTACAGCCTTCACATTTGCCTGGTGTGAAAATGGGAAACCACGGAAAACCATCTTCAGGGCTGCCGATAGTGGGGTTCGAGCCTACTATCTCCCGAATACTGGATACTGGCCGCACTTAAGCGACTGCAGCTATCGAGCTCGGTCCTGATAGATATGGGTTCCTGACTTCCATCATTCAACTGGGTGGTGATGTGACTCACAGTTGCCCGTCGAGCGCCCAGTATGGTTCTGCGCAAGGTAGTTAGATTAAGAGGTAGGGATCACGCGCAGGTCTCCCCACCACGCTTGGCCGTCGGTGACTTCATCGAGCACCCTCAGCGCCTTGTCTTCTGTATGAGGTAATACACTGTTGTGAGCTATTCTGTTTTAGCCACAAGTTAGAGATAAGAGAACTTCATTGATATTTTAACATCACCTCAGAAAAGACACTCCACTATTGCAGTACATTAGAGTAATAATAGGAGATCAAATACAGTGTGAATCATGCAGCGTTTCTGAAGTTTTTTTTTCGATCTGTTTAAAAGGTTGTAACCGAGCTCGATAGCTGCAGTCGCTTAAGTGCGGCCCGTATCCAGTATTAGGGAGATAGTAGGTTCGAACCCCATTGTCGGCAGCCCTGAGGATGATTTTCCGTGGTTTCCCATTTTCACACCAGGCAAATGCTGTGGCTGTACCTTAAGACCACGGCCGCTTCCTTCCCACTCCTAGCCCTTCCCTGTCCCATCGTCGTCGTAAGACCTATCTGTGTCGGTGCGACGTAGAGCAACTGGCAAAGAAAAAGGTTGTAACTATGCTAAGACTGTGATCGCTGTGGAATGGCTATTCCATGTGTTCATGTTCTCAACACCTATGATAACAATAACACGGGGGCTTTAATTGTTACAGGCTCGAACATTAAAGCTTGATGACTGCAAGAAGTATGTCCGTTGTTATAAACAATATTAGGAAACTATAACTGTCCACAACACAAACAGTACAGTACATGTTCTCCTCCAAATGCCAGAAACTGGCAAATTCCACGTTAACATTAGATAGGCTATATCAATTATTGAGCCTGTATATTAACATTCTTAGCGCTGGTTTCATATACAACATAACAAACTGTCTTTCATAAAAAATTAACAGGTGTGTTATACATAAAGAATAATGCTGATATGTTTTAAAAACGTATTATCAAACATGATTATCTATAGCATCAGTGGAATTTCTTTGCTTTTTTCTTTCTTTATTGGTATTGTATTAACTGAAACCCAATCTCTTGAATGTCTAACTTTCGTTTAAAGCGTTCATTCGAATAAAATAACGGCTTCTCACGAAGCAGCTTGGAAACTCATAAATTTCGGGGAATTTCTTCTTCAGGTTACGGACTTTTCCGTGGTAGGTAGAGGTGAAAGAAGGTGCGGGTGTGAATGGGTTTCAAGCTACGAAATTATAGTGCAATGTAAAATTAATTTAAAATTTAACAAGGTTATATTTTCTTTTCGAAAACAAAGAAATAACAAGCATGGCAGGTACAAAGTAGCAATTCAAAAGGGGTTAGTTACAATATTTACAGAATTTGGGCTTCGCGCCCTGACTTCACAATGCTTGGGCAATCAGCTCAGTTTTACCCCAAACACAAGTGTTAACAGAGGGGGAGAAAACCTCATTCATACCTAGGAGCCCTTGCTCCAAATTACACTGAAAAAACCTCCATGAGGCATACAACCCAGAATTTTCAAAAGAGCCACTCGCTCTCAAAATTTAAGCCTCTCCCAGGCCACACCAAACTCCACCTTCAAGTTGTCCTCAACGGACATAAACACAGGGGTAAAATACCCAATCTACTGAGGTTTATTAAAAGAAAAGCAGGTTAATTAAATGACCTCTAAAATAACAATTTGAGAGGAGGCGAACTTGCACTCCTAATACACTTTGATTAAGACCTACTTGGCACTAGGCCGTTAATACAAGGGCTAATCCCATGCTAAAGAGGTGACTTAAGAAAAGAACAATTTGTTTTACATTAACGAAAAATAGGTTGAGAAAATAAGTTCACCTCAAGACAATGTGAGTGGGAGCTCGAGAGGGTTAGCACTCTCTATCCCAATATGTCGTTTTAAAAGAGAATATATGAAAGGAGTAGTTACATTTTAGGAAAAGGTTACATGGCTGAACGCTTAGAACCCGCCCCGAAAGTTAAACTGCTGAGCTAGCGAAGAAAGAAGTTATTAATCGGCCATTACCTTGTGTTGAACGGCTGGAGAAGAAAGAGGCGCTTCCCGCCCCCTGCTATGTACTTAACACACTGAAAGATGGAACAGAAGTGGCCTAGAGACCCAAAAATCAGCAGTTTAAATACTCTCGCGGAAGTTTCTAGGCGTTAGGGGAAAGAAAACACCCTCCCACAAACTCTTTATTGGATAGGACCCCGCAACAGAATCAAGTTGGGGGAAGATACATCTGATTGGATAGAAATTAATTGAAGAAATTCGGGATTGGATACATTCATAACAAGGGGAAGAAAGGGGTAAATATTGCCAACTTAAACAATGATAGAAAGAAATTTAACAAAGAACAAACTCTTGAAATTAAATTTTCTCCAAAAAAATAGTTCTTTGACTCCGCACTAGGTTGCACTATTGTAGCTCTTCAGTAGTGTCCTCTAGAAGAGAAAGTTCACACTTCTTACTTCAAGCGAAACAAAAACACATCAAAAATGACACAGTTCAAAAACTCAAAATTTTCCACGTGGTGACATCTTCTGAGAAGGTAGAAAATTAATACTGTCAATAAAGTTCAGACTTCCTCCAGCAGAGGAGTTTCAACAGGCGCACATTTTAAATTAGCGGAGTGGAGGTGTACCGCCCGGTACAGACCTCCCCCCCCAAAAGTTCCTCCAGGGATGACACATGAAATCAGTTTGAAACAAGGTCCAAGTTATGCTGTGGATATGAAGATTGATTGCAGAAGCATTTATAAGATTTTTAATTTGGGTTGATTTGGTTTCAAAATTTTGTTGTTGCAGATGAAGTAAAGTCTTTATATTTGTAGAAGTTGAATTTCTGAAGATAACTTTTTATACTTGAAAGTGAAGGAAAAGAAATTTTTTTTCAAAGTCCACCAAATATTGCAGTTGAATTCCCAAGTGTAGTCACTACTTATAGTATCTGTTCATGTAGTAGATGGTGATGAAGTGGGATGGCCAGACCGGCCGTTGCTGCTTGCGTCCAAAGGAGGCCGCTCGGACCCCTCAAGTACCCTGAGATACCGCTCGCCCGCACTATGAGGGGAGCAGAGGTGTTGAAGCACGCCGCGCCCGCGGTGAACATAAACAGGCTGCGGGCAAGTAGCAGGTTGTGCGCCGCACTTCAGCCTTGGCCGGGAGGAGAGCTCCGGCTCGCCGTGCACACGTCTTCCTCGCTGGGGCCGAGGGGGCCCGTCCTCAGCTCCAGTTGCTGCGCAGCGCCGCGCGGCTGCGGGGGCACTGAAACATTAAAGCTTGGCGGCAGAATTGTGTTGGACCATCATCTTTTTTGAGGGTACAGGCTTGTGGAGAGGTTGAGGGGCCAGCGGCGTGCAAATATCCATGGCATAAGTCAAGCCACTGTGTGTATTGACGCAGGAGACGGGAGCGTGGTAATGGCCGAGGTAAGGACAGGAAGGCAGTTTAACAATCGGGGAGGTTTACAAGAAATGCTTACATATAAAATAAAATAGAAGGAGCAGAATGCCTTAAGAGTGGAACTCAAAAAAAAAAAAAAATATAACCTTCATATTCCTATCAAATTATATGAAGCAAGTTGACACAAAATTTACACTGGTTTCACCTGTGACAGGTGAACCCTAAATATCCTCTCGGTGGCTGGATTGCTTACTAACAATGTAACCGGTGTGAGGAAATCGAGAATTATACAAGGCCCATGAAATCTGGGGGCAAGCTTGCCCGCGGGAACAAAATTTTTGACCATAACCTGGTCACCTACCTTCAAAGGGGTGGGTCTCCGTCCACGATCATACCTTTCCCTAACCTTTTCATGAGACACTTTAAGATTAGCTTTAGCCTTCTTCCAAAGATCTTTAATGTTATTCGGATCTATTGTCTCGGGTAGAATGTCATTCAGAGACCAGAGGTTAGAGAGCGGCGAGTTGGGAACAAACTTGAACATCAAAGAAGCTGGAGTAAACTTGTGAGATTCATGAACCGCCGAATTCAAAGCAAAAGCTATCCAATGCAGGGACGTGTCCCACCTGGAATGATCTTCATGATGATAGGCAATAAGTGCGGACCTGAGATTACGGTTAACCCGTTCAGCCAGAGATGGTTGAGGGTAATAAGCAGAAGTAGTTACATGAGAGATAGATAAGTCAAAACAGAATTTACGAAATAAATTAGATGTAAAAGCCTTAGCATTATCAGATACAATATATTGACACGGACCAAAAGAAGCAACAATAGAATTTAAGCAGGTAATGGTAGACTGAGCAGTAGCTAGCTTAGTCGGAAATAACCAAGAAAATCTGGTAAAACCATCTACGCACACAAAGATGAACTTGTTAGCATTACCCTTTGACTGGGGGAAGGGTCCTACATAATCGATATACAGACGTTCCATGGGGCGCGACGCTTGATGCGAAGACAAAAGGCCTACCTTGGTGGACATGGTGGGTTTACTGAGCAAACAAGATTTACAAGCTTTTACAAGTTCACGGATTTCACCGTCCATACCTTTCCAGATGAACATTTCACGAATCTTCTCACGAGTTTTAAAGATTCCAAGATGCCCTCCTAATGGGGTCTCATGATAATACTTGAAGATCATAGGTACAAGAACAGCTGGAACGACAACTTTCATCATCCTATCATGCCTCGATGGGCAACATAGAACACCATTCCTCAGAACATAAGGGACAACATGTTCCCCAGAAGAAAGGGTTTCCATTATCGGAGCCAGCGTCGGATCTTCACGTTGGTATTTCTCAATATCCCTAAAAAGCATGGGAGCATCTGTTAAGATGGCATTAACACCAGATAGTATGGACTCGGGAGGTGATGAACTGTTGACCGGTTCGTGGGTCTCGACGTCGTTACGAAACATACGGCTGAGTCCATCAGCAACAACATTTTCGGTACCTCTGATATGTCTAACATCAAACTGGAAGGCGGAAATACGAATAGCCCAGCGGACTATACGACCAGTACGACGCGGCCTACCTAAGACCCAGCTTAATGCTTGATTATCTGTCTCCAGGTCGAATTTGACGTGTTCCAGATAGAGACGGAACTTTTCTACGGCGAATAAGACTGCCAAACCTTCGAGCTCATAGATGGAATACTTGGCTTCTTGAGCCGACAAGGTCCTAGAGGCATAGGCGATAGGTCGCCTCCCTAGTTCAGTCTCTTGAAGAAGGACTGCAGCTACTGCTGACGACGACGCGTCGGTTTGGACGATGAATTTCTTCGAGAAATCAGGCATAGCAAGTACAGGGGCATTACAAAGCGCTAATTTAAGATCTTCAAAAGCGGCTTGTTGAGAAGGTCCCCACTCGAATTTGATACCTTTCCTACGAAGGAGGTATAAGGGCGCCGCTCTATTAGCAAAGTTAGGAATGAACTTCCTGAAGAAATTCACCGTACCAATGAACCTGGCGATACCTTTAATGTCCTTGGGAGGTTTAAAATCACGGATGGCCTGTGTTCTAGAATGATCGACTGCTACACCATCGGGTGACACAATATGCCCTAGGAAGGACATAGAGGGCTTAGCAAAGGCAACCTTGGACAACTTAACAGTTAACCCAGCCTTACGAAGGCGATCGAGAACTTCTCGCAAATGATCTAGATGTTCTTCAAAAGTCTCTGAAAATACGACGACATCATCTAAATAGTGATATAAGTACTCGAATTTGATGTCGGAGAAGACCTTATCTAGTAGCCTAGTGAGCACAGCTGCTCCCGTAGGGAGCCCGAAAGGCACGCGGTTGTATTCATATAAATTCCAGTCCGTGGCAAACGCTGTAAGGTGTTTAGACTCTTCGGCAAGGGGAATTTGATTGTAGGCCTGATTCAAGTCCAAGATAGTGAAGAACTTGGCCTTACGAAACCATGAAAAGCAAGAATGAAGGTCAGGAAGGGGCACAGATTGCAACACCACCTTCCGATTGAGAGCCCTGTAATCAATGACAGGCCTGAAGCCTCCTTGGGGTTTCGGGACTAGAAAAATAGGCGATGAATACGCCGACTTAGAGGGCCTAATAATACCATCCTTCAACATCTGATCGATAATTTCTTTCAGAGCCTTCATTTTAGGTGGAGATAGCCTATAAGGTGGAAAACGGACAGGAATCGAATCCGTGACCTCAATTTTGTATTCAATAAGGTCAGTAACACCAAGAGTATCAGAGAACACCTCGGGAAACGACTGACACAGTTTGCGAATACTATCAGCCTGCTCCTCAGGTAGATGTCTAAGGTCTAACAACATCTCATCCTGGGTAGGCGAAATAGAAGAACATGACACAGAATTACACTTTAATAGTGGTATTTTACAACTAGAAGCAAATTTGAATGTGCACGACCTAGACTGGAGATCGAGCACAAGACCAGTGTGAGAAATAAAGTCAGCTCCCAATATAATGGGGCAAGACAGGTGCTTAGCCACAAACAATTTAATTTTCCAAGTAAACTTAAAAATACGAAATTTGACCAGTACGGAACCTAGAATTTCTAATGGAGATGAATTAGCCGAAACATATTGAATAGAAGATGAGACATAGTCAGGAAGTTTACAAACCGATTTCAATTTAGAATACCATTCAGCCGAAATAATCGAACAAACACTGCCTGAATCTAAGAGAGCTGTTATAGGCTCGTTATTTAACTCAATCTTAAGAAAAGGAACAGGTGCGGGGGTATCCGCCGCAATCCTAAGACACTCTTTGGGGCATTCAAAAGATGTATTCGAAGACTTATCGTTCCCTGAATTCTCGACCTTTTTGCCAGGGGCTGAGCCTTGGGAAGCAGAATTAGTTGACTCAGCCGCAGCCACTAGTCACTTTTGATTGTTGTTGGAAGTTACACCAGAAGTTGAGCAGGAGGGGGTGCTATTCGAATTGGGACAATTCTTTGCGATATGTGATAAAGCCCCACATTTAAAACAGCCTTGTGATGAACCAGCTCCATTATTTGCCCTACTAGTTTTGATCAGAGGACACTTATTGCGCAGATGGTCAGGCGACCCGCAAGCATAACATTTACGGGGGGTGACTGATCGGCGAGGTGGAGGCCGAGTATTACTAATGGAAGGCGGGGGTTCTTTCGCGACACGCAAAGAATCGGCGTATCTAACTCCTTCCGCTGAGACGGCCAATGCTTCAAGTTCCGAGAAAGTTTGCGGGCACGCCGCGAAACACAAATATGACCTATAGGGAGGTAAAATTCCCTCTACAATAGCCTGTACAATCTGATCTTCAGGAAAATGAAGGGCAAACACCCTAGTATAAAACTTAATGTCCTGTATGAAATCAGCCAAGTTTTCATCCAAGCGCTGTACACGATAATAGTACTTCTAAATAAGGGAGGACCTGGCCCTAGCAGGGATGAAGTTAGCTAGCAAATGGGCATGGAAATCCTCAATAGATGATTGCTCGGCAATGGCTCTTACGATTTTATCAGAGAGAATACCAATAGCATACGGATAGATAATTTGCAGGATTTGACATGGAGAAAGAGAAAAACCAAGGGCATGATCCTGAAATTCCACTAGAAATCTTAAAAATGAAATTACGTCACTGGTGGTATTAACGGAAAACTTAGATATACCTCTGAGCAACATTGCCAATGGATGAGGCAAGCTACTAAACCCGGGTGACATAGTAGGTAAAGGTTTCAATGGTAAGGAAGTTAATTCAGAACGGATGTTACTCAATGATGCACGACGTTCGGATTCGTTGTCCAATGGGGCAGGGATAGTTTGAGCAGCAACGGTTATTCTATTAACTTCTCCCTTGGGAGGCGCTTCCTCACTACCTGCATTTACTATGGTGGGTTGATCAGATTTGGGAGGAACTTCCCCAGTTAACAATTGAGTGACCTTACTAGATAATTCGGAAATATTTTCCAGGAGCGTACTAGCTTCCTTCCTCTGAACATCATTCAGTTTTAGAGACAACAGATCGTTAACCCTATTCGAAAAATGATATAGCCTGCCTTGCACACGCTTAATTTGATTAGGAGACGGATCATTTTCATCAAAAAAACTAACTACAGAAGCTAGCCCAGTAATATTCTCCGTGATCGTGGAAAGAGAGTCGTCAATTTCTTTCTCTCCCAAATTGGGGATGGAAATGGGCAAATCAAGGGACTCTCTAAGCTTGTTAGTGTCTATTGCAACCGTGCCTCCAGATTGCACATTTCTGATAGTTAATTCATAGATCAACTCCTCCTTACGCAAATAGTTAAGAAGGAGAACATCGCGAGGGCCGGGCATGATGACAGACCAATTTTGAAAAACTCAAAAATTCCAGCAACTGGGAAAATAGTTAGAGTTCGGAACAAACAATATTTAGCCGTCAAAAGGGGCTAAATTGAGACCCATTCAACCACGCTCTGCTACCACTTGTTACGGACTTTTCCGTGGTAGGTAGAGGTGAAAGAAGGTGCGGGTGTGAATGGGTTTCAAGCTACGAAATTATAGTGCAATGTAAAATTAATTTAAAATTTAACAAGGTTATATTTTCTTTTCGAAAACAAAGAAATAACAAGCATGGCAGGTACAAAGTAGCAATTCAAAAGGGGTTAGTTACAATATTTACAGAATTTGGGCTTCGCGCCCTGACTTCACAATGCTTGGGCAATCAGCTCAGTTTTACCCCAAACACAAGTGTTAACAGAGGGGGAGAAAACCTCATTCATACCTAGGAGCCCTTGCTCCAAATTACACTGAAAAAACCTCCATGAGGCATACAACCCAGAATTTTCAAAAGAGCCACTCGCTCTCAAAATTTAAGCCTCTCCCAGGCCACACCAAACTCCACCTTCAAGTTGTCCTCAACGGACATAAACACAGGGGTAAAATACCCAATCTACTGAGGTTTATTAAAAGAAAAGCAGGTTAATTAAATGACCTCTAAAATAACAATTTGAGAGGAGGCGAACTTGCACTCCTAATACACTTTGATTAAGACCTACTTGGCACTAGGCCGTTAATACAAGGGCTAATCCCATGCTAAAGAGGTGACTTAAGAAAAGAACAATTTGTTTTACATTAACGAAAAATAGGTTGAGAAAATAAGTTCACCTCAAGACAATGTGAGTGGGAGCTCGAGAGGGTTAGCACTCTCTATCCCAATATGTCGTTTTAAAAGAGAATATATGAAAGGAGTAGTTACATTTTAGGAAAAGGTTACATGGCTGAACGCTTAGAACCCGCCCCGAAAGTTAAACTGCTGAGCTAGCGAAGAAAGAAGTTATTAATCGGCCATTACCTTGTGTTGAACGGCTGGAGAAGAAAGAGGCGCTTCCCGCCCCCTGCTATGTACTTAACACACTGAAAGATGGAACAGAAGTGGCCTAGAGACCCAAAAATCAGCAGTTTAAATACTCTCGCGGAAGTTTCTAGGCGTTAGGGGAAAGAAAACACCCTCCCACAAACTCTTTATTGGATAGGACCCCGCAACAGAATCAAGTTGGGGGAAGATACATCTGATTGGATAGAAATTAATTGAAGAAATTCGGGATTGGATACATTCATAACAAGGGGAAGAAAGGGGTAAATATTGCCAACTTAAACAATGATAGAAAGAAATTTAACAAAGAACAAACTCTTGAAATTAAATTTTCTCCAAAAAAATAGTTCTTTGACTCCGCACTAGGTTGCACTATTGTAGCTCTTCAGTAGTGTCCTCTAGAAGAGAAAGTTCACACTTCTTACTTCAAGCGAAACAAAAACACATCAAAAATGACACAGTTCAAAAACTCAAAATTTTCCACGTGGTGACATCTTCTGAGAAGGTAGAAAATTAATACTGTCAATAAAGTTCAGACTTCCTCCAGCAGAGGAGTTTCGACAGGCGCACATTTTAAATTAGCGGAGTGGAGGTGTACCGCCCGGTACAATACGTAAGGTTTGGATGATGTTAGAACACTCTTTCAGTTCTTTCCCGTGGTAAAATTTGAACTATTTTTCCATCTGCACTACCGTGGTGTACCATCTCTCTGTAGGCTGCCTCAAACTGTCCTTACCGGGCGAGTTGGCCGTGCGCGTAGAGGCGCGCGGCTGTGAGCTTGCATCCGGGAGATAGTAGGTTCGAATCCCACTATCGGCAGCCCTGAAAATGGTTTTCCGTGGTTTCCCATTTTCACACCAGGCAAATGCTGGGGCTGTACCTTAATTAAGGCCACGGCCGCTTCCTTCCAACTCCTAGGCCTTTCCTATCCCATCGTCGCCATAAGACCTTTCTGTGTCGGTGCGACGTAAAGCCCCTAGCAAAAAAAAAAAAAAAACTGTCCTTAGACGTCTTTGAAATCTAATTTCCACCCCTGTAGATTGACTTGTTTTCTCTCCATAATCGCTTTCTATATCGAAGTTCTTCTTCTTTACTCTAAAAGCTATATAGTCAGGGAAGTCTTCAAGCAGCTCATCACGATCCTTGGTTTCGCCACTGTCCTCGAGCTGTTCCACTAACCCTTCAAGAGCTTTAACGAACCCTTGCTCATCCTCCGGTAAAAAAATATGATGTTGTAGGCTCAACGCTGGTCTTAAACTGGCACATGATATCCGAGTTTGATCGACTTCATCAGTAGCATATAACATTTGGACTTAATGTTTCATAATCTTCCGGAAAACAGTTGGAATTTCTTATCGCCCCGGAAGCATTGAGGCATAGAAGCAATGAATTCACCCTTTGCGTCACAGCTGTCGGAAGAGGTTGGTCATAAAATCTTCCGAACCCTCGAAGCTGAGAAAAATTGCTTTCAATAATGTCTTGATTACTTCTTACTGCCACAATTTTGGCTTTAGGGAATACATGAAAGTGTATGTTTTGTTCCTTCGCGTGCCTGGTATGATTTGTGCAACCTGCAATGGCACAACAAACCATACTGAAAAGTGTACACTATTACTGCTTTTTACGTTTTACAACATAAAATAAACCCACACGGTTTCTTATACACCACAGATATGTTACTATGGTGCATTATTAGCTCCTAGCTTCTGCGTGCACAGCGATTTTTATTCAAAGAACCTCTACCTCATTCAGAGCAGCTTCAATGCGAGGGTCCTACGTGACGTCAGAACTCTGCATTGCTACTGCGCATCTCTCCCGTGATCCCTACCTTGTATTCTTGGTTCTGCGGAGGCGACGTGCTGACCGTTCGTTTAAACACCTGTCGTCTCCCATGCGGTGGTTTACGCGGGTGGTAACATACTCTCTCGATATTGAAGGTTTACCCTCGACACTGTTGACCTCGGAAACCCGAATTCGCGTATAATCTCCGCAGTGCTATGACCCGTGCGCCGTGCGCCGATGCTCATCCCACGTTCCAAGACGGTTAACTTGCGACCTGTTGCCATCTTCACGACACTCGTGTCTGTGACAGACTGCTCTGCTACGCAGCTGCTAGCCGCCACGCACAGGGATCATACACAGCACATTTTCTAATGGGACACCACTTCCCGTGACTTTTGGCCACTCAGTGTACTTTCGTAGCGGCAATCACACTGATGGAGATCGTCGAAAGAAACAATAATTGTCCTAGGTCATACTAGACGATATAGTGCACTGTAAATACAATATCTCATCAGAGTGTTATATGGGGTCATGTGTCTGTGTGTACAGTTTCCGAATTATGTCTGATTTCAAAATGATTTCCAGAAGATAGTTCCTATTAAGACGGTCGTTAAGAAAGAAACCTTGCTTCTAGTTGGTTCTGCCAGGCTCCTAGCTTTCATCCTTTCTATCCAGCGTCGCTGGATCATTTATTATTCTCGTGCTTGGCCCAGGATGTCTTCCAATTTCATGCTCTTTCCTTTCCTTTGCTGAAACCCTCGATCTTCGAAGTGATGAAACTCGTCAAGTTTTTTTGCTATTGGCTTTACGTCGCACCGACACAGATAGGTCTTACGGCGACGATGGGACAGGAAAGGGCTAGGAGTTTGAAGGAAGCGGCCTTGGCCTTAATTAAGGTACAGCCCCCAGAATTTGCCTGGTGTGAAAATGGGAAACCACGGAAAACCATCTTCAGGGATGCCGACAGTGGGGCTCGAATCCACCGTCTCCCGAATACTGGATACTGGCCGCACTTAAGCGACTCGACAAGTTTCTTCTGTGTTGAATGATCGGCAGCAATGCCTGTACTTAACTCTGCATGCCTCGTGTTTTTCACGGGGGGGGAGGGGGTGTCCGGAAAGGACGTGTACCGTGTATATGCGCATTCGAGCGCTGGTCATACTGATAAAGAACTTGAAAAAAATACGTGAGTATTTCGCGCCATTGTCCTTTTATCAGCTGCTGAAGTTAACCAATCAGATCGCTCCGTGGACGAATTCAAATGGACTTTACGCGGCACTGTTTCTAAATCTCCGCGTGGCTTGGTCGGGCTTGAGAGCCATGCCGAGAAATGAGCGTCAAAACACTAACACACCTTTGGTTGCAGCCAGTGTCACCGTAGCTTACTTTCTGAGGCGCGATCCTGTCATCTCAGAAGTCCGTATTCAAATCCCTCCCCTGGTGGAGTTCTATTCTTCGACTGGTGCTGCAAAGTGTGGACGACAAGTGGGTAAACCTAACGCTGATTACGATCATGTCGATGATTGAGCTATCATATTCGCTGAAACGGGAGCAAAAAGATGCTGGTATTTTATCATGATTGTCGGCAAAGTGATGAGAAGCCCCCAAGAAGAAGAAGAAGAAGAAGAAGAAGAACAACAACAACAACAACAATGGAGTAGCCACCGTCGACACCCCTGAAAATGGTTTTCCCTGGTTTCCGATTTTCACACCAGGCAAATGATGGGGCTTTACCTTAATTAAGGCCACGGTCGCTTCCTTCCCACTCCTAACGGTTTCCTATTCTTCCGGTCATCGAAAACCTTCGATGTGTTGGTGCGACGCTAAACCATTAGCACTGGGCGAGATAGCCGTGCTGTTAGGAGCGCGCAGCTGTGAGCTTGCATCCGGGAGATAGTGGGTTCGAGACCACTGTCGCAGCCCTGAATGTGGTTTTCCGTGGTTTCCCATTTTCACACCAGGAAAATGCTGGGGCTGTACCTTAATTAAGGCCACGGTCGCTTTTTTCCCCACTCTTCGGCCTTTCCTATTCCATCGTCGCCATAAGACCTCTCTGTGTCGATGCGACGGTAAAACAAATTGTAATAAAAACACTAGCAAAACAAAACAAAAAAAAACAGGAAAGAGAATAAAGAAGAATGGAGTGGAATACGAAAGAGAAGAGAGGTGGTACTAAGGATGTTAAGTTGGGTGAAAGAGGGGAGTAACAGGAAAGGAAAGTATCGGCGAATGATGGAAGAGAAAAAATGTGAGTTCGAAAGGAGGAGTGGGTTATAGAGAGGAACATGAGGAAAGCAGAGGAGGTCAGAGAATATACTTGAATCAAGAAGGAGATTTTGATGAAGAAAAGCAAAAAGGCACAAATGAAGTGATAAACTTGTGATCGTCATATGTTTATCGTCCCTTATCTGTCTTACAGAGATGCAATACCGTCACGGTAAGTTTGTAAGATAGAGTCCAGTGTATCTAAGGTTTGCCTCCAGCAGAAAATGAACATTCCACTTTGTGAGGGTAGGTCTATATCGACAGTTAGTTGGTCCATTTGAACCGTAGCCAGGCACATAACACTTTTATAGCGTGGTGCACGCAGCTAACGGGCCATCTAAAGGCGTGTAGTTAAGCCTTCTCCGACCAATAACAGGCACAATAAACAAACTGCGGACCACTGCGATAAATAATGCAGGTAATCAATGGACTTTGATACTTGATAACAAGCAGGCTGATGTACTTTCTTCATATCGTTGTTTCAACTCGCATAATCGCCCAGCCAAATGCAGTGGAGTGACTGATTGCTTGAAAATTGTTTCTTATTAGTGCAGTGAAGGGCATCGGGGAAGAAACCCAAGGACTACAGCTGAAGTAATCGTCACGCTAACCTTTTGACCACACAAAAATTCAAAATCACTATTGGCACCAGGAAGGTGAACTTTCGAATATACAGGGTGAAGCGTAATTCGCGCACTCGGGCGTCGCAGCGCGACTCCTCACATGCCAGCAATAAAAAAATGTCTCTCACAAAACTTCGTCCTGCGAGTATATCCGGCAGAAAGAGGACGTTGAAGTGTGGCAATCTGGCAACAATGTAACCATATGTAGGGTAACTACCTCTGTCAGCACATATTAGTCGTGCTGTACAGTTAGTGCAGTGGGTAGAGTTTTTGGTTGGCATGCAGGAGGTCGATGGTGCGATCCTGGGTTGAGGCACATTTTTTATTTGCTAATTTCCATCTGACATTACCTACTGTAATACAGTAAGACACCGTTTCTGAGGTCATATGTATCCTACATTTACAACAACAACAACATAATAGTAATAATAATAATAATAATAATAATAATAATAATAATAATAATAATAATAATAATAATAATAATAATGCATTGAGATACGTACTAAACAGCATGCGGTTACTAGACGCAATGTTGAAAGGCAGAATTATTGGGACCATGGTGATAACACATACAAATTGTAACCGAGTTTGGACATTATTCGCAGAGCACGTTGCTAGGCCTACTGGTAACGTAAGGCCCTAACGAAATGTAATGGACCTGAACGAGACAAGAATAATAGTTGGTACTAATCTATGGGATCATTGGAGGAGGGTACAAAGAAAACAGGTTTCACATCTAGTAGATGAAGTGGTGCGAATAAATTCACGCCCACGACGTAGAAAGGGCGCCTTTCAAAGCTGACCAATGAAAACGATTGTTCATCCATTTCTAGGATCTTAGTATGTAAGTGCAAATGGTTTCTAGAGGACCCACTGCAATTGCTGTTGACGATTAAGATGCCAGGTACCATACCACCTGGACTACATTTACGAAATAAAAAACATACGCCTCAAACCAGGATCGAACACTCGACCTCCTGCATGCTAACCCAAAACTCTATCCACTGCACCAACTGTACAGTACGACTAACTTCTGCTGACAGAGGTAGTTACCCTACATGTGGTTACAGTGTTGCCAGATTGTTACTTTTCAACGTCGTTTTTCTGCCCGATATACTCGCAAGACGAAATTTTGTAAGAGACATTTTTTTATTGCTGGCATGTGAGGATTCGCGCTGCGACGCCCGAGTGCGCGAATTACGCTTCACCCTGTATATATATCCAAAAATAAAATAAAATACGTCGCAACTGAAGATGATAAATTCCAGGCCGTGTCGGATTCCAATGGTAGCCTTTATCTCACCAACACCTGAGAAAGTGCTTTTGATGATCTGTAAACTGATTAATGAAAAAGTAAAAACAAGTGAAGTAAACTGGTGACTGTGCCAATAAAGTCACCGGAAATATCTAATCTGCTGTTATACAAAATGTAATAATAATAATAATAATAATAATAATAATAATAATAATAATAATAATCATAATAATAATTTTACCGGGAGGTACACCTCTACGCCGCAAGTTTAAATATTGCGCCAATAAGTACTCCTCTACAGGAGAAACTCTGAACTTTAAAAACTGGATCAACTCATTAGTTTCTCAGAAGATGTCACTACAGTAAATTCTGTGTTTACGAAGTTGTCAATACTGTGTGGATTTCAACTTGTTTTGTTTTCCATTGATCAAGAAGTGTGGACATTCTCTTATAGATGTCTCTGCTAAAAAACTATGACCATGCACCCTGGTGCGAAGTGGAAGAACTTTATTTGAAGAAATGTTGTATTCATAAGTTTTCTCTTTACTAAATTTCGTTCTTTCATTTGTGGGTTGGCAGTATTAATCTTTTCTTTCCGCCTGTTTTGAATTAAGCCAATCCAGAATTTCTGTAATTAATTTTTGACCAATCATGTATTTCTTCTTCGACTTTGAGTGTATTTTCAAGACGGACCAATAAAGAAAGAGGATGTGGCTTGATTATTCATGAAAGGTCTCGAATCTTCCACGAGGGTATAAAACTGCTGATTTTCTTGTCTCTGGGCTACTCGAAGAACATCTAGCATAGTGTATGTAAGTGTAGCAGGAGGCGGGAAGCGCCTCTTTCATCCGGCATCAGCTCTTCAACAAGGTGATGGCCACTTAACGTCTTTATTTCTTGCTAGCTCAGCAGTTTAATCCGCGGGGAAGGTCCGAAACCTTTATTATGTAACCTGTCTTGAAACATGTAATTTGCCGTCGCTTTTGTAAAATTTCACATATCTTTAACTGTAAATCGGGCATAGGGAATGCTTTACCCTCTCGAGCTCCCCTTCAAGTTGGATTTGAGGTGACTTCGTTTTCGTAACCGTTTTTCTACTCTTCCTTAATGTGTTAAATTTATTCTGTATACGAGTCACCTCCATAGTTTGGGAATAGCCCCTGATTCATCGGCGTAGTGCCTCTTAGGTTTTAAGAAGTTTCATGTAGGAGTGCAGATTCACGCCTCCATTCAGTTTTGCATTTTGGGCCGTTAACTTAACCTATTATTTTCCTACTAAGGCCCAGTAGGTTGGGTACAAGATACCCCTGTTTCATTGTAAGTGGTGCCTTGATGGCAATCTTGTGTAAAAGTCTGGTATTGCCTTTAATATTCTTGAAAAATTGAGAGCGGGTCAGCTCTTTCTAGTATCTGGATATGTGCCTCTAGGAGGCCTGACATTGCTAGGTGGGAGCAAGTGCTCCATGTTATTAGGGGTTTTCTGCCCTTTGGTAAATATGTGGTTGTGAGCTGTGAGCTCAGGAATTGTAAAAAGTGGGGCTCGAAGCCCAGATCGTTAATTTGTCTCTCCTGGTCTTGTACCTGATTGTTTGTTGAATGTTCAAATTCTATGTGAAAATTATTTAAGTTTTGCTTTTTTTGAAAATATAACCTTTAATGCAATTTTAATCAATATCTCAGCTTTGTAGTTAGACCCATTCCAGCCCGCACCTTCTTTCACCTCTGCTGTTTCACGGGTACCCCCCCGTAACAATAATAATAATAATAATAATAATAATAATAATAATAATAATAATAATAATAATAATAATAATCGACATCATCATCATCGTCTTGTTTTCCTAAATCCACTACCTTGTCGCTGCGTTCTTGTCTTCTTTGACCAGTCCTTTTCATTATATCGTACTTCCGGCGTTTTGTGTACTACGTCACACCTTCCACTATCCTCTTTCGTGGTATTACTTTTCCTTTCTTTCCTAACACTCCGCTTTCCAGAATGTTTGTTGGGAATTTATTGTGCTTTAATATGTGGCCTCATTGTGTTCTTTTTCTTTTTCCATTGTTTATATAAGAAGTCTTCGTTCATTCACCTCTTTCAAAACTTCTTCCTATGCTTTCCTTTCTGTCCACGTAGGTGTTGTCATCCTTTCTATTTCCACGTTTCTAAGGCTTCTAGATTTTTCCGTCCTTTAAAAGCTGCGTTGAGTGTCTCAGACGGTTGATGTCTTGGCCTTCGGATCCCAAGTTGAACGTTCGATCCTGGCTCAGTCCGGTGGTTTTTGAAGGTGCTCAAATACGTCAGCCTCGTGTCGGTGGATTTCTGGCACGTTAAAGAATTCCTGCGGGAGTAAATTCCGGCACCTCGGCATCTCCGAAAAACCGTGAAAGTAGTTAGGTGGATGTAAAGCAAATAACATTATTATTATCATCATTATTATTATTATTATTATTATCATCCATCCTTTAAAAGAGTCTTCCAGCTTTCACAGCCATAAACATGCACACTCCCAATAAATGTCTTTACGAACTGTTGCCTTTTGTTAATAGAAAAGAATTTGTTGAAACAGATTTTTCCTGTAAATGCTCTTTTAGTGATTGCAGGTCCTTTTCTAATTTATGTGCCACATCGGTTGTCATTTGTAATGATGGTTCCTAGTCAACAGAACTTATCAACTTCCTGTATTTTATTATTGTTTATTCTGAGGAAAATTCTTGGACCTCAGAAAACGACGGATGATACATGGAGGAAAAGGAGAAATGAGTATTCCGAAAAGATCACGGACACAATGCGGAAACGAGGACTGAAATTTTATGGACATCTCGTCAGAATGAATGAATGACAACCGCCTGACTAAAAGGGTATTTAAATATATAATTGGATTGAGGAGAACAACGAAATGGGTGGAGTAGGCACCAGCATTAGCAGCACACCGTTGCAGTCGGGGCCCAATGTTCCTGACAGACCGTTACAACATGTCGTTTAGTACCCGCATACTCTCTTCCTTAATGACTGCTTCCAAAGTTTCCGAGTCACGCGGTTTTCTAGCATACACCTTCTCTTTCAAATACCCCGAGAGGAAAAATCCAATGGGGTCAAGTCTGGACTTCTCGGTGGTCACTCAACATTTCCGCGACATCCAATTACGCGGCCCAGAGAAACATTGTCAAGCCATTCTCGCGAAATCAGTGCAAAATGTGGAGGTGTCCCATCGTGCATATAGTGCACATTGTCCACTCCGGCCCAGGTTGAAACAATGGGATAAACAAAAACTTGTAGCTTGTTGGAATAATTTGTGGAAAGTAAAAGTAATTTGAGTGTAATGAATTCAAGCAGTAATTCACGCAGGCCATATACTCGATCCGCCGGCCGACGCCCCTCAAAAACTGGCGCCCTGGGCAAATGCCCAGTCCGCCCATTTGTAAATCGGGGCCTGCATATTGCCCCTCTAGATTACAACGTATTTGACATTTCTTACTCTTCCTCATTTAAATATTGTATCAGCAAACTTCATTTTATGTGCCAGCACTTCAGTCCTTTGGGAGCTTTGCGTTACGAAAGTAACTGTGAAGAACATCAGAACATCCACATAAATTCGTGTCGCGTTTAATAGTTGTGTTAGAATGTTATGAATCAGATTTCAAGATTTCTTTGTTCCATGTAATGCCATCACACTAATATTGTTAAAAAAGTGAATGTAACGTTTATATTTAAAAAGCTATCGGAAGTAATATCTCAATTTTAAATTTCAATTATATTTTCGTAAAAATTAATCGAAATCCTACTAAGGTGTTATGAAATACGACATTGCAGGACATGTGCTTTTTTATTAGAATGTAAATTACTTCACGAATTTAATTACCACCTGATTGTTAAGATAATGGAATATTATAATCAATGCGGAGCGAGTACTTACGTAGAATGGTTCATTCAAATCTTCCTGCACGAATTATAGTCGCTTTTACATCCACACTACCGCTTTTGTAGGAAAGATTGCATAAAGAGCAGGAGTACAGCCTTTATTTAGTACTCCCATTATAGGTACAGCCGGTAGTGATATCTGCGCACGATACTTCTATCGTGTATTGCAGTTAGAAATAATAAACAAGTTTAAATTTCACATCGTTTTATTTATTCATTTAAATTATCATATGCACTATATTCGGCAGTTGTCAATATCTTATGGAATCTATAATTGTGAGGTTCTTCAGTGCCTCGAAATTTAATACAAGATAAAAATGTAGAAAATACTTGAAAAAGTAAACATTAAAACATACTGTACCTCAGAAAGATACCATTAATCTAAATTAAATTTACTAACAAATTAGTTGAAGTCCTATTAATGTATTATAAAAGATGACAATCCACATGTCTTTTGTTGACTAGAATGTAAATTACTTTACGATTTACAATGGTATTTTTTTGGTTAATGGTATCTTCTTCAGGTATAATCTGTTATTTAAAATTTTCTAAATTTATTTTATCCTGAATTAGTTTTTGACAGACTGAATAACCTCACAAGAATGATCGATTAGTTAAGTCGAAAGTGAAGAGAACAAAATCTTTTATTGAACAGTAGTGAATGTTGTTAGAGGAAAGAGATGCATTATTTACATTGTACTTTAAGGGTGTAGACGTTCCACTATTGGTAACCTTAGCACTTGGTGTGGTAGAGAGGTTAGCTCTACGCCCGGCCGCCTTTGCTCCCAGGAATAACCTGGTACTCATTTTTGGAAGTGGAAATCTCGTTTCTTAAATTTTTCGATTTCCTAATCGGGGATCGAACCCACGTATTTCCGGGTGAACCGAGCACGCTTTCACAGCCTCGACCAGGCAGTCCCTACTAGAAGCCAGTGTTGGATTGAATTTTTTTTTGAGAAACTCTTGCGATTTAAAAATATTTTCTTTTGGTTTTACAAGAGGTCAGCGTTACATGCTCCTGTGGCCGTCTTCTTTGTTCTGCAGATTTTTTTGGGTCTAATTCGGTCCGTTATTGAGCCTATTTTCCTCCTGCATAAGTCTTTTATAGGCTTTTACGCGCGTGTTGGTCTTATAAGTTACTTGGACATTTTCGTAAACCAAACCAAATCCCATGACGCGACCGCCCCGAAACGCCTACCAAGCGACCGCCCCGAAACGCCTACCAAGCGACCGCTGACGTCTTTGTAACGTATTCCAAAATTAATCAGTTTTCAGTTACTAAACGTTTATTATTCTTTTTATTTTCCGTAAGATCTTAATGCCCGCCTCTGTGGTAGTTTCCCACTTCTCCTCTAGGCATTTGCCGGGATGGTAGCTAGCTCAAGGCCACGGCTGCTTCCTTCCCTCTCTCTTGTCTATCCCTTCCAATATTCCCATCCCCCACACGGCCCCTGTTCAGCATAGCAGGTGAGGCCGCTTGGACTAGGTACTGGTCCTACTTTCCAGTTGTATCTCTGACGTAAAGTCTCACGCTCCAGGACACTGCCCCTGAGGCCGAAGATGTGGGATCCATCGCTGAGTCCTAGTTGGTAAACTGGTTAAGAAAGAAACACCTTAATTCTGGTATTTTCCTATAGATCTCGCGGACACAAGTCAAATTACGTATCACTCGTCTCTGAACAAAATCTATATGCCAAGCTACACAACATTCTTCCACCAAATCATACCTTACCTGGGTGGCTATCATGTGATGATGGGACGCGTTTTACATCATCTTCCGTGGTGACATCTTAGACATTCATATTTACATTTAAGATAACATATAAACCATTCAGTATATGCAACTCTTTTAAAGCTGTAATCACTTTTTCTATTATATGTAAAGTGTCCCGTCGATTTTTCGGCAGAGATCCGCGACCCCATTTTAAATGACGAAGTCAGAAATCACATGGCGTTAGGAAGGGCATCCGATCTTAAACTCCCGGCTACCACAGCCATATTGGAGATAAGCTGAACATCTGGTAAAGCCGTAGTATAGATCAGAATTTTCTGAGAGCTCGTTCAAAAAGATTAATGCCTATATATAATGAACGTATTATAGACACTCCATCCTCCTTAGCATCCAGCAGGCCTTTGGTAACAAGTGGCAATGTTAGCAGAGTAGCGGAGCCTGTTTTTCCTCTTCGCACCGATAGGCTGGGTTCATGTGTTGCAGTCTCCAGTAGCGGTGATGCTGTACAGCTTATTGACGTTTACATGTCTACTTCTTTTCATTTCTTTTTTACAATTGGCTTTACGTCGCACCGACATAGATAGGTCTTATGGTGACGATGGGATAGGAAATGCCTAAGAGTAGGAAGGAAGCGGCCGTGGCCTTAATTAAGGCACAGCCCCAGTATTTGCCTGGTTTGAAAATGGGAAACCACGGAAAACCATCTTCAGGGCTGCCGACAGTGAGGTTCGAACCCACTATCTCCCAGATGCAAGCTCACAGTCGCGCGCCCCTAACTGCACGGCCAACTCGCCCGGTATATGTCTACTTCAAGTTGAGTAAGGTTCATTGAGGAGGTTATAGCGGTGTTCCCAACTGCTGCTTGTAGTTCATGATGTCCATGTAGAGTTTTGCTTAATAACTTCATGGTCACACAAGCCTATCAGGAGAAGTGGTAACAACGCCTTCTTCGGAACTCGGTAGGTGACGCAGACCTGGATCGCTCGAGGTGCTGTTCATTAATGAGGATACTTCGTGAATACTAACATCATTTAGAAAAGCGTCACCTTAGATGTTGAAGCTTCAACGTGTCTCAAGATTTACTGTATGAACGTGCCATGAGATATACATTTTCGGGAATGTTTGTTGAGTGTTTCTGGAATGAAATTGACAGGAAAGCGGAATATCTCAGAGAAGTACTGTTGTACTTCACTTTACCCAGCATGAAATTCACACGGAGTCATCGGAATGTATTTCTCATTGTGGGTGAGGGCCCGGTAGAATACATCCACGATATCCCCTATCTGTCGTAAGAGGTCACTGAAAGTTGCTCCGGGGGCTCTCAGCTTGGTAGCATTGATTGGCGACCATGAGACACTAGACGATTTGGATTTGCTTCCACCTACTTGTGTCAGGCTCATCTTTCCTATCCGACCTCACTTCGTCAACTTGTTCTCTTCCGACCTCGGCAGTATTAGGCTTGTGAGGTCTAAGGAGTCTTTCATTGTCGCGCCCTTTGTGTCCCTTCCCTTTCTTCTCCCGATACCTTCATTCTTTCGGACCTCTTTCCTTTATCCTTCTGATTATTGTTAAGAGAGGATGGTTACACAATTGTCCTAAATCACCACCACCAACCACCAACCACCAACAACCACCACCACCACCACCACCACCACCACCACCACCACCACCACCACCACCACCACCACCACCACCACCATGTATTGGTAAAGGCCAGGATTAGCCCCGGAGACACTCATAAGAGGATATTATATCCGTGATAATCCACAAATTACGTGATTTGAAATCTCACACTGGCTCTTTTACTCTTTTACAGCACTTTAAAACCTTGCATAGAGATGTGGCGATGACGGTCATAGGTTCAGCTGGAAAAGTAATCTATATAAATAAAGTTGTAAGGGGTCCGCTGTCTGTAATTTCTTTTGTTTTGCCTATTTTTAAGATATTTATCCGTTTTAGGTCAACTCAAGACCGAATCGGTGGTTTTTACTTTTCGTATCAGTCTGTTTGTTTGTCTGTTCCACCATCACGTCGAAACGGCTGGATAGATTTCAACCAAACTTCGTATTTACAGTATACTCATCCCGGGGAAGGTTTCGATATGCCTATCATATTAAAATATTTGAATAGACGGAGGGTTGATAGGAAAACCAGAACGGTTTTCCTCCGTTTTCTCTTATACTATTGATTTTCGTAAACTCCGTAGACCGTACGTGAAACGTCTCTTCATTATAAACAACTTTCGTTATGTTCATAATTTACCTTACTCTTCATATGACGGAGAAATTTACTATTTTCTGCGGGTATCATGCTCTGCATTGAGTGACCGACAGACCGACAACGAACCTACAGGTTACCATGGCAACGTGTCTGACTGCTTACCAGCAGGGAAGTAACGTATTGCCATTTTCCTCATCATGCATTTAAATTCGTGGTTGTTCCTTGGGTAGATGGCAAGAGAGGCGTCAATCGGCCCATCTGGGGGATATTGGCGGAATATCATTGGAGGTTATAACCGCCCTCGAATAGAATAACACAATTAGTCATCTTCTTATCTGTTTACCTAAGAATCACTGCGCCTAAATTTCTCCTCTGTTACCGCTTTATTATATCCATAACTCACACCAGCATAATTTTCTGAGGGGCATTTTATTTTCCAATACATTCACTCGGCATTTACATATTTGTCGTTATCCAGCTGTCCTCAATTATAATCCATTTTCTATTAATTTCAACTTTCTTAACTGTATTATTTTCTTCCTTAATTACTCCGTATGTACGCAGGTGCTAGAATCTATTGGATATATTTCCACCAAACTTCATATTTGGAATCCACCTGTCATTGGGTAGGTTTTAGGGCAAATATTGTTTCTATATCCCTGAAATGACTGGGGGGTTATACGAAACCGAAACCGTGATTTTGCACTCCCACAAAATATACACAACAAAACTTAATGGAAATTAATTTCTAAACCTTTTTTTCTCTTGTGCATCATTTCGATACGAGGATTAATAAAGGGAGATATCATTAACGCACTGTTCAAGTCCCATCGGACTTAACTCAGGAGCGGGTGCGTGTAAAGCGTATTTCTTACAACTTGAAAACTACTGAAGATATTCGAACCAAACTTTATATTTAGCATCCATCTGCCCAAAGGTAGGTTTTAAAGGTCAATAACATTTCATGTTCCCGGAATGGACTGGTGGTTTATAGGGAACCGAAATGGTGATTTTACTCTTCCACAATATATACAGTACAAGACCAACCTGACTGGAAATCGACCAAACGTGATGGAATTCCATCTCTAAAACTTTTTTTCATGTGCATTTTTTCGTCAGGAGGATTAATAAGGGAGATATCATGAATGGTCAGTTTTGCAGGTTAAGTCCAACGGACATAGCCCAAAAAGTGTTGAACGTGGAGCAGATTCCTTATCTATCTATATAAATAAAATCGTAACGACTGTGTGCCTCTACATTGACTATTTTGGCGAAATTTTCGCACGGCTACCCGTTTAAGGGGTAATAATGACCATCTGCATATTTTTTTGGTTTAGTTTCCTGAAAGTCCTAATTTTTACCCTCCTCGCCCAAAATCCAGATTGCGGCATAATCTGCCAGATGAAAAAGAAAATGGAAATTTGACAAAATTACACGTTTTAGCCTGTAACGGACGGAAAACGTCCAAGATCTTTAAATTTTTCACTTTTTATCCCCGAAGAATATCGAAATATGGAGGAAATTTTAATGATGGTGCAGACCTTCGGGAAGTCCTATCACATAACGGATTGCACAATCTTTGTTCAATCTGGAATGATCTACAACCTTGGTCTTATGAATTTTGTCGTATCTGTATCCATTTTACGTTTGATTTTCTCTATTAATCGATGTTAAGTATATTTGGACTTTTCACATCCATAATTCATACTTTCAGTCACTTATAGGAAATATAGAATCATCAAACTTTTTACGAAAATTGGCCCACCCAGTAGCCATATGTGAGCCGAATGCTGTGTATGCCACATAATTATCCGGAAAGTAATGCAATGTGAGATAATCTTACAAAACCTTTACCCTGTTCAACGGTTCTAACTCAGTCTGACCCAAGAATAGATGAGATATCATAGGACCAGCCATTTAGGCCACTAAATTCGGCATCTTATGGTATAATCCTTTGTCGATATGCCATACATTTAGCAGCATTTAATCTGTAAATGAAGGTCTGCAATATCGTAAACAAGCATATACTTTCGTATGTCGATCTATATATATTCACTGATGTCGATTTGTAGCGATCGAGAAAGGGTGTGTCTGCTATTGTAATCAGTACTCCCCACACCGAATCTGACTGGCATTAGGAATGGGATCCTTCTCCAACTCCTGTGTAACTGGTATTAGTAAGGAAGGCCTACCATTGTAATGAATAGTTCACTTCTCGATTTGACTTGCAGAAGGCAAGGGAGCATGCAGTTTTGTTTAAAACTCCCCTACCCGATTGTGTTTTGCAGTAGGCAAGGGTGCCCGCAATTATAAACAAATGTCCTTATCTAAAATGTGACTGGCATTAGGCATAGTGGCCTGCTATCTGGCAGTAGGAAAAGGGGTCTGACATTATAATGATAACTGCACAACTCAATTTCGACTGATAGTAGGGTAGTCGCCTGCCATTATAATAAAAACTCCTCAACTGTTATCTGTCTGGAAGTAGGAAAGGGGGCTGCCATTGTAACGAAAACTCCCCAAATCGATTGCGAATACGCAGTAGGCAATCATAATGTAAACTTCCCAACTCGATTGTGAATCGCAGTAGGCAAGTGAGCCTGCCGTTATATCACAAATCCGTAAGAAACACTTTACATTGGAAACAGCGTATGGGGACCTCCCCATGCTGTTTCTCGGATAACGCTAAGAGACATGCAATTTTAAAACAATCTTATTTACTGCATGTACAGTATTTACTTCGGTATTCGAATACAATGTAGAATACCGTAGCGAAGCACGGGTACATTTGCTAGTAACATACAGTATAATGAGCCCTCGCTGCATTAACTATTTGATGAACAAGAATAATTCCGACCTTTTCATAAATGAGAATATAGTGTTGAGAAAGGGGGTGGGCCAAATTGTGAAAGGTTCATGTCTGACCTCCCTTGGAGATTCCTTACGTTTAGATCTCCTCAGTATTAGGTTTGCAGTGTGTTAGAATTTCATACATGTTTCTTCCCTTTCTTTAACTACGCAGCGGTCAGAATTCTTCCGTTTTTCTTCTTCAGTTGATATTATGAGGGACAATTGCATTTCGCTGTTTTGTCCTTTGATGAAGGAACACCAACCCCTTCCCGCTGTCGCCATTTCGAATATCACATCTCATTACCGAACACCTTGTCGGTATTAAAGCAATTTCTATTGGCCTGTCCACTTTTAACGTCTTCGCTGGTCTCAATGCATCAGTTTGTTAGTAGTCGTCTTCTTGTTGTCCAAGATGGCAGGTTTAGTGTTGGCAGAGATTGGTGACGTGGGAAAACGTGTTTCGTTACGTTTTATCGTTAACAACTCGTGTGGCCCAAATTCCGACACCCCAGTGTCTCCTGAAATCTAGAGCAATGATAAATAATAATATTGATGAGCAAGAAGAATTCCAATTATTTCAAAAATGAAAATATGAAAAATGAAAATATTCTTATTCTTATTCTTCTTCTTCTACTTTTTCTTATTATTATTCCAAGGACTCTGAGAGTTAGGATTACATCTCATGCAACGTATCTCTTCCCGAAAAGACACCAATATGGCAGACAACTTTATTTTAAATGTTAATATTTTCAGGGCAATACCAGAATCTGAACAGACTCTTGTTAATGTTGTTATAAATTTATGTCAAAGGAATACTTACAAATATTATATTTATAAGGAAAAACAAAGTGTTGTGCAACCGTCGCGAGGTTTAAAGTACTCGGCAGAGCGGTAGTTCGTTGTACACGTGGTGGGACCCAACTTGCGAAGCTCCCTGTGACGCTACGTGGTGGAGCCAGGCTGTCTCGCAGACCCGCGACATAAATTCTCATTAGATGTAGCAAGCCGGGGTCCCGGCACTTTCTTGCGCTTTACGACTGTCCTGGGATGCTGGGCTGTTGGAGCTCCTTCCCTCCCATTGGATAGACACCTGACTTCGCTTTGCCAGGTAGTGCATTGGTCTCATAATTACTCTCTCCCTGTTTATCTTGTACGCACACAGCCTTGATACAATTTCAAACGAAATGGTAAGCTCCTTGGTTTTGCATGGCCTATTGTCTTCATAGTTTCAAAACGTGAAGGGCAGATGCCGCATGCTTTGAATTTTATGTGCTCGTCGCTACTACCATTGGTAAAGCGAAGAAAAGAAAAATGATAAGCCAACATCATTAATATTACACTGGGGAACATTTTTCATTTCATTTTATGTTGCATGAGACTTTGTAGCGTTTTCTGTGTATTTCTTCATCGCTGATTACAAATGTGAATTCTGATTTTTTTTATAAAGGATCTTATACTGGAGTTAGAGAGCAGTGACGCTTAGATTAAAGTTAACCAGAGAATAATTAATACTTTATACATACCATTTTTACATAATTTAAACTTTTTAAGCATCACAATTTTGTCTGATTAAACAAACACCTTATTTTCTGTTTTCGGACAGGATAATGACCTTTTTAAGCAGGTATAAATGTAACAATAATCGCGCGTCAAAGGCGCAATATTTCATACTTTGTGAGATGTGTCATGAGAAAATGCGCCATGATTGGACAAAATTAAACCGAACAGGTTTTCCTTTTGATATCCCTATGGTTTTCGTGACCCTCTGTCCGGCTCCATGGCTAAATGGTTAGCGTGCTGGCCTTTGGTCACACGGGTCCCGGGTTCGATTCCCGGCAGGGTCGGGAACTTTAACCTTAGTTGGTTAATTTCTCTGGCACAGGGGCTGGGTGTATGTGTCGTATCCATCATCATTTCATCCTCATCAAGACGCGCAGGTCGCCTACGGGTGTGAAATCAAAAGACCTGTATCTGGGAAGACGAACTTGTCCTCGGACACTCCCGGCACTAAAAGCCGTACGCCATTTCATTTCATTTCATTTCATTTCATTTCATTTCGTGACCCTCTAGGACAGGGCCTCTCAAACGCCCAAACTCTCACGCGTGCAAATCGAGGCGCAAGAGCTCCGTGCACTGTGCATCGTTCCCGCTCGACTCGACTCGGACCAGCGCTTCGTTTCTGGGCTACTCGGCTGAGTTCGCCTAAGCTCGGCTCTACTCGGCGCAACTCAGCTCGGATTTGGAGCGCGACGTAGCAAGTGTTGAAGAGGGAGGACAAGGGGAGCGAGCGAGATAGGCGTGAGGAAAGAGAGAGTAAGCGCTATTGCTCCAAATCGAGGAGTGGGGGTCTGCACTCTGGTCAACCAAGCCAAGTCGTCTTTTGCACCGTGCACAGTGCATGCACCAGGCGCATGCACTCTGAGAGGCCCTGCTCTAGGACCACATCGGAGATTTATTTCTTCCTGATCATGCGAAAGCTATCGGCAGGAAAAACTGGCGTATGAGCTCAAATTGTTGTAATGCGTACCATCCCACATTCTCAGAAACTCCCTGTTCCATTTTTCAATAACTTTGTCTCCGCTGAGGACGAAGGCAGTGGACTTTGTGATTAAGGGGCTTTTGAGATGCATGAGGAAATGATTGTAGAATCTGAAAGATCTTCTGCTGATACCAAGCGGCCATTAGCTCCCTCAACTGGAGCATCAAACGAGAGTGTCTTCAGAAAGTGAACGCAGGAGCTATAAGCACAAATTATTGCCTGATTAGGACTTAATAATTCAGTTTTGTATACCATTTTCTTTATCATTTCCTTCCACCTATATGTACATACAACGGTTTTTTAAGTATGTGGTTATATTTAATTGTATATTACATGATTTTTATGCTGGAAATAAGTGCTGCTATTTTGTTGTATTTCGAAACTCTTGACATATCTGATGCAACTGGTTGTTTTTTGGGGTATAAATTAATAATATTCTCACCAGGATGGTGTCCAGGATAACAATGAAATTACCGGACGAGTTGGCCGTGCGCGTAGAGGCGCGCGGCTGTGAGCTTGCATCCGGGAGATAGTAGGTTCGAATCCCACTATCGGCAGCCCTGAAAATGGTTTTACGTGGTTTCTCATTTTCACACCAGGCAAATGCTGGGGCTGTACCTTAATTAAGGCCACGGCCGCTTCCTTCCAACTCCTAGTCCTTTCCTATCATATCGCCGCCATAAGACCTGTCTGTGTCGGTGCGACGTAAAGCCCATAGTAAAAAAAAACCCAATGAAATTCAGTATGTTGAACTGAATGTTGAAAATGTTGTAACATTTACATTAAGACGAAAACAAAACAAAATGTTGAATTGCAGAGAAAATCTAACTTCGTATATGAAATCAGCAGACCGAAAACAAGTAATAACAAGTGTTTCTATGAATGCAACAAATGTTTGTTCCTCGGTGGTACTCGTTTTATGTCCCATTAACTACTTTTATGGTGTGCGGAGACGCCGAAATGCTGGAATTTTGTCCTGAAGGAGTTCTTTTATGTGCCGGTAAATCTACTGATTCAAAGCTGGCGTCTCTCGGCTCTTACAAATACCACCGGACTGAGCCGGCATCAAAGCCGCTAACTTGGGCACAGAGGACAAGTGAGGCACTCTGCCCGGGAAATGAGGTGTTTTGGGCACATCGTGCGAAACAAGAAGGGCCATCTCCTTCAGCTCATCACTGAACGAAAAGGAATCGGGTGATATCGGACATCATGGCTCAGAAATTCGACAGTGGTCGGACATGTGATATTCACAGCTGTTCCGAGCTAGTGCCGGCAAAGTGTTGTGGATGAAGATAAAGGCTCATGAAGGAGAATGATGGGCAGATATTAATTATTGAATCTTTATCTCAGCTTTAGTTTATTTGGTGCGATACAAACGGAAGACCGGGTGAGCTGGCCGTGCGGTTAGGGGCGTACAGCTGTGAGCACGCATCCGGGAAATAGTAGATTTGAATCCCACTGTCGGCAACCCTGGAGATGGTCGCCATAAGACCTATCTGTGTCGGTGCGTCGTAAAGCAAATAGCAAAAAAACAAATGGAGGATAATCATTTCTAGGATCTGAGGCTTTGCACCCTCTCAGGGTCACTGGAGAAATGGAATCAGTTTAAAAGATTAAAAGAAATACGAAATTAGCGAATTATAAAAATCTTGATATGAAGGGCTTATTTCAATAGTGGTTCAACTCCACTTTTTGTTTAATTGGACTTAACCATACTTTCACGACCTCATTAAGTATATTCCTCGTTTCAAACTTCCTTCTAGCTTCACCAGAGTGCACAAAAATACAGGCCCACCGAGCGAGATCGCTGCGCGAATTGGGTCTCGTATTTATGAAATTGCATTCGGTGTTCCTGAAGATAATTTTCAGTGATTTCCCATTTGCTCACCAGTCAAATGCTGGGGTTGTACCTTACTTAAATCCACGTCCGCTACCCTTTACCATCCTTGCGTCACCAAGAACCTTCGGTGTGTTAATACGCCATTTAACCATAACAAATAATAATAATTGTTACGGAGATATCCGTGGAGCAGAAAGAGGTGAAAGAAGGTGCTGGGTGGAATGGGTCTAACTACGATATCAAAAATTAATTTAAAACTTTAACATATATTTCTTTTACAACCTTAAACTTAACAAACTTTTCACTTGGTGAAACAATAAAGGGACAGGTACAAATAGCAAACTTGAAACGAGAATTCCCAAGATTAGGGAATTTTGCAGATTTTGGGGCTTCAAGCCCTTAGTTTACAAATTCTGAGATATCAGATCCAGTTTACAAAATTTTGCAAAATCTCAATGTTTAGACAAAAACCAGACTATTCCAATTTAAAAGCACTTTGCTCCAACAACTTTACAGTCTTCCAGAGGCGCACCTCAATATTGCAGTTGAATTTAGAAAACACAGAAAAGAGCTTACATGCTCTTCAACTTTAACTAAGCTCTTAGAGCTCGCTTAGGGCAAACTTACACCGTCCCTTAAAATATCTGGACCGCGCGAGTTGGCCGTGCGCGTAGAGGCGCGCGGCTGTGAGCTTGCATCCGGGAGATAGTAGGTTCGAAGCCCACTATCGGCAGCCCTGAAAATGGTTTTCCGTGGTTTCCCATTTTCACACCAGGCAAATGCTGGGGCTGTACCTTAATTAAGGCCACGGCCGCTTCCTTCCAACTCCTAGGCCTTTCCTATCCCATCGTCGCCATGAGACCTATCTGTGTCGGTGCGACGTAAAGCCCCTAGCAAAAAATATATATATATATATCTGGGCTCTCTAGGCACAATTTACAATTAACAAATGTTAGTACACAGGGGTATCTAGTACCCAACCTTCTGGGCCTTCGTGGAAAAAGAAAAACAGGTAAAATTAATGGCCCAAACACAAAATGAATGGAGGCGTATACCTGCACTCCTAGATAATGAAGAATAAAATCCTAATGGGGCTCTCGGCCCAGTGATACAGGGCCTAATCTCAAGATACTGAGGTGACTCGAATGAAGGTTAATTTAATACATTACAGGAAAGAAAAACAGTTACACAATCGTAGTCACCTCAAACCAAGTTGAAGGGGAACTCGAGAGTATAACGCACTGTCTATTCCCGATTTACAGTTGAAAACTTTATATGAAATTTTACATTAGCCGAACGAAAATTTACATTTTAGAAAAGGTTGGTTACATAATTAGAAATAAGGACCATCCCCCCGTGAAAGTCTGCGGAGGTAGCTACAGAAAAATAAGTCTGGTGGTCTTTACCTTGGCTGTTGGTCTGCCTGGCGATGAATGAGGCGCCCCGCCTCCTGTCTGAATACACACACACTCTCTCAGAAATACGGCGATCAATAGATAAGATAGCTACAAAAGCCGCAGCTTATATACCCGAAACGAAGGTTCGAGAGGATTCTGGACTAATCCGGACACACCCTCTCAATTTTATTGGCAGAATCAAAGTTACACCCCAAAACCAACACGAAGCCTGTGATAAGTTGAAAAATAAATACAGAAATTTGTAGTTGGTCAGATTCAAAACTGGCGGAAAGAAAAAGAAGTGTTGCCAAACCAAAAATAAATGAACATTGATTCAGTTATGAAAACCAAGAAATAGCAAACTTTAAATCACAAGTTCTTCCACCTTGCACCAGAATGCATGTATGACCTCCGTTTTTGTAATGGCATCTATGGAGAAATGTCCAAACACAGCAAAACAAAGCAAAATAAAACCAATCAGTTTAGGAAACTTAGGAATGATAAACTTCTCAATTATTCATCAGTGACTTCTTCTGAATAATGTCTCAACTTCATGCAGTAGCTGTAGATAGAGTTTTTAAGGCGCTTCTTTTGAATGTGCGGAGTTGAGGTGTACCTCCCGGTATAATAATAATAATAATAATAATAATAATAATAATAATAATAATAATAATAATAATAATAATAATAATAATTGCTGTTGTTGTTGTTGTTTCATCCCATTAACTACTGTTACGATTTTGGGAACGTTACAGAAGTTTGAGAAGTTTTACTTTAATTTTTTACTTATAGGCATATAGTTGTGTATATTTTGGGAAGAAGAAGAATATTTTAAGACTCTAATTAATTACATTTTAAATGGTAATTTTTCATACCGTCCGCCTCTGTGGTTTAGTTGTTAGTGTGATTAGCTGCCACCCCCGAAGGCCCGGGGTCGATTCCCGGCTCTGCCACGAAATTTGAAAAGTGATACGAGGGCTGGAACGGGGTCCATTCAGCTTTGGGAGGTCAACTGAGTAGAGGTGGGTTCGATTCCCACCTCAACCATCCTGGAAGTGGTTTTCCATTGTTTCCCACTTCTCCTCCAGGCAAATACCGGGATGGAACCTAACTTAAGGCCACGGCCGCTTCCCTCCCTCTTCCTTCTCTATCCCTTCCAATCTTCCCATCCCTCACTCAGGCCCCTGTTTAGATTAACAGGTGAGACCGCCTGGGCGAGCTACTGGTCCTTCTCCGCAGTTGTATCCCCCGACTCAGAGTCTGAAGTTCGAGGACACTGCCCTTGAGGAGGTAGAGTTGGGATCCATCGCCGAGTCCGAGGGAAAAGCCAACCCTGGATGGTAAACAGATTAAGAAGAAGGAGAAGAATTTTTCATACCACTTCAGATATACCTGGGTAGAAGAAGCAGCGGCGTCAAACGAAATGCAACTTCCAGGAGCGACTGTAAAAATGTTAGGTCATTTTTATACTGAACTCTTAAACAGTTTTCATTGAAGCATTAATTTGGTGTAATCCCACGGATTTTCCTCGACTGAATATTCGTACACCTGCTTTAACACCCTATTTTAGGGATGTCATAGGCAGTCTTCATGAACCCCAAAGCATAAGAATAGAGAATCATGTCAGGCAGGTAAGCGCGGACCATTATTTTTCAAATATTTAATTTTAGAATTTTAACGTTAATGAATAAAACTGAGCTGTACAGTATTATTAAAATAACGCCTTGATATGTCTAGCTGTATATATCGTAATTACGTTAACAGTGACATACCTCTATTAGGTTGTGTAAAGAATGTGAAGCATACAAAACATCTGATTATCTCATCTGTATCCCCTAAATGTTCAGTTGCTGTGACGTACTACCAGCGGGATCGAGGACTAGGGAAATTGATGAGAACTAGTTTTGAACTGGATTTCAGCCGACTGGCGACTTGCCTCTGGGGATACACACAATACAAAGTACAACGCTGGACTTCTTTTCAGTTTATACTACAAATGACATAAATAGATGTTTCGCGTAAGTTTTTCACAAACTTACTATATGAGTGATTATTGAATGTTTCCTTTGTGGCAAATTACTTTACAATACCTACTAAAATGTGTATGTTAAAACTGGTTAAACTTCTTACCGTGTGTAACGCTGACGGTTGGGCAGAGTATGATACTGTTGTCCACTTTGTTGTGTGGTCAGGCGTCATATTGCCGTTGCGCCTGCAAAAATCGCCTTGTGAAATATTTTTTCTTAGAACTTTGGCCGGTAAAGTTCTGTCATCTAAGGTTCAATACTGTGCGAAGATTGTCAAGGAATTCTCGTTCCTCATAATATATGTGCTGCGGGTCAGTATTTCTCCAAAAATTATCTCATAGCGGGGATATGATACTTGTTTTAAAGTAATTTTTTATTTAGTGTATTTCATAAAGTACCCTTTTTGTTATCGAATGCCTTCTTAATAGACATCTTGATACTAGCCTCTGTTACAAATTTACGATAATCATCATCATAATTAATAGTAATAATAATACCGAGTAAGCGGGTGATGTGGTTAGGAGCGCGCAGCCGTGTGCTTGCATTCGGGAGATAGTGAGTTCGAACCCCTCTGTCGGCAGCTCTGAATATGGTTTTTCGTGGTTTCCCATTTTCACACCAGGCAAATGCTGGGGCTGTACCTTTATTTAGGCCACGTCCGCTTCCTTCCGACTCCTAGCCCTTTCCTACCCCATCGTCGATGAAAGACCTATCTATGTCGGTGCGACGTAAAGCCAGTTGTAATAATAATAATAATAATAATAATAATAATAATAATAATAATAATAATAATAGTATATTATTTTACGCACCTTCAGTTTGCTGCAAGTTGTAAGAGATGCTATCCCAACTAAACTGAAAGAGTGATGGAACTAATATGGTCAACTGACTCGGACATTGCATGTATTCACTCGTACTTGGGTCCTCCTTTTCACGTTTTCGCCAGGCTGGGTAGCTCAGTCAGTAAGGCGCTGGCCATCTGATCTTAAGTTGTTGATAGTTTCGTTGCTGGCTCAGTCCTACGATATTTGAAAATATTCGGATATGTCATCCACGTGTCGGTAGATTTACTGGCACATAAAATAACTTCTGCGGACAAAATTTCGGCACCTCAGCCTCTCCGAAAACAGTAAAAATAGTTAGTGGAACGTAAAACCAGTAACATTATTAATATAATATTTCACGTTTTATTTCAACATCTGTTGCAAAACTCTCGTATTCGTTCAACACCTAACGTATTAGGTTTTGGGAGACGCTGTTGGTCGCAATATTTGCATTACAGTTCAGGGCTTCGCTTTTACTCTACCGTGATAATTCGAAAACATTACGCTCAACTCAACATTGAGAACTGTGACAGTTACTCAGAAGGTATGAGTCGAGTTAACGAATGCAAAGGTAGTTTAGTTCGAAAAACGAAAACATATTCCGCAAACGCATGGTAGTCTAGTTCCGAGGAAGAGAGAAGCGCACTTTGTCCGTACCATGTGTTCCTGATATCAACATACAGTCAACGGCCCTGAACAACCTCTGTAAATTAGTAGATAGGGTTCACTTCCACATTGTATGTGACGAAGGTTTTGCCTCTTTAAAAAATAACCACCCTTGTTTTCTTTGCGCCAGCCTTGTGATGTAGACCGTATGGCGGAATACATATAGGTGCCCGAACAGGTATATTACAGAATGCAACATTACATCCGTAGGGATCAAGAACTAAGATAAGGAGTCGTCGTGCCCCACAAGACTGTCCCTCACTCCATTCTCTCTCGTTATTGGCTGTGAAATAGAACTTGTTGAACAGAACAAAGTTCGTCCTCTAGCGGCTCATCGATTTATTGGTTCTTATTTGTTTTGGAGAGGCAGGCGCATTTCTTACTGTTTGACTCAGCAAACTTTAATATTGAACGGGATTCTTGTTCTTGCTGTCTATTTTACTAACTGATGTGCTCGTTCATTTTACAAATAATATGCCTTTTGTAGCTTTTTCTGGGCTCTATTTTACACAAGAACTGTGCTTATCTTGTCCTAATTAATCCAGATTTTGAATGTATGTGAACAGTGTTCTTTATCTTTTCCAACGTGAAAATATGCGTTTCCTATGAAGCTGATATGTTATGTATTGTTCCGTTATTCCATTATTTTTAGTGTGCGTGATATCCGAATGACATATCTGCCACCTAACGTAACAGCCCTTTTGCAACCCATACATCACGGTATATTAGAAAACACCAGATGTTTGTACATAAGGAAGCTACTGAGTAACTTAGTTGAAGAAGCTGTGTCTGATATGGTTTCATCTGTTTGGGATCACTTTGATCAGTTTTGCTGATGAAGTTTGCGAAGTTGTCGATCCCTTCTCCACCCTCGAGTTTTTAATGTGTGAACATTTCTGGTTGTTCGAGCATAGGCGATAATGACGTTACTTTCTGGTTGAAAAATGATACTGTGCTGGCAATAGTATGATGTTGGGTGACGCAATTACTACTGCCTGTTCTTCCGGTAACGAGGACAGTGATGAGTTAGAAAACGAAAGTGGCATATCCAGAGGAAGAAGTAATGACTCACGTGGGAACAATGACACGGCTGTGAAAACATACTTAGAACCTCAAACGGAAACGAATGGTGCTGTGCTACACTCATTGGACACATATGTTTGAAACAAAATAAACTTACTTAAAAATGAAAATATAAACGAGTACCGGTACGGTATCAACTAAAGTACCTAAGGCGTGCTATTTTATTTCTTGTTTTTGTGAAGTAAAGTTTAAGAAAAGATTATGAAGCGTATATTCATTTATAGCTTATTTCAGGAATATCTGGATTTTCGTTAATCTGGGTCACTTCTGGTTTCATCTGCAGTAGTCCGGAACGAGTTTCTTGTGTTTTATAAAAGACATTTCTGTTTGGTAAACACTATCTTGACGCCGTGAATTAGATTGGGTAGGCAGCTCTTTCATCTAACGTGCGTTGTGGGCTGTATACATCACTTAACAGCAAGGCGCTGGTCGGCGTGGATCCTACTGATGAAGGATGTCGGCTAAAATGCGTGAGGCTTTCGAAGTGTGCGTTGTGGCCATTGGTTTGAACCCAGCCTAAGGCATATAAATTATTAATGAATTGCGATTTTATTCTGTGAGATCATGAGTTTAGATTTCCATTCCAGTATTGTCAACTCAATAATTTAGATAGTGGTCGCTCTTTATAGTACGAGGAACTGTCGACTGTGTTGTTACAGGTTCGTTATGAAACAAACTTTACCACCGAGGCAGTAAAAACGTACTCGGTTCATCCGGAAGGACGTGGGTTCGATACGAGATTTCCACTTCCGGTGGTACACATGGCCCTCAGATTCATTCAGCCTATACAAAAATGAGTACCAGGTTAATTCCTGGGGCCAAAGGCGGCCGGGCATAGAGCTAAGCACTTTACCCCCACTAAGTGCCGAGGTTATGGGTAGTGGAAGCCTTTACCTTCCACCGCTCCCAGGGTCGTCATGGCCTGTATGGAGATTACTTTGCTCTTATTCCACTTTTTATGCTTCTGCTACTACCACCACTTTTCCCACACCACACTGTGTGAGACATGTGGATTTGATCCTGTTTTACGGCCGGATGATCTTCCTGACACCAGTCATATGTGCGGAGATATAATCACTATTGCGTGTTTCTGTGGTGGATGGTAGTGTGGTGTGTTGTCTAAATATGAAGAGGAAATTGTTGGGGCAGACGCAAACAGTCAGTCTCTACGCCGGAAGAAATGATCAGATGGGATTGAAAATCCCCGACCCGGTAGGTAATCGAACCCGCGACCCTCTTAGCCGATGGTCTCAACGCTGACCATTCAGCCAAGGAGTTGGACCACCGCCATCGTATATCCAATGGATACGACTGTTTACAAATTTTGATGAAACATATCAAATAAAATGTTCTGAAAATAATTTCAGCTAGCAAGACACTTGTTGGCAGCCGAGAGTATCAGACGACTCTCAGACACGAAAATGGTCTTCTGTTCGACATTTTTATCTAAGGAAAACGCCGGGACTGTACCTTAATATTAAGGTCACGGCCGCTACATTCTCTGCCGGGCTGACTGGCTCAGATGGTTGAGGCGCTAGCCTTCTGACCACAATCTGGCAGGTTCGATCCTGACTCAGACCGGTGGTATTTGAAGGTGCTCAGATACGTCAGCGTCGTGTTGGTAGATTTACTGGCACGTAAAAGAACTCCTCCGGGAAAAAATTCCGGCACCTCGGCGTCTCCGAAAACCGTAAAAGTAGTTAGTGGGACGTATGGCCAATACCATTATTTTTCCTACCTTCTCTGTTCAAGCTCTTTCCCACTTCAGCGCCGCCGAAAAACTGCATGTGTTAATGCGACGTTAAAACAATTGATTTTTAAAAATATATAGAAAACATCGTTCATATTTGTCAGAAGAGTTCTGTAGAGGTGAAGTTACGTACTCGCATTCTATACTGCAGGATGTGGCATCGAACCCGGAAGCAGACGGCTCAGTGTTTGTTAAGTGGGCGGAATCCGTGTCAGATTTATCGTCGCGTTAACCTCTCCGAAGCGTCTACCTCCATAGCATAACGGTTAGCATTGTTCTCTGTCGTCCTCGGATGCCCAGGTTCGATTCCCCGTACAACAGTATAGTATAGCACAGCTTTAATAATCACTAAAGGAATAAGGGAAGGGGTAGTTTAGGTGTTGGGCTGCCTAACTGAGGCGATTTTGGCGTGATCCTTTCACCCGGAAGAACGTTAGTTCCATTTTCTGTCAGGAAGTCGAGATACTTTGGAATGAGATTTGGATCTAGGGAATCACATGGCCTGTGGTTCACTCATCCTACACCAGAAATGAGCATCAGGTTAATTTATTGGGTCAAAACGGTTTGGCTGTAGAGCTGACCACTCTGTCCCTAATAGTGCAAAGGTTACGCCGATAGAAACCATTGTCCTCCACTCCTCCACTCCTCCACTTGTCCACTCCTCCAAGGGCCTTTATGACATATACAGAGATGGCTTTACTTTGCTAGATATTGGTTTCTCACTCTTTCATACCTTTTAGTAATATATTATCGATACTAACTTTTTATAAAAGTAGACATCTTACTGTAAATATGTGCAGTGATCCTTCTGTTCTAGTTTGGTTCCCGCAAACCGCTGTTCGGTAGTCTTCTCGTATTCTGTCATCAACCTTATGAAGGGCTGCTCTCCATGCCACACTTTCCTCTTTTCCTTACAAATTATGACATCTTACATAGCCTAGATTGCTGTGTGATGCAAACAAACTGGTGGTAATACTGTACGTTATTAGGTTATTAGAACTGTTATGGTCGGCCGTGCTTCACTTCCGTGGAAGACAAGTGAAGTTTTCGCGAAACGCGGACTTTTCCTTTAGTTTGTGTAAAATCACGCAGCATAAATCGAAAAGAATATATCTGGGGATGAGAGTATCAATCTGTGGTGGATGCTGCGATCAAGACGTGGGCAACAACTAGACAGGTTACTCCTTTTCGATAGTTGTGTTAGTGAACGTCACGCCTTCAGCGTTTTTAGCCAACAGAGTAGCCTGCTGTGTTGTCGAAGCTGTTTCACAAACTACTGCCCTGGCCTCTGCCACTACCAGTACTTAACACCTGATCAGTGGAAATGGTAGCCTCGGGTTTAGAAAATTAAAGTCCGGCTTTATGGCTAAATGAGTAGAATGTTTGTCTTTGGTTCGATGGCCCGAGTTCAAATCTCGGAATCAACCTCCTCGTACCCTTACTTCCCCTGGCTTGGGGACTGGGTGTTTATGACGTCCTCCCCATTCATTTCATTCTCATTAGGTCATCATCAAGCCTTTACAGAGGTTATACACTATTATTATTATTATTATTATTATTATTATTATTATCATCATCAATTCACACGTAGAATTTTACAGAGTTACATGCGGTCGTACCCATCGTTCACTGGTTTATTTGCTTCCTCGGTAGATCAGTTGTGGTGTCCGACCCATGATCACGGGTTCGATTCCAAACAAGAAAAGAGAACCCTAAACCTGAAAGGTTGCATTTCATTTTAGCAGATCTACGTATAAAAAGAAAATTATATTACTGCTATAACGTCAAACATTGCAGTGTCGTCCTGCAATGATGTAGAAGTAGACGGGAGTGAAATATCAGAACTCTGTTATCTATATAATTAAGTCAGAAGTATGAAGTGAGGAAGTATATGTGATACGGAACGCATGGTTGCTCCCTCCCCTTGGTTAGCAGTGGCGATCTGACAGAGCGAAGCATTGCCTTCCTATCCCCCCCCCCCAATCACCCAGTCCCCGCACCTACCTGCCATACAACAGCGAGCCGTGCGGGTTGGGTTGTGGGGTGAGGGACGCACTGCCTGTGCGGAAATGTCGATCTCTGATGCCTTGCATTCAGAAATACACTAGTGTCCAAAAGTTAAGCATAAGTTACGAGTAAGCAGGACAACAGGAAATAGACCGTAAATCGCACGACATATGCACCTAGCAACCTTACGTGTTCGCTCTGTATAGGAAAGGATTGACTAGCGGCGTAACCGCAAGGTAAACACAGCCAGTGCCTCCGCCCCATATTCCCTTAGCCGTGTTTGCCCTATTATAGTGGGCGGAGTGTAGCCTCGTGGTGAACGTGACAACATAATGGCACAACGACGCCATTTGCACCCCGTGTTGCAGGGTAGAATACTCGGCCGCCTGGAAGCAGGCCAGACACAGACTTAGGTCGCCGTATCCTTGAATGTGCCACAAAGTGTCATTTCCAGGCTTTGGAGACGATTTAGAAACACAGGAGAAGTTAGTCGTACGCCAGTACCAGATCGACCAAGGGTAGCACCCCACAGCAGGACCGATATCTGGCCTTAACCACCCGACGAAATCGGAGTGCACCTGCAAGACAATTGTCGGTGGAGCTTGCAGCCGTTTCAGGGGTTGTCGTTTCCCGGCAAACTGTGTACCTGAGGCTAAGAACAGCAGGGCTGTTTGCCTGACGTCCAGCGGTGTGCGTCCCATCACAGAGACGGGCCCGTTTACTGTGGAGCCGTCAATATCAAAACTGGACCACGAATGAATGGAGGCATGTGCTCTTCACAGATGAATCCCGCTTCAGTTTGCAGAACGATTTCCGTGGCACATTAATATGGAGAGAATCGGGTAGCCGATACAACCACAGGAACACCGTGGAACGGGACCAGTATGGTGGTGGTGGCGTCATGGTGTGGAGCGGCATCATGTTGAATGGCCGTACGGACCTGCACATCTTCATGGATGGTCTGAGGAACAATGTTAACGATCGGAGATGCAGGGGTGAGGTACTGAGACCACATGTTCGACTCTTCAAAGGCGCGATTGGTCCAGACTTCCTCTTAATGGACGATAATGCCCGACCGCACCGCGCTGCTCTGGTGGATGAATTTCTGGCTGGAGAAGACATTCATCGCATGGACTGACCAGCGACTGGCCGTTAGGGGTAACAACACACCCTATTAACAGCATATTTTGTTGTGGAAGACATTACCTAGTTTTGTTAGTTGTTGTCAAAAGTGTACCCTGCTATCAGAACCTTTCCGACACTGCTTTTTGGACGAGTTGTGTGACATATGGGGCGTGAGTCAGCTTCCTCTCAGACGGTATGGCCTCGTTTAGTGATTTTGCTTAACGTTTGGTCACTAGTGTACAAGCGACGTTTTTTTCCATTGCTTACAAGTTTTGTAAATGGAACAATGTGTCAGATGCTTACATTATAATGTGCTTTAAGGTTTCCATCATTCTCATTTGAGGTTTGGGTCTCTCTGAGAGCCTTGGTGGTTCGAACCCCACTGTCGGCAGCCCTGAAGATGGTTTTCCGTGGTTTCCCATTTTCACGCCAGGCAAATGCTGGGGCTGTACCTTAATTAAGGCCACGGCCACTTCCTTCCCACTCCTGGCCATTCCCTGTCCCATCGTCGCCATAAGACCTATCTGTGTCGGTGCGACGTAAAGCAAAATAACAAAAAAAATGAGAGCCTTGGTAGCCCTCATTTTACGCCACTGGTATCAATCTATGTATACCATTTTACTTGAAGGATGAAGTTGTTACTGCTGATTTTATGTTAGTACAAATATTCATTAAACATTCCTGATATTCTCATCTAACATCTAATTATCTCCTTATACGAGAATGGTCTGTCTCCTGCTTTAAAATTGGATTCTTACCATGTCATTACCTCAACAACAACAACAACAACAACAACAACAACAACAACAACAACAACAACAACAACAACAACAACAACAACAACAACAACAACAGCACGTTGCTAGCTGCCAGGCATTTTATTTAATGCCACTTAGGCTGCTTTCATGCCAATTTCGTCGTTTCTGCTAATTACTTCTACTACTACTACTACCACTGCTGCTGCTGCTGCTGTTGAGTGGACTGGTAGCGTTTCATCGCCAACCACCTGACGACAGACACTGCTACGTTGTACAGCTACGTTATGGACGTTACCGAAACACCCCTGAGCTATAGGGTAAAGCAACAAGACTCGCTCAGTTCGTGTTTGTGACTGACCTCAGCTGTAAGAAATTTTTTCCCTGCGTACAAGAATGGACGATGAACAAGAACATTTTCGGCATCTTACATTGTTTTGTTATCTTATGGGTAAACCGCCTCACAAACCAGAAAGAACAATATTGTGCTGTGTGTGAAGAAGATGCAATGACGAATTGGGCATGTCAGAAGCGTTTCTCGCGATTCCTCTCTTAAAACAGGACGGCCTGTGGTGACAGACGCAGAATGACTAAGGGAGATTGCAAGTAGTCAACGACGGATGACAACGCAGGGGATGACGTTGGCGCTCAACATATCTTGTGCTAGTGTAACCTGGCGCTTAAAGGGACTTGATTACCCAAATATATGCGATACATGGGTTTCGCACGAACTGAGCGACTAGAATTTGGTTGCGGTTAGGGGCGCATAGCTGTGAGCTTGCATCCGGGAGATAGTGGGTTCGAATTCCACTGTCGGCAGCCCTCAAGATGCTTTTCCGCGGTTTTCCATTTTCACACCAGGCAAATGCTGGGGCTGTACTATAATTATGGCCACGTTCGCTTCCTTCCAACTCCTAGCCCTTTCCTATCCCATCGTCGCCATAAGACCTGTTGTGTCGGTGCGACGTAACGCCATTGGCAAAACAAAAAAACAGATTTGGTGCAGTGCGTTTCCATCTGCGATTCATTACTGCGGCCCCATTACAAGGATTATTTTTTGGAACTGCTGCTGACAGGAGATGAAAACTGGATAGTGTATGACAATATCCAAAAGGGTAAATCACGGTGGCAAGAAAGGTGAGTCACCTCTGTCAGTTCCGGAACCAGGTCTTCATCCTAGGAAGCTTGTAGTGTGCAGTTGGTGGGACTGGAAAGGAATTATATACTTCGAATTTCTTCCGACTGGTGAGACAGTCGATTCTGAAGAATACTGTCCACAGTTGCAGTGATTGAATGTTGCAGTTCAAGAGAAAAGACCTGATTTGGTAAACACGTAAGGAATAGTCTTCCAACGTGACAACGCCACACCACATACTTCGGTGGTGACCGGTCGGACGTTACGGAATTTCGACACTCGGATGTGTTACCCCATCCGCCCTATTCTCCCAACATTGCCCCTTCCAACTATTCAGACCCTGTAATGGCAAACGCCTCACTTCATTGGAGGACTGCGGGCCTAGTGTGGAACAATTCATCAACCAGAAAAACCCTACATTTTTCAGGAATTAAATTTATAAAATTGCAGAGAAATTGCAATATATTGTTGAAAAGTTGGTTACGTTTATGTCCTTTATCTGCCGTGGATGACGTTGTTTATCATATTTTTCTACGTACTTGTCCAATACCCGAGGGTGTTTGGCAACTGCTTTGTCGTATCTGTGCTGCAGGCGGCGGTGTTCACAGACGTTATAAGAAACGAACGAAGTTACGATAACTACTACTACTACTACTACTACTACTACTACTACTACTACTATTATGAGCTTGCATTCAAGAGATAGTGGTTCGAACCCCACTGTCGGCAGCCCTTAAGATGGTTTTCCGTGGTTTTCTATTTTCACATCAGGCGAATGCTTGGGCTGTATCTTAATTACGGCTACGGCCGCTTCCTTCCCACACCTAGCTCTTTCCTATCCCATCGTCGCCATAAGATCTATCTGTGTCGGTACGACGTAAAGCAACTTGTAAAAAAATGTCCTGAACTGTGAATTTCAGTGGCACTTGCTATATGTAGTGACTGTTTAAGGAGAGATAGCTACGACTTGGAGTTTATAGCTCTGGTATTCCTAATATTCACTGACTCTACAAGTAAATGTATGATCAAATAAGTTTGTTTTGCTCAGTCTTGAAGTACTTGTTAAAATTAAAATTAGAATGTAGTGACCACGTTTTGAGTTTGTCGTGTTGTGTCCTGTTTTTATCTCAGTACGACTAATGATTATTTGTAATATACTTTTGGAAATGAGAATTGCATTTTTATGACAATCAAAAAATAAAACTATTTCTATACTATACAGAGCATGAAAAGCTATGGAGGAGTGGAAGGCCTCTACGCCGTGACTCCCTGAAGTTACTCAGTACTCTTTTCTTTTGCGGACTGAGTGGACCCTCCGATTGTGTTGCTCTTCAAAAGTTTGTCCTGAAGAGAAATCGAGCCTAAATTCTATTTTTGTTGATTATAATGGCTGAAAAATTTCCTTACCTTAAACAAATCGTAGAGTGATGCCATTGTACTGCTTGTATTTGCCCTAAGTTTGGAAGAGAATGCAGGTTTGTAGACTAAAGGAGGAAGATTACTCCGATAACAGAAGGAACGTGTTTGTAAAGAGCTTTATGGAACGTTTTCCACTTTAACGATAGAACGCACTTAACAGCCCTGTTTACCGATGATTCTGCATGAGATGTCTGCATCGTATGGAAAGGCCAAACTCTGACTACTATGTTTACAATTCAGAGAAAGAGAAGACAATTAACACACTTAATCACCACCTAGAAAGTGTATTAACTCTGTACATTCTATTGTACAGGTATCGTTAGCGATGATAGGTCGAATTAAACAAATGAAAATTCATCTGCCTGTTCCAATAGGTAGGGTTACTTGGTATAGCGCATTCTTTTCCTTGTTCAGGGGCGGATACATTATTCCGTAACTAGCATGGCTCTAATGCAAATGAACACAGGTCGAAATGTTGGTATATGGGAGACACGTAATACCATGGAAGAAGTAATGTCGTATATAGTATCTTTTATCAGTAATATTTCCCTTCACGATGGTTTACATAATATTATTTAGTTATATGATATGAAAGGCTTATGCACAATAAATCATCAAATACAATAGAGTTTTTTTGTGCTTAAATTATGTTTGTAATATTTCTTAGGTAAAATTCGTATTTATTTTAAAGATATTAGTTGTATTTCGTTTCCATTTGGATGGTTGAAGATCCTGAAACATTTACTTTCGTGCAACTAATGCGCTATAAAGCTCATCTTAAACCTTCAAAAATTTTAAAGGACATAGATTTGTAATTTATTCTGCATTGTTTAAAACGAATTACACGTGTTGTGCATATAATCATAACCTACACAACCTAAGTTTTGAAATAACCTGTCCGCCACTGTTCTTGAAACATCAGCATAACACACCTTAACACACCTGTTTGTCATTAGAACTCTCCCACTGGGAAAGCCAATGCGAGCTCTTGCTTTTTTTCTTTTTACATCGACCTGCCATAGTTGACGATGCCTCTACAAAGAGGCAATGAAAATTAGTAGAATGCCTATGGGAATTCTATAATTTAGATAACTATGTACTTGTCGGTTATTTCAGCATGTTAGTATCGCAAAGCGGACTTTTTAAAAAGAACCTGCTTTAGATACCGGGTTATACTCTTCGTC